>NC_031768.1:35897686-36268904 GCF_001522545.3 Parus major
TCTCTCATTTTTCATATGGATATGTAGCTTTTCCTTATGCTATGCACTCATTTTTCATCCCTGACTGCTTACTCTGAAGTGTGTACTATGGCTTCACTTACAGAAGTCTGGGGATTCATTCTTTTTTTCCCTTTTTTTTTGTTTTTTCCCCTCCCATTTATTACTGCCTTTTATCTCTTTTTCAGAAAGAAATTGCTTTTCTTATGTTACTGAAATTAAAGCTGATTATTTTTTCCAGTACACGTGTGTGGGTACACTGACAGATAACTACATCTGTATTGCTTTCTCACTTGTACCCACAGAAGGTACTCTGGTGTTTCCAAGACAGTTGTCAACTGTAGATGAAAGAATGGCACAGTTTTCTTTTTCACTGCTAAGAGATACAATGAAAAAAGGGACAAAAAAAAATTTCTGCCTTCAAAAACTTCCTCACCAAGACTAGGAAGGTTTTTTCCTCTCATCTTCATTTTTCTCTATTTATTGCAAAGATAGAAATAAGAAGCTAGACTTTTACAATTTCAGATGGGGGAGACTAGAAGACAATGTTGTAATGAGGCATCTAGTCCCATGAGTTCTGTTTAGCTAAGCATCCTTTGACTGCATTGGAAAGGGAGTAACACAAGGAAACAAGAAGAGGAAAAGAAATATAAAAGATCAGAAAGCTGGTCTAAACTGTTTAAAAGATGAACATTTAAAACATTTTTTTGTTTTTTTTCCTGCCAAAAATAAACATAGATATTCCGACATTAAATTCTCCAAAGATTAAAATAAATACTTTGGTAAATGGGGTAACCCTTCTTCAAGTGTCTTGTGTTTTGATATTATTTGTTGCTTAAGTGAGAAAGAGCAGTAACATGATAGTTTCAAGCAACATGACAGATAATAATTTCACACAAATAAAAACCCCAAACAAAAATCCCCAAAAATCAAACCAAACCAACCAACCAACCAAACAAAAAAACCCACGACAAAAAGAACCCACAAAAAAAAACCCAAAGAAGCAACCCAAAAACCCAAAAAAAGTTATAATCTGATTTTTAAACCTATATGCATATTGTTTGATATTTCTTTAGTAAAGCAATTGATGCTTAGTACAGAGATGTAACAAAATCAACTCCCACCACACTGATTCATTCTTCTCAAGAGTTTTTAATGCTAATAAAATTTTAAACTATCTTAACTGAGCTCAATATTTTGCATCTTGATACAAATTAATCTCTTGGTCCCTGTTCTGGGTTTAGGATTCAGATATGAAAACAAAATATGAAATAAATTTCTGAATTAAGGTGATTGGGGCAAGGATTTTATAATATGCATCCTTTTGGGAGAAAAAAAATGGAAAAAAGAGCTCGGAAAGACTTTGATGGTGCTGGTCTATTTTTTGTGTTTTCATATACAGCTTTCAGAGGAAAGGCATAGAAATTTATTTTATGTGACAGAAACAGATATTTTCTTTCCCTTGATGCATCTAGAGCTCTTACAGTAAATGAAAGACATCTACTTTTGTGTTTATCTACTGAAATTCAAAATGAACTTTTTTTTTTTTTACTTTAAAGTTATTGATTTCATCCAAAATACAAGTTTGAATGAAAGTATTATCTTTGCTGAATGTGGAGAATTATTCTAAGCAGCAAACACTCACTTTTTGACTTAAAATGTGTTAACAAAATGAAAGAAATATTTATCCCATTTAGAAATAAAATTGTGCAGAGGAGAGGTGGCCTTCAACTGAAGAAACAGTCTTACAATACTAATTTTAAGATGGTGTTTAAACTACCACCATCAACAGAAATACGGAGTATTTTTGCTCTCTGAAGGTACCTATTTGTCCTTATGCTCCATAGGGAGAATCTAGGTGATTTGGGGAAGACATCTAATTCTTAGATGGCTCAGAGGGACAAGATGAATGCCTCTTTTTCTGTCTAGGCTGTTGCTGAGAATATATTGGATCTGTTTCTTTAAATATTCATCAATTCTCAAAATGGCTTCCTGTGGGAGATATTAATTTGCTTGTTCTGGACATATACA
This sequence comes from Parus major, assembly GCF_001522545.3. Classification (NCBI taxonomy): domain Eukaryota; kingdom Metazoa; phylum Chordata; class Aves; order Passeriformes; family Paridae; genus Parus; species Parus major. The sequence goes on from NC_031768.1 coordinate 35,899,715, forward strand.
ATTAACTTAGATAAAAACCTTTGGTAAGAGGTTGTTTCTGGGGTATATTCTGACCAAAAGCAGAAAAGTAAATGTATTTGTCTACAGTCCTGAATATAAAAAGGGAAGGACAACAGATTGTGTACAAACTCCCCAAGAATCTAAACTATTACCTGGCCCAGCAGCATCTGCCTACGCTGCCTCCTATGCAACAAGTCTTGCTGTTTAATTGCAGTTTCTCAGGTTTCCAAAGAAAGCTGGCACTGGCCATGGACCACACCAAGGGAAGCCAAGTAGAAAATTTTGAAAAGACAGATGTAGTTAAAATCAGGTTTGCAAAAAGTAAATGCTAAGGCTAGGTATGCCAGTAGGTCTTCAACTGATATATGTGTGTGGACATGTAGGTAGATGAACTCTGAGAGAGACAGACAGACAGACAGACAGACAGACAGACAGAAAGGTAATTTCCTTATCCATCATGCAAATATAATAAATTGGTCAGCTTACTTTCAAAATCCGTACAGGATGATGTGATCCGAGAAAGTGCATTAAAGCTTCACCAAGAAAACTGATGGAGGGTGGTTATAGTGAAGAAAGGAAGATCAGAAACACATTTCTGAGGAATCTGGGATAGTTCTTGAGAGGATTTCTGTTGTGAAATGCAAAGGAAAATAAGAAAAAAAGATTGCAGCCTATTTCCATAACGGTTTAGATAGAATGACTTCCTTTTTATGTACGCAATGACCTGAGACAAGTAGTCATGCTTTCTGCTCACTAGTGATTATAGTTGCACAGTGTAAATATCTGATCATAAATAGTGTGTTATTTCACACTAATGCTTTATAGATTGTCTCATGTGATTAGTACTCAGAAAGCTCATTACCTGCTTGATATCTTTTTTCTGCAGCTATTCTAACATCAAATCTGTAGTGAACTGTAAACAGAGTAACAGTAGTGATTTTGCTTTTTTACTAAAGTTGTGTATTTTTCTCATTCCTGATTTCTCAGGTGGCAAAAGGATTGAATTCTGCTACAATGTAGAGGTAATTTTATCACATAATTGACTGCCAACTTCTCTATTAACCTGATAAAAGCACTGCCATGCCAAAATGCAATTCAAATGAACCTTTGCAGATTTGATTTTTCTGTGAGACACCCACATTTTGTACAGGCTTTACTATATCATACTACTTGTTAAAAGTATAACAATCTTAACCCTGGGTAACAGTCAGCTGGTATAGGATTAAATAAAAGTGATTTCTAAGTTTTTAGGTAGAGGAGGGAAGTCCTGACTTCAAATAATGATTGATTCCAAAATTAGGATAATTGCAGGATGAATTATAGTAAATGTACTATGACAATTCTTTCCTCCACTGTTCCTTTCTCTTTTGCTTTGTTTTTGGTTTTCCTTTTCTCCCTGAGAGACTTAAAACATATCCTTGAGTGTATATCAGTACAACTTCATGTGAAAGATGCAAGCTGAAATATTTAATTAGAAACATTTCTACAAAAAGTGTAGTTTTTGTAGTAACTTGAGCAAATACCCAGGTGAGACAGCCTCCATATCTGTCAATAGTCATGATGTGATCTGTTAATCTTCTTGGAATAGATTTCAGGAAGTGAAATTTCAGGAATGAGATTTTAAGGGAATAAAGACATTTTTTCTCAATATTTGAGGCTCTGTTTCAGTGTCTAAGAGCCAAGATTAAAATGTTAATTCTAGACTTAATTAAATAACTTTGCCCTCATTATACCTATGATAAGGGGGTATCTTTTCTTTCTGGAAATACTTAGAATGTGTGTTCACCATACAAAGACACACATGCTAGCTACCAGGTTTGCATGCTCTTGTCTATAGAAACAGGCTAAAAGGGAGACCTAAGTTCACTTCTGAAAGCAGTACAACGTTTTGTTCTTGGGTCATAAACTCTTGCTTATTAAAAGTGTAATTAAGATCCTTTATGTATCATACAATACAGCTCACTCTATTACTGTATGTGGAGGTGAAGGTGGATCAAGCATCTTTCTGTGCTGCAAGTGGCTCAGATGTTCCTTCCTGCCTGGTTTACAGTTGTGGCTTAGACTGGGATAGAGCTCATTTCTTCTCAGTAGCTGGCACAGTGCTCAGTTCTGGATTCAGCTTGAGATATTGATAACGCTGCAGTTTTGGTGCTAAGTAGTGTTTATCCTATGCCAAGAATATTTTTTTGTACTCATGCTCTGCCAGTCAGGAGGCACAAAAAAGAAAAAAAAAAAACAACAAACCAAATCAACACCAATCACTGGGAGATGCCACAGGGGAGAACAGATGACCTGAACTTGCTAAAGGGGTATTCCACACCATGGAACACTATGTCCATTATACAAACTGAGAAGTTACCCAGAAGGGAAACAAATTAGGGTTCAGGGATGAGGTCTGGTATTGGCCAGCAGGTGATGATCAATTGCATCATGCACCACTCTCTAGTTTGTTTTTTTTTTCCTTTTTACTAACATTATTATTATGGTTAACTATTAATATTATTATTAAATTTTACTTTGTTTCAATCATTAAGCTGTTCATATTTCAACCTACAGGTATTAACTTTTGATCCTCCTCCTCATTCCAGTGGGTAGGATGGGGAGAAGGGTGGTGGCTGAGGGGCTGCATGGTGCTTAGTTTCCAGCTGAGCTTATACCCAGCAGCATCAAGGTCATAAATTAGCCTTTGTTTTTAAATGAATGGTTATTTCTAAAAAGACACCCCAGCAGAGAGGTTTTTCCCCACACATGCACAGCAGTTGGAGTGTTGAAGTTGGCATGACAAGCAGCTGCAGAGAGCTGAGCTCAACCAGCACAAAATCCCTATTTGGACAAACTAACTTCCAGAGTGCGTTTGTCCTTGTTTTCCATTGTTTCAGGCTAACCATGGTAACATTAAGCTGCAGGAGCTCTCCTCACTCTATTGCCTTTGTTTGATGAATATCTTGTGGCACAGGTGCTATCTTCGGGAAGCCTTTTTTTTGGTCAGTGGTGAATACATTTTGTTGGTAAAACACCTTCTCTTTCGTATACTCTTGCTGTTAATATTCCTGTTGTTACTGTGCTTTTAGGAAACTATTTAAATTCATAATATCTCATTTATTGTCTCTTCCTTACCAAGAGGTGTGGGTGAAGTGGAGTGGCTTATTTGAAATTTAATTTCCCTGCTGAGGTTAAACCCAGCATACAAAAGTAGAAAAATTACCCCGTGGATCTTGAGAATTGTCTTCTATGTGTTTTGCCCGTTTTTAGGTTAGTTATGTTTGGGTGTCTTTAAGCAGAGAATAATTAACTCTACAAGAGAAATATACATAAACAAATGGTATAGAACAGTTATTCACTGTCTAGCATCCACAAAAAAAATGCATAAGAATTACCAGACATTTGAGTAAACCTTTGTGTGCTCTTCCCTTCTATAGACAAGGCACCCAAAGAGCTGTCAGTCCTGGCTGCCACAGAGGATTCACAGAGCCAGAGGAATACCTCAGGCCTCTGACTGTAGTTCCACCAATGGCATCAGCATCTCCTGGCTGGGATCTCATCACCTTTGCCTCCCCTGTCTTTGCCTGTTAGGTCTCATGCCTTTCCATGCTGGTATTTTCCCTTCTGAATCCTTGAGCCACGGATGATCTCACTTAGGCACTCTCATCTCTAATTCTGTCCTTTCTCATAGCACTGTGAGCGCAGTTTGTACAGTTACCCAGACCAGGGTTGCTCTCAGTGTTTTGGTACATGGGCAGCTAATGCCTAGGAGAGGGGAGCTTACAGCACTAGAAACAGATGATTTCAATGAGAAAGTGATTAGTAAAATGGAAAGCTGTCCTTACATACACTTTGACTTACTTTTCATAAAGAAAGTGATTAATTACGGATGGCTGTTCTCAGGAGGTGATTCCTAGTTTCACATTTGGAATGGATAGAAACTTGTGACTAGTTAAACAAGACTTGTAGTCCTGGTTCAGTTGACTCAGCTTAGAGAGGATGTTGTATTCCTCTGCTATTGTATTTGATTTTTCCTCTTGGCAGGATCTATGCTCAGAGAAGAGTTTTTTGATTGCTCTTCAGAGATGCATGTCTTTCCCTCTGGATTACTGAGGAAATTTAGACACTTAATTCCAGATCTCTTTTCAAAGTCTCAGGAGTTACAGAATGATGCCATACAGAAGTGGTTCTCTCAATTTCATATTGGACATATTCCCGTTTCCTTCAGAGAGTATCAGAAGCCTCAGAACTCCCATGTGAGTTGACAGAGTCAGAGTGAAAAGACATACAGATTTCCAATGAAATGTATTGTGGTGCTTGTAGGAGGGCAGAAGCATTTCAGCAAAGTTACACAAACACTGTCACTTTTCTTTTTAATTTTTTTTTTTTTTTTAACAGTGAGGACTTTCTAAATTCTCAGGCACTAGAGCTGTATTTTCAAAAGGTGGAGGTGAGGAGTGTCCTTGATTCTGGCATAGGCACCTAACCCAGACAAAACAGGTTTCAGACATTTAAGAAAACTGTTGTGGAGAGAAAAAAACAAACAAACAACAAAAACAACAACAACAAAAACCACACAGAAAACCCCACACCTTAATGAAATTGCTTGAAAACTAAACTGGGGTTTTGCAGCTCATTTCCAGCTCAGCAAGCTGTATAAAATGTGAATAGAAAATCAACATTGTTAATAACTCAATGCAATTCCTTTAACTGCTGTTGCAAGCCTTGTGGCACTAATTCTTGCTAGCCTGTTCTTGGCAATATTACTGAATCAGGCTGCAGTGTGAGATATCCAAGGCTGGAAACAGGGCCCAGGCACACAGTTAACATGATGGCTGCTGTAGAAAAGCTGCATTTTATTTTGAAAGTTGTGGTTACTGTTTGTCTGTATGGATTGAGAGAGTTTAATATAATTTTCTAGACCTTCTACACCGCTGTAATACTAAATAAGCACATAATAAATTTTTACTTATATAGAGAGAAAAGTATTCCTAAGATTTATTTTTTTCTTTCTTATTTTTTTAAAAAAATGATTGATTGGTTGTAAATGACAGCTTCTACTTTTTGAAGAAATAGAGATTAGAAATAAGTAAAAAGAGATAACATGATCAGATAATGACATGAAAATAATATAGTAATGGATTTAAGCAAATTTGTGTTTTAATGTCTGGAGATAATTGCAAAATAAATTGCTTTAAAATATTTTTTTGTCATATAAGTTGTTACAGAATTTTCTTGTGAGATTTTCCTGAACAATGAGCGCTTAATGCCTTGCAAGAAGTGTACTTTTCATAGTTATTATTAGTGAATTTCAACTATGTATTATTTTTAATCTTTTCCTTTATGATCAATAAGCTACATTATGAACTCTGCACTTTGGGTCTGAGAACCTACAGATAACGTATCAGTTAATTTCATAATAATGTCCATAAGTGTGATGAACAGTGATAAAATATGTAATTAGCAAGATGGTATTTTAAATTTTTCAAGCTTTTGAAAAAGTCATACTACTTTTCAAGAAGCTTCATAAGAAATAAGTAAACTTACAAGATCTTAGATTCAAGCCCATTGTTTTGCACTGTTTCTTTTTTTTTAATCCTTCATATTTTGTTCTCAGAAGTAGCCTTTTAAGCAATTAATTACTTTTAATGTCATCATTTTCATTTAAGTGCTCAACAGTCAGGATAATTAGAATTCATTCTGCATTGTCATAGTATGCTAATGGTAAATCTGCCACTTATTACTAGCATCCTGCAGGCACAATGTTATCAGAGAGATATGACTGGTCCACTTTATCACTTTAACCAAAGACTTTAAATGGATATAAACCAGTAGGAACTGGCATCTTCCCAATACAAATTTATACAATTTCTGATGAAAAATTGTCTCTTAAGTGCTGATATCTTTGTGCTTCAGTTCAGTTTTTGAGTTCCTTCACAATACATATAAAGACTGTCTTTGAACAATTAGTTTTGTTCATATTAATATGTGGGGCTGATCTGCTTGTACAGTTTCAGTGGAACAGAACAAGTGGAATTTCTGGGGCAGATCAGCATTTCTATTTCACATAAATAGAATAGTTGCATGCAGAATCTGATTGAGTTCAAGCACAGTTTGCCTGACTGTGCAAAGTGACCCTTTTTTCCCCTGTATTTCTTAAGTGCTAATGGTAAAAGAAGCTGAAGTATATTTTCAAGAGGGAAGTATCTTGGTCAGCTAAAAGGAAATGGTTTCTTCTCTGTAGATCTTCAGTACAACTGCATACCATGTGTGACTGACTGGGAAACCAGGATATACTGACTGTCCTAAGGAGGATGCAACAGCTACTCTTCAGAAACATATATATCTTGTCTGGTGGCCAGAGAAGCAAAAAACAACAACAAAAAAACCTCATTTATCCATTTAGACTGATGTCCCTATTAGTAGTATAGTGATACCAATAGACATAGACATTAAACAGCTTTTATTTTGTGTTCGACTTTAGGTTAAAGCCAAGTCCATAAATCACAGCTAGCTGATGCTTGTCCCTGAAGTTTCCATTCATTAAGGTTATCATGATCTTATCTCTTGAACTTCTGTGATTACTTCATTCAGATTCTTCAATACCATCCATTCTTATGGCAAGATTGGCTTTGTCAGGGAAGCAGGAGGAAAAATTCAAAAATTGTTCAAAAATCTTGAAAATTCTTCAAAATTATTTCTGGTTTGGAAATCCTGGATAGAAACTCCTGTTTTCCACAGGTACTGTCATAAATAAAGTGTGTTTGCAGCATGCTAGGCTTGCTGCGTGTGTGCAACTCACAATATCACATGAGCACGGTGTGCTGAAGTTTTCCAGAAGCAGCAAGCTCACTGTGCCTGTGCTGCAAAGTTAATCTTTACATACATAGTGAATATGTCTGGAAATTTTGGACATTCCAGCTGGGGGCACAAACTTCTTCAGTTCCCAGACAGAGAAAATTTCTTGACAGAAAAGGGAGGACGTGTCTGAGGAAATCCAGATGTACTTTGGCTCTAGTTAAGATTGAAATGAAAACTGAAAAAACTACCAGAGTCAGTGTTTAGCTATTTTCTCCTTCTTTGGGAAAACAGAGTAAACTCACTGTATTAAAAAATTACCGTGTTAAATTCTCTTCCATACTATTTCCCTTTTTCTGACAAAAATTTACTGAGTGGTCTTATACTTCTCTGCCTCTGCTATTTCCCAGCCACAATGTTCTCTTACCCCATGCCTTTTAAGAGTACTTATCAAATGTCTTTGTCATAGTATTTCTGAAATTATTTCAATTTGCTCTAATGAAATTATTATTTAAATGAATTGTTAAAAATGTTCTATTTCACTTTCTTTTGCTTAATATTTTTACCCATTTCTTGTTTTGTTATTTTCAAACAAGTAGCAAGGGAGAATTTTAGATTGTTTCGGAATGATTAATTAATCTAGCCTACTTTTAAGGATAATGTAACTGTTGATTTCTCATAGTCTGAGCTCACATGTACATTTGAAGAAACTCTCATTAACTTCAGTGATACAAGTCCTAAGGGAGATGACTTGGAAAGATGCCCTCCTTGTCCACTGCTTGTCACCAGAGAGGATCTCATGAGCAAAGCGAAGATTGGCAGCTGTCTTGGTTGCAATGACCACAAAGAAATAGAGTTTATAATTTCTGTTGACAGGAGGAAATGTGCCAGCAAATGCTCAGCTCTGGATATGTGGAGAGGTGACTTCAGGCTGCTTACAGAATTAGTAAGGTCCCCTGGGAAAATGTTTTTGCAGATGCTGGGGTCCATCAGTGTTGATCACCTTTAAACTTCATCACCTGACACAGGACTAGATAATTCCCAAATGTCAGAAATAAAGCAGGTGAAGCAGAAAGACATCTTGGCTAAACAGGAATCTCCTCTTGGAATCAAGGCAAAAAAGGAGGTGCTCAGTGGAAGCAAGGTTGAGTGAAGCAAGGTTGAGTGACATGGAAAGAACACAGAAATGCTTCTTGCCACTGCAACAAAAAGTTTGTGAGCCACAGCTCTATTGGAGATGACGCTGGCCACCTGTCCACTGTGGGGGACAATAAAAAGGGGTTTCTTTGAAATGTATTAATGGTAATAGGCAGAGTAAAAATAATATAGGCCCATTACAGGATAAGTATTGACAGCTCACAAACAGGGACACAGACAAGGCAGAGGTATTTAATGTATTCTTTGACTGCATCTTCAGCATGCATGACAGGTCAAGAGGGTCTCAGTGCCCTGAGCTGGAGGACCATGACTGTGAGAATGATCAACTAGCAGTTGACCTTGAGCTTGTGAGGGATCTGCTGCTCCAGCTGGATTGTACAAGTCTATAGCACTCCTCACTTTACAGGCTGAGCATGATGTCATATGGTCTGGAATATCCCTTTGGTCAGTCTGTCCCAGCTGTGTGTGTTCTCCCAACTTCCCATTCACCCCCACCCTTCTACCAGCACAGCAGTAGGAAAATCAGAAAAGGCCTTTACTCTGTGTAAGCTCTGCTCAGCAATAGCAAAAACATCAACATATTATCAACACTGTATTCAGCAAAAATCCAAAACTTAGTCCTATACCAGCTAAAGTGAAAAAATTAACTCTATCCCAGCAAAAACCAGCACATATTATTTAAAAACAGAAACACAAAATCCAAATCCCTTAGATCTTTAAGAGAATTAAAGGAACAAATCTGGAATTTCATATATATGCCACACTATATATATACTATATATACTCCATGTATTTTCTTAGAAAATTGCATTATTCATATTATCCATATTCCTGAGAGGGTGGTAATAAGATGCTGCCCAGAGAAAAGTTGTGGATGCCTCATCCCTGGAAGTGTTAAAGGACAAGTTGAATGGAGCTTTTAGTAACCTAGTCTAGGGAAAGATGTCCCTGCCCACAGCAGGGAGCTTGGGACCAGATGGTCTGGTAAGGTCCTTTTCAATCCAGGCCATTCTACTATTCTATAGCTATCATATCTCTTGCCAACAACACATATTTTCATATTCCTGACTTTGGACATCTTAATGTCAACAGTAAGTTTTCATTGTTTTAATATCCACTTGTATTTTATTTTATAGCTTAACATCTGCAATACATATACAGATTTTTCTGTACAGTATTATAAAAAGATTTGTATTAGAAAATGTTAGACATATCAGCTGAAGTCTCTCTTGCATAAATCCCTTAACTGAGTCTATATCTTTCTATCCATATACAATATCTAAAGTCTACAGGGACATCTTAGTACATATTATGCAGATGACTGTTATTTATGGAATGGGATCACTTATTCCCCAGGTGGTTGTAAAACTGCAATCTCAGTTTGACAAGAGACAAATTGGTTTAGAGAAAACAAATTATTCTGAAGTCTTTAGAAACCTAAGTGGTGTTGGAGTGTGGTAACATGGTAAGTAAATCTAGGAGATGATGATTTAATCATTCAAGACCCATGCATTCACTTCAGCCCCAAACTTGATGGGCTCTGAAGACCTCATTGAAATTTGTCCTGTCCTTCCAAAACTAGATGGACACAGCAGTCTAGGTGTGATCTACCACTGCCTTGAAACTTTGTGACAGACCTCACTACTGGCTTATGTCCAGCTTTGCAGTCTAGCAAGACCACCAGCCTGTTTCCTCAGAGCTGTTCCTCAATCTGTTCATCCCTGTCTGCAATATTGCAAGAGATTATTCATTCTTGGGTTCAAACTTTGCATTTGTCATTGAGTAAGAAATGTATGACAGTTATATTAGATAACAGTGGCAATATACAGTGGTGTTGGTGTGGTTTGAATCAGCCAGTCATTCTTTTAGCAATTTTGAAATCCACATACAATGTAAGAAATACTATGTTTAGCAATAGTGAAGACACAGATTTTCTTCCCCTTGTTGCCACCACTTTGATGCTAAGCTATTTAAAAATAATAAAATCCACTGTCCTTCCTACCACTGAAAGTTCTTAATTAATCTATTCAATTAAAAAACCCAGGTAATAGGACTGAAATAGAGCTCATTCTTTTACATAGTTTCTTCCTTATCCTCTTGTTTTGTAGCTCTTAGGAAATATTACAGCCTCAAAAGAGTAATAAAAAAAGAGTAAGAAAATAATAAAAAAAAAAATCTATCTTTAAAGTTCTTTTAAAGAAAACATTTTTACATGCAAATTTGTCAGATTTTAAAATGATTTTGAATATTGTAGCAACAGAGATTAGTCGTACATCAGATCATGTAGAATTCATTCGTCCAAACAGGAACGTTGAATATCAATCAGGAGATATTTTTACATTTGGTAACACTTAAATTCTTAATTGAAATCTTTTAAATACAGATTACATCCACTGAGCTTTATGTAACATAGACCACCCAAGAGTTTAATATGATGTCTCCTATAGATTTTGTCCAATATGGTAAAAGTCAGATTTTAAAACTTGATCAGAATGCAGAGTAGGTCAGGCAATATTGTAAAATTGTAACATTAAGATTATTCTCCCTCTGTCTACAAAAGTAATTTAGGCATTGATGGATCCCAGTTGCTGTATTTCCTATCACATTAACCTCAGTTATATGGTTGAAAATTTATGGCTAGAATTTAAGCAATTTATTTTGAGCAGCTAAGTAACCACTATCACTTTTTGGCTCCATTTCAATGATAATGATGTATAAATAGAGAGTGGAAACTTGTGTTTTGTTAGCAAATTAGTCAGGCTAGGTTAGTTTTATAGGAACAGTGTTTTGCAATCTTTCCAAACTATTATTTAAAATAATTCATGAGTTGAAGAAGAGCTTATAGCCTCAGGAAGTAGAAAGCTGGAAAGAAGAAAATAGATATTCTTCTCGCATGTTTTATTTTTCTTTTTAATAACAGTTTTACTGACAATAACCCACTTCCAAAAAGAGGTTGGAGTAGGAAGGAAATGGGATTTCTTTGAATCTTCTGTGTCTCATACACAAGAAGACTGGGAGAATTAGAAAGAGTACCAAATGTTGCTCAGAAGACAACCATATACTAATATGAAGAACCATATACTAATAGTCTGTTCAGCAGTTCCCTTGAAGTTAAGAGGCACCACTGTCATCCAGCAGGGATGAATATCTATATACTTGCAGATCATGAATTGGGCCAACTGAAACTCAAAAGCAGATAATAGAAATATGTGCTGGCATTATAGCTGGTTACATGAAAGCAGCTGATTCTGATAGGGATAGAAAGTTTTGAGAGTCTATGGCACAGTAAGGGTTCTTGCACAATTTCTTATCTGAGCATGAGCTAAGGAAAAAATGCATCTGGAAACTGAAAGAGTGAACATAGCTAGCAAGATGCAACTGGGTTTTGGTTTTCTGATAAGAGGAAAGTATTTGGATTTTCTGCTTTAATAATATGTTTTTTTTCTTTGCATGCTTTAAAGATATTCAGGAGAGACATGATACACTATGCAACCAGATAAGTACTGGAAGATCAAAGGAGAAAGTGTGGTCTTATATACATGCACTGAGATAAAGAAGTATTTATACTATGTCAAACAATATTTTAAAAGCTCAAATTATTGTCCAAAATTTATTTTCATTATGTTAAATAGTAATAACACTGTATTCCAAAATTCCTGGTTAGGGAGGAAGAAATAGAAAAAGAAAAAAAAAAATAACGTGTAAAAAAATATTAATTAGTTTTAATATTTCTTTTGGGTTATTTCGAGACACTGCATAGGTACTCCAGATTATTATTAAATTTTATTTTTAGCAAACATCTGTGTGTTGTTTATGTAATACTGGTCAGAATGTATTGCTAATATTACTGTTTTGGTGTTAGATTTTGAAGCCTGCAGCAACCATTTCTTAGAAATTTCTTTGAAAGTGGAACTTTGTCCTTTTCTTTAACTAACTTTTAAAAAAATATAAAAAGTAGAATAGTTTCATAATTCTATGATTACCAATAATCTTATGAGGATGTTAAAAGAAAACAAAATCTGGTTAGGGACAAAAAAGAACATTCACAATATAACTCTTTCTAGTACTAGAAATGGAATTTTGACTAATATCAGGTCCTGACCTTGAATCTCCTGAGTCTGAGGTCTGATCCTAAGTCAGGGCCATGTCTTTGTAAAAAAAATATTGTCTAGACCACAAGCAGTGGAAAATTCTTCAATCTTACAGTTAACTATGTCGAGAAGAAATGAACCCTGAAAACTACTTAAAGTGCTTGCAACTGACAGACAAAGCAATTTATATTTTATTAAGGTTTACATGTCTCTTAGTGAAATAAATTTCACCTGTAATTTTAGTTGAAATATTCTTTTTGTCCGGGTCCCATGTAATATCTGAGGAATCATATCTGAAGTCCTCTATTTTAGGGCAAAAAGATAGCTTTATGTGCTCAAGAAATCTTGTAGATCGAAGAAGAGAAATCCAAAAGAAGTCATTTAACTGGGCAAAATGTTCTCAGAAATTCACAGAAGGGCTCTTATTTAAGGCTATTACAAACAAGATGACTGAAATTCCTGCCTGAAGACAAAAGTCAGCATATTTAATGTTTTTTTAAGTGCTCAATACTTTCACCACCAATGACAGGATATTCTTTACCTTGTTTTTCTCACGTTATTTAGTTTTTTTCCTATTCTTGGATGTTATTCAAATAAAAATGTCTTCACCAATCTAATTTTAAATAATTATGGCTATACAGTAAAATTAAAGACTGAGAGGTATGGAGAATTGAAATTCTTGTCTGCTCTTAATAATGAATGCAATCAAGAAACATTTTATATCTGAAATTTATTGAAATTAATGCTACATGAAATACAGTGTTTGGAGGGATATAAGGAATACATAAAGTGAAAATTCACATAAGGTTGGTATTTCTATGAAGGTAAACAAATGCCTGCTCATTTTTTTCTATATTATTTGGAAGAATATGCACTTTTCAAACTTTTCAATAAATGATATGTTTATTTCAATTTCAATAAATAATATTTTTAATAATAATATTTTTCAATAAGAAAATTATATTCATGACCACACAATTAACTTTCTAATACCTTCTACATTATTTATATCTTTGCTCATGAACCACTAAACACAGCTGACAAAAAAATCATACAAAAAGAGAGTCATGTTTATTAAGCAGTCACCTGATCTATATTTTGCTAGTGAGTGGATGGAGTGACTTGTGGCTTGATCAAGATAGTTGCTTGGTCTATTTAGCAGAGGAAATCTTAAAACTGCTATTTAACAAACAAAACAAACTTTGTCTCTGAGAATAGGTATGAATTCAGCTCACTACATGAATTGCTGATGCTGAGAAGCAGTGGTCAAAATCTCCACAGCTCACTAATTTTCATGGGGATTTTGTGTAAGAAAGCATGCAACAGCCATTGAATTCACACTGTTGAGATCGATTTCAAGTCAACTGCACATTAAGGAAAAAAAACCCAAAAAAACCCAAAAACTGGAAAAGTTGGTAAAAGATGGAGGAATAAGATAAAGATATATCTGTGCTGGAGTTTGTCAAGAAAGTAAATTGTAGGGAATTTTCTTTGTTTTATAAAGGAACAGTAAGAAGAGGGTATGACAATAAGTAGAGAATACTGTTGGGATGAAAATGTCCTAAATTTGCTTTAGGACTTTCAAAAATTTAATTGCCTTCTTAGAATTAGTTCTGATAAATCTGCCTTTTTTATTCAGAATGAAGACATTGAATAACATTCAAAACCTTTAGGTCAAGTAAAGAATATATTACTTCTGTTATTCTTTTTAGACTTTTTATTGAAATATCTTAATAACTGCTGAAGTAATTGCCATTAAAAATGCATGCATGGAGAGAAAGTCTTGATTGGGTCCTATTTCAAAAAGATATTTGTTCATTGTTAGTCTTTTAACTATTACCCCAGACAGAAAGTTGACATCACTGCCCCCACAATAAAGACATCTCCTGTCCTTTGTAATTTTGTGAGAGCATATGATCTGTAATTAACTTATCTTATTCTGAAAAATCAATAGTCAGTCAATCATGAAACTTTCTACCATGACCTAGAGCTGAAAGAATACCCACTGTGAGAGAATTATATAAGCTGACTATCCAGAACAGCTGGAATTGCTTAATTGGTTGCAATTTCGTTTTGAATACACTCCTTCATATCTATCTCTTTGTGACATACTCGTGTTAAGGAAACTTCCCAGTCTGACCATTCATGACATTCTCTGGTAGTCACACTCCTGCTGCTGGGATTGAAGCCCCTTCAGAACAGGCAGCTCCAGGAAATGATGGGAGCCCTTCCACACATCACACACACAGTCAGATCAGTTCTCCTGACCAGTTGGAGCCCAAGTTTGCCACAGAGGAGTCTGAAATGTCTCGTTCCATAAGGATATTTATTCACATAATAAACAAAACACCCTGAGCTGGTGCCTCTGAGGAGGACAAAGGAACCCCTGGGATTTTATATGCTCACAGTTTGCCTGCACACTAGTGTTGTTCTTTCTCTCAAGTCTTCACCTCTCGAGGTGTGTCTCAGCACCCATTCATCTTGTTGGTGTCACTAGTCTTCATGACCTTTCTTAACCAAAGGATTTTCAGTTCACGGCCCCTTGTCTGTCTGGGCTCCCACCCAGAGCTCAGTATGCAAATCAGTCTTCATCTCTAGCTTGCAAACTGAGCAACCATCATCAGATGTATTCTTCCACACCAAATCTCAGAGAAATTCAAATAAACAGTCACACTCTCAGCAGAGAGCAAAATCATTCTTTTATTTGTATTGTCAGAATTTTGATTTGCTGTTTGCTAAGTTACTCTCAAAATTGTTCATCATTGTGTTACTAAATTATATTATAACAATTCAGGGTGGTGAGAGGTATACTCCTTTGTTAAGGTTTATTTTTTGTTTCTTTCCAATTGCTCAGATACACAAGGAGAAGATGTTTCCACCCTTTTGTGCTTTGTCATTTTATTGCAAACATAAAAGCATTTGTTTAGGAAAACAGAGGGAGACAACCAGATGATGCAGACAAGAACATGGCATAGATACTTGATGCAAACAACATTCTTCTGAGAGGTGGTAAATGTCAATTTTGAATTCTCTGAGCTTCTTGAGATTTTAAATATAGGATTGATCTTTTAAAATAAACAGCTGCTTTTCTTTAATTTCAAAATAAAGAAATGAACTTTTGTGTTATCTAAGAATCCCAGGGTAATGCTTGTGCATTAAGTTTTCTATAAAATTTTTCATAGGGGCAAGATTCTTCTCTCATCCCTCTTAAGTCAAGAACACTAATAAGGAATTAAAATGCTTGAATTGCCATAATTGATGACAGTTTAGGTTTCCCCTTATGGCAGGAATTGCTAATATGACACAATACTCATGCTCTTCCGAAGCAGCCACTAGAGTACCAACAGGATACAGCACAGAAATATAATCAGACAGCAATAGTCAGAAATATTAATCCTATGCCTGGGCTTGAACAGTTGTAATAAATTGTAATAAGCTTGCTTAGCCAAGTTTAAGACTGCATGGTTAAAAAATATCTGATGACGTAGTGTCTTATCTTGCCTAAATAGAAAGAAACAATATGTTAAATTAAGAGTTAAAAGCTGATTTTTGGATCCCTAGTAATAAATGTCTATTGGGTACTACATACCCAAAATTGACTATTTCTTAATATGTCTGAGCTGATCTGGTGTCAGATGCATCTTTGTTATAGACTATTATTGCATGTAAAAGGAAGGACCATAACTTATTTTTGTACGGTTCTTTGTGGTTCTTGGAGTACACATCCATATTGTGTTTTCACAGTTAAGTCAGTGAAGTTAATGACAGCTGTGGGTTCTAGGCATAAATTGAACATATGTAGAGTCCTAACTGCTGGAGGATCTTGCTTTCAATTTGCAAGGAGAGATCCACAGATGTCTCCCTGTTGGATGCCTTTGCTTCTGCTTCACCAGGAGGGAAACTGCTTTGAGAAAACCAGCAGCACAGCTCAAGTGTGTATTGTAAGATTTCAAGTGCAAACTAAATTTGCACTGAAAAGAAACCCTTCAAAAACCCTGCAACACACTAAGAAAATAATGCATTCACTGTTTGAGTTCACAAATGAGCAAGTAAATGTGGCCTCTTAGCCTCTCTACTTTGTATATCCCAGTTCTTAGAAACTCACTTTGGAATCTTGTCTCTGCTTTTGCTATTTATTCAGACAGATCTTGAATGGCTTCTAGTTCCTAAGAAAGGCAGCTATTAGTTCAGGTGATCTAGATTCCTCTTTCCATTTTATGGATTTTAAATCTGGTGTTACTTGTATTCCATTTTAACAGAAGGAATAGAGATCGCCCTCCTTCTTCCATAGAAAAGTACTATCTATTTTTCAAATATGCACATGCTGCCACACTTGAAAAGGAAAAGCAAGCCTTTTGCAGTGCTCAAAAAAAGTGTTTGATTCTTTCTTCCTTCAGGGATGGGTTTGTTCCAAATCCTTTATGGATATAATAAAATATCCTGCAGGCTTCCATGTTTGAGCTCTGTGCAAATACTGCATTTCATTTGTACCCTGAAGACAGTATTCCTTGCTGGCTATCTGTTTTCTGGTTACTGTACATCCTAAAGTTTTCTTGCTTTAGTTTGAACTCTAATATGGAAAATACTTAAGTCTCTTTATTCATTCCAGAAACAGATCAAACAGATTGGAAAGCATATGAAAAATAATCACCATTTCCTTTATAGGTAATGGTTCTTCATATTTATTTTGAATATATAGAGCTAGATGGTTTCCTCTGTTACTTAGAATTCAATGACCCTTAGATCTCATGATAATAGCACTCAAAACAAAAGTAAGAGAAGAAGGATCTATGTTTAAGAAGGATCATATTCCTAGCAGTCAGTTTATTATCTTAAAAGAAAATAATTGTTTTCCAGCTTGTCAGAGGTGTTAATTGCAAACTGTATATTTAAATTATTATTGGCATGCATTAGTGTGGTACATCTGGTAGAAAAAAGATGATATCATTCTTAGCCATCTCTGCAGCACAATTTTTTCCTAATTACTCTCTCATTAATCTGAATAGCTAAATAGTTAGTATTCATACCAATAAAAAAGAATCTTGGTTGCTACCCTGGGGAAGTTGTTTTTTTCCTTTACATGATCTTTTTTACTTAATATCAACACTAGCACCAAAATTAGTTGCATGCCACTTAAATATGTGTAACCAGCTGTGAATGTATTTTTTTAGTATGCTGCATGAAAAAGTTTTTTCTTTTCTTGAGCTATAGGTGTTAATTGGTATCTTTGTATCTTGCTAATTAAGTTCTAGCAACACCTTTTCCTTCTTCCTTACTCTGAATTTAATGAGCTCCCTTGTTGTAATAATTTATTAGATAATTAGATAAAACACAACAAAAAGTTTTTTAGAGGAACTTTGAACAAGGAGGTTCAATAGATTTTAGAAAGACGTGCACTCACTAGCTTTTGGTTAATTCAGATTTTAAATCTTCAAGAATGAGTACGAAATACTTTTAAATCATACTCTTCATGAATAAAATTATTTCCTGTTCAGCCTCAGTTACAGGTACCCAGGCACTGCTCTCCCTCTTTCCCATTTCTTCCCATACTTTCTAAGCATGAACATTCAAAAGCCAGCTTGTTTGTAGAACCCATATTCAACCTTAAGAAAAGGAAGGTGTCTATGAAACAAAATTGAAGGGTTTTTCTTAGAATGTGTAGTTTGTATGTCTTTTGTCAACTCAGGATGTTCCTCCTCTGCATACTTGATCCAAGTGGATTAGTTTTGTGATGATCATCTGCCACAATGGTCAGGCATACTTGGCAACCTCATTCTGGGCAAAGGGATTCTCCTTTCTTTTTCATTTGTTGGTCTAACCTTTGAGCCTGTTCAAAACAAACCAAACCAAGCTCCCAAAGCAACAACAAAAAATAAAAATAAATCACTTATTTTCTGTTTCAGTGAGAATTGTTTCAGACCCTAATGTGAAAAAATTGCATAAAGTATAGGAAAAAAAGATTGTGCCTGAATGTTAAACAAATAAATCTAGTATTACAATTCACTCCTTATCACATATAATTGTGATTTTAATTTAGACACCTTTAATGTGTCCTAAGATTATAAGGAGTTATAGAAAATATTTGAATTATGTCGGGCTTCCAAAGGTTCAAAGGAATTTAGAAATGCATACATATAACAACATATTTATTTATAAAAATTTAATTATTATAATCTTATTTTAAATATCACGATTTCTCACCATGCCTTAATGTGATAACACACTTGAAAAAAAAAAAAGAACAAGAAAAACAAGGAAATTAAAAGTTTAGAAAGACTGCATTAATTAAAATTCCCCAAATTAAAATAAGGTCTCTTTGGGAAAAAATCTCTGCAAAACATGGCTATTTTCCAAGTTCTAGGGATGCTTTCCACTAGACAAGGTTGCTCAAAGCCCCATCCAGCTTGTTCTGCTAAAGGTTGGGGATGGTGCCTCTACAAATTCTCTAGGCAACCTGTTTCAGTGCCTCACCACCTTCACAGTGTAGAACTTTTCCATAATATCTAAACTAAACCTACCATTTTTCAGTTTAAAGCCATCCCCCCCCTTGTCCTATCACTACATGCCCTTATAAAAGTACCATTCCTGCTGTCTTGCATTACTCTTGGTAACTGGGAGGCTGCTAAAAGGTCTCCACAGAGCCTCCTCTTTTCCAGGCTGTATAACCCCAGCGCTCTCAACTTGACTTCCTAGGAGCAATTCTCAGCCCCCTGATCATATCCCTCCACTGGAATTGTTCCAATAGGTCCTTGTCCTTATGCTGGGACCATAGAGCTGGGCACAGGACTCAAGGCAGGGTTTCATGAGAGCAGAGTAGAGGAGCTGAGACTTCCCTCACTATTGGTCATGCTGCTTTTGATGCAGACCAAGTTGGCTTTCTAGGCTGCAGACATATATGTCTGTCTCATGTTGATCTCTCCACCCACCAACAGCACCAAGTCTTTCCCCCAGGGTTCCATCCATTCTTTTCCTAGCCTATATTGGTGCTTGGGATTGCCCTGACACAGGTAAAGGATCTTGCACTTGACACTGTTGGACTTCCTGTGGTTTGCACAGACCCACTTCTCAAGGTCCCTCTGGGTGATATTCATTCCTTCCAGAGTGTCAATTGCACCACACACCTTGGGGTTGCCAGAAAACTTGCTGCCAGAAAAGTGCTTCAATGCAGTTCAATGCAGTGCAGTGACCAAATAGTTCTCCTTTCCTTAAGAAATAAGGCAAAGACAGTAGACTTCCTTTCTTTTTCAACTATTTAGAAAGCATTTTAATATTTTATGCAGTGACAAGGAATTGTGAAATAGTGTTTAAGGCATTAAGTTTATTATTTTCTCCTATCTATTATTGTTAATTAGTTTTGTTTTATTTGTTTGTTTTAAAAATTACTTATAAACAAACTTATAAACAAATTTAGGAAGCAATCAGTGTCTAGACACCTTTGCTTGCCATTTGGGTTTGTATCTTAACATAGATTCATCCCACACAGATCCAGAAAAACATTTGGACTCTTTTGCTCTCCTCTAGCTTGGACTACTTCCTAGAATTTTCATAAGGCTTACTTGATTCAGTAAGTCTTTTAAAAGACTCTATCACATATGTTCCACATTATGGGGTACACACTTGCAAGAAATTTTTTACTTTTGTTCTTTTTGGGGATTTTGTGTCTCAGACTTCCTGATTTTTCACATTTCTTTGAGTGTCACTTTTTCAAGCATCTTTACAGTCTATGTGAACAATAGTAGTACAGTTTAATCTGTTTTACATGACTTTTTAAATGCAAAGCTAGTCTTCCCATTTTTTAAGTCTCTATAAGACTATTAGTTTATGTTGTAACTGACGTATCAGTAAGCTGACCATTAAATTTCCTCACTTGTTTATTTGCAACTTCTTTCTCCAGCCCTCATGATTATTAGGTGTTTAGTTTTAGTTTCAGGTTAATGCAAATTTCTTTATCAGGAACTAGCAGAAAATATTTTGTTTAGTGCTCAGGCTGAAAATGCTAGTGCTTTCTTATATATGTCATCCTCAACATTAGCATAAATTTGAATTTAAATGCAGAAAAAAAAGAAAGTTAAGATTCAGATTTTTTTCACTCAACTTTACTAAGTTAATAGTAGATCACTAACTCAACATTTAAACCAATCTAATTAGTAATTCATGGATGCCTTGAACTAACATTTAAGAAATATCTTTCAGTCCTATATCCTGTGTCATTTATTTGTTTCCTTGTTTATGACTGTATTTGCAAAAAGGTTTGCATGCCTTTACAGGACCTAATATCTGCACCTACAGCCACTCCTTCCCATGAATTTTCCTTCCACAGACAGAGAAGACCATAATGCAGAGCTCTGAGACTCGTTTGCTGGAATTCCACAACTTTCTTCCCATTCCTGCTCCTCTTTCCTTCCTCTTAGTCTTTTTGCTCTGATTAAGTTTCTGATTAGTACTTTTACATATATATATATAGTAGTTAATGTGCAAATCAATCCTTTTCCTTAGGTATTCAAGACCCATATTTATCAGCATCAGAGCAATCTTTCGGAGAAGTCCATTTTCATTTTGCACTGAAATTCTGTAGGAGTTTTCTCTTGTTAATTTTCCTTTTTTTGTGGTAAATACAAATTTAACTACAGTAACTTTATGCTAGCACATCTACTTTCTCCAAATAGTACCGCTGAAGATTTTCTGACATCCTGATTGGTCAAGCTTGGCATGGATAAGATTTAATTCCTCACCATCCCACTGCTATCCCTTCTAGAGAACCAATTGCCTACTCTGCAGGAGACTGCCAACAGTAGGAAATTATCATATCATCTCTTAGGAAGATGCAAAAGTTAGAAATACACTGAAAGAAACAAATGTGCTTGCAGTCAGAAAGTCAACCCTGTCTTGGGCTACATAAAAAGAAGCTTGGCCAGATGAAGTGAGGTAATTCTGTCCCTCTTGTCTGCTCTGCTGAGTCTCTACCTGGAGTACTGCATCCAGCTCTGGGGTCCCCAGTGCAAGAAAGTCCTGGATGTGGTAGAATGAGTCCAAGGAGGGCCATGAGAATGATCAGAAGGCTGGAGTAAGACTGTGTAAAAAGGATGAGAGAGTTTGGGTTAAACCTGGAGAAGTCTCTTGAAGACATTGTTTTTCGTTTCAATGTATAAAGGGAACTTATACGAAAGATGGAGAGAGATATTTTTCCAGGCCCTATAGACATAGGAAAAAGATTCATGGTTTTAAAGATGATAGATTAAAATTAGGTATAAGGAAGAAATTCTTTATGGTTAGGGTGGTGAGATATAGGGACAAGTTTTCCAGAGAAACTATGGATGCCTTATCTCTGGCAATGTTTCAGATAAGGTTGGATGAGGCTTTGGGCAACTTGATCAAGTGAAAGATGTTTCTGCACATGGCAGATGGGGCATTACTATTTGACCTTTGAATGTCTCTCCCAGATGTAACTGCTCCATGATAAGTCTGAAACAGTGGTTTGTCCCAATTTTTTTGTCTGTAGAAAATTAAGTTTTTTTGATACTGTTATGTTGGCAATCTCATCCTTGTATGTTATTACTGGTATGGTTACCTAGGTTACTGGCCTTAAAAAAATGTTGCTTTCCAGAAGATTTCCCAGTGTTCCCCCTCAACTTCATACTGAGTTGAGTCACTTTTCAAGTGACTCCCTCTTACCCACTCATGATATTCAGCTTTTCCTCGTGATGCTAACAGCTACCTTTTTAGGGCCACAGAATCCTTTAGGTTGGAAAAGACCTTTAAGATCAAGTCCAACCACGAGACTAAAAACTGCCAAGTTTTTAAAAACATGCCAACTAAGCCATGTGATCATCCACCAATTTATGTTCAGTAATTCCTCACATCTTGCTTCACAGAGCAACCTAAGGCCAGGGATGAGTCAGCAGCCTAGTCATATTTTCCCAAATATCCTGTGACTTACAGTTGCTATGGCAGAAGCCTGAAAAAGAGCTGTGTGTCATATTCACCTCTGACTGCTTGTAAGGTAGGGATTGTGTAGATATTCGTAGTATCAGTGTTTGCTCTTTGATCTAGCCACAAATCTTAGTCTTCATGGCTATTTGTTTTGGGTTTGATTTTTTGACTGCAAAAGTAACTTCTAACCTAACTTTCCTATGTTATGTGAAGAAAAAAAGTTAGGTTATTTTAATTCCAGTTTTCCTGTGCTTGAAAATGGATGATATTTATCAAAGCTCTGAAGTATCAGCTTGACGTGGTCAGTGCTGTATTCAAGGCTTACACAAATAGATCTGTATTACTTTATTTGTTTGACTCAGAAAGACAGCCTCTGACTTGTCAAACACAAAGACTGAGCTTATTCTCCGTGTTTGCTAAAGCATTGTCATATTCCTCAGATTCATGATGCTTTCTATTAACTTCTAACTGCTCAGATATGGCCAAACTATTTGATGTCACAGTTAGAAGTCTGCCAAAGTAACAGTCACAATGAAGCATTATGTTTATAGAAAGATATCTGAATGCATTAAATCAGTAGTTACTTAATAAAATTAGTTGTTAAGAGTTGTGGCAGATAAACTACAATTTTAAAGGAGAAAAATAGATTTTTTAAAAATACCGTCCTACCCCCTAACTTGTCCCAACTAAAAAAAAAAAAACAAACCCAAAAACAAGCCACCCAAAATCAATAAAACCCTACAAAACCACAGTTTCAATATAACCTATTTATTAAAATAGAAAAGTAACGTTAGAACCTTACTAATAGTGTTTTGAAATTTAAAATTTGTCTCTTTCATGTGCATTTTTCTTTATTATTTTCATTTTCATATTTTTCTTAGGATTGAAAAAATTCTGTACCATTTTCAGTTTTCATCAAAATCCAAAGATTGCTTTGAGAATAGCTTAATTTTATACAATTTTTTTCATTTCATTGTTTTTTGGTTTTTTTCACTGAAATGGGTTTATTTATTCTGAGACACTTATATTATTTATCCTGAGACATTTTTTGAAGATACTTATCCACTATTTTGAGGGGAATTATAAGATGATGGATTAGGTTTAAAAAATACAGAATCTTATTCCAACAACAAAGAACATGACCAGAACAAGCAGTGATAGCTGAAAACAGTCACTAGAAGCACAGTTGTAAGAGAGTCGTGAGAACAGAAAGGTGCATACATATGTGATAGGTACAATTATACTGTGAAATGTTCTAAAGTTATTTTCTTATTATCATATTTTAGAACACTTTGAATATGTACTTACGTTTCTACAGAGTTTGTGGTGGGTTTTTTGGGCTCTTTTTAATTTTTCTTTTATTTTTTTGAGAATATAAAAATAAGTCCTGGTTCTGCAATCATGCACAATAGCAGGTTACCTTGTAAACCTCCACAGGATTAGCCATGTGAATAAATGCTGTTTGGTCTGGATCTGTAAAAAATATTAATGTTAGAAGAGGTTCTAGTGAGATTCCCATCTAGGTGATTTGTTCATAGAAGAAGTATTGTACCTTTAAGTGTCTTTATATATGTTTTGTATGTATATTTGTTATGCTACTGGACAGTATGAATTATGAGAGGAACATTATTTTGGAGAAGAAAACGCTTGTTATCTTTATAGTTCTGTAATTGTAATGATAACTGCAGTTTGTATAGAGAATTCAGCATTGTTATGTTTCATATTTCTAATAATTAGAACTATATAACACAATGAAAATGCTACTTCTTCCATGATTTATTTGCATTATTATGTACTAGGATATCCTCCATACCCCTTAGAAATTATGCTTGATACTGAAAACTTTGCATATATTTTTATGCTAGATTGTAAACTTCATTTTGAATCCTTGCTACAGTTTATTCTCTACATGAATATTGGACTAAAATAAATAAATAGAAATTAGATGAGAGAAATCTTACAGTAAAAGAGTAAGAAATGAATAAAGAAAGGATTATGGGTTCTCATCTAAAAATTTTGTTTGACTAAATAAAAAATTCAGGTTGAAGCACAATCACTATTCTACATTATTGCATTGCTCCAAACATAGCTTAAACATACAACCAAAATGCAGGATTAAAGTAGTAGAAATTAAAATTTATTATTTAGTTTTGGAATTTATTTCCTCTGTCATTTGTTGGAGGTGTGAGGCTTATGATTGTAATGAAGGCACATGGCATGATATGAGTTGAGCTGAAAGGTCATGGTATCATGGGTGGGTACCCAGTATGCTTCACAGCCACCTTACTGAGTATCTCCTGCTCTTTAAGATTGGTTACTGCTTCATTACTTCAGTTTCCCTCACAGGCTTCTCTCCCACCAGTTGTTTATTTTTCTTCTCGAATAGAGGTTTTACTTTGTTCTGTCTCTTATCATATTTCTTTCTGCTTCCTTAATTTCTACTGTTAATAATAACGCGTCATTTTGCCCCTAAGTTCTCATTTCCTCTAGATCTCTTTCATTCAAACTCTTTAAAGTCCATTTTTTTCCTTAATCAGCTCCAGACATGGTGAAAAATTAGAAAGAGGAAGTTACTTTGACTTTGTTCCTTTTTTGTGTACTGAACCTGACGAACATTTTGCTAGCTGAACACTAATTTCATTCCTGTGGCCAGGGCTAACAGATGCTGGCATTAGTTTTGCTGGAGAGGAAGAGCCTGTAAATTTTAAGAGGGGAAGATTTTACTAAGGCACTTTTAAAAATTTGAAATTAATATCTGAAACCATTTAAAAATCAAAAATAAAGAAATACTGCCACAAAACTTGTTAGTGTTTTCTGATTTTTTTTCTATCCTCAACTCAAATCAACAGAACCCTTAGCAAGCAAATACATCGAGGCATTTTATATGATGGATAAAATTTGCAGGCCCTGTAAACAAAGAACTCTTAATGAAAAAACTAACTAAAATGCTTCATCTGAATAGCATTTTTATATTATAAATACTTCTTGGAACTATTAATTTTTGATAAATAGCTGACAGATTTTAATAAGTAAAAAGATGAAATGTTTTTGTCCTCATTTTTTCGTTTTAAAAAGATTTTATGTTGCACTTAGGTTACATATAATCTGAAACACAGTGCTGTTACTTTAATTTATCATTAAATATTTAAGAATGCATTTCAATTACATAATTATTTTTAGGGGCATTTTTATTGGGTCTTTTAAATTTGTCCTTTTAGGAGAAGGAGAAAAAAATTAAATTAATTTAAACATTGCAGATTTCAAGCCACTGAACTAATTAGAAAGAAAAACACAGATTTTGTCTAGTAGAGAAGTAAATTTAATCCATCCTCTCCTTTTTTGATTCTACTTCAATATAAACATATTAAAAAAGCTTAGGAAAATTGTTACACGGTCTTTAACTATCATCTATTTCTTTCACTTCATTTGCCTCCATATACAGAGACTTAGTTGAAATGTTACCACAAACTGTCTATTTGTCCCCTCCTTCCAGTTCAGTAGTCAATAGCTTACAAGAAGAAAATGACAACTTTTTATTTGGATCATTAATAAACAGCATTTATACTCTAATTTGTACAGTATATGTTTTTCAGAGAGTTAGTCTTCAGCACATGTGTATTGGAAGAATTGTTTCAGATTTGATGTTCTTTTCACACCAGATTAATATTATTAAGATGATATTATTGAGATAATATTATTTATAACTACACATTATATAATATATAATTAATATAGCAATTAATATAATATATAATATATAAATATACATAATGAAATTAATATAATATACTATATTAATACATACTTATATATAGTATATAATATATGTAATAATAATATATATTGTTAATATTATAATTATTAATATTATAATTATTAATAAACTTATTATCTTGGTAGACAGCTATGGTTTGTTAGACCTTTTAATATTCCAGCCTAAGTAATGTTACAAGGCAAAAAGTAGACAACACTATATCGTGAAATTAACATCTGATACTTCAGAAGACACTACTAAACTTTTTTTTGATAATTCAATCACATGTCTTCTAGCCACAGGAAAAAAAAAAACAAAAACAGTGTTTTTAAAATCAAGCTGTTTATATTATCTGTCTGCATATTCTCCCTACACTGAGTGCTGCTAGAAATTAACTTAGTTTAACTGTGTCTAGCCTGTAGGGACAGCCAGCAGGCAATTTTGCCTTAACTGTTTTTAATGCGTGGAAATACACCTCTCAGTTACTCGTTGGATCATGTGGAATTTTTATTGCCCCTAGGAAGATACTGCACAGCAAAAAGTGCAGCACTGGATTTGCCTGGAAGCTTTCCTCCCACAGGCACTAGCCTGCAGTTGGTGTAGTTAAGCCACATTTCCTGACTGAAAAAGCAGCAATGCTGGTTTCAGATTGCACCACCACTAATCCACACCCTGCCACCTCATTCAGCTTCACCCTTGAAACTAAATGGGTGTTCAGACCATCAGTGACTGTCATGACAAATAATTTCTGAAGCTGGTACTTTAAGATGGTTAGCCTCTATGCTATTGCAAAGTTCATGATATAATTTTACATTATTAGTTGTCCTTGAATAGCTGCTGATAGAAATGAGATGGGAAATAGTGTCCCTTTCACTGGTGATCATTTCTATTCCCTGATGATTTGTACAGGGATGTTCTGTGAACTGTGGTACACAAAGCAAGCTATTGAAATTCAGGTTACTAGATCCTTTCTTTCCTCTTGACATTGTGCACCAGGATTGCATATTGTAGAAGAGAAAGTATTACTGAAAGTTTATCATGTTAGATGAAGGGAATTTTTCCTAAACTGAACAGTTTTACAGACTTTTCTCATGCATGAATAAAGATATGGAAGTTTTAGATCAAAGACCAAACAAAAGCTTCTTCTTTGACTGATTTATTTTTTTCTTTACTGAAGTAAAGTCTTTGACAAAATAATGTTATTTCTTTCCCTTTCACCCAACTTCTCAGAGACTATCCAACTATTTCCTCAATAGTTTCAATGGTAGTAGCAGAAATTCTTTCAATTTTTAATTCATGTTTTCTTATAAATACATTCAGCTATGATTGTTTTACCTTTAAGATAAAGTACATTAAAACATTTCTACTTTTATCCTATGTGATCAGCAGTTCCCACAGTTTAGTGCACCACTGGGTGGCCCAGAATCATGAAAATGCTCTCATGAAAATGCTCTCATGAGTTTTTTATTTTCTTCTCCCAGTTAACAAAAGTATATTTCACTGAAGTGTGAAGAAGTAGAAGCCTGTTCCTTTAGCTGGATGAATACTGTATGAAATTACTTATTAGCCACTCTCTTGGTGAAATCCTCAGCCTTTATCCGAACAGCTTGCCAAATAGATGTCAGGTCATGATTTGAGGCAATCAAAAAAAAAGACATAAAAAATTGTTTCCCTAGTTAACTGCAACATGCCATTTTAATTTTGTAAAACTTTATTTTTTTTAATTTTTAATATCAGAGTTTCTGCACGAACAACATTCATACCAATTAAGCTACGATTTTGTCTTACCCCATCAGGTATTTCATCATTTAGCATCTTAAGCACTGTATTGGGAGAGGTGAGATATGGTTGGGAGGGGTAAGAGTTGATTCTTAGCTCTTGCAAGATAGATAATCTTAACTCCTAATTTACTACAGGGAATAGAGAAGGCACAATTATTTCTGAATAAAATAAAAGTAATAAACCAAATGAAATAAAAGTAACATCAGTGTCTGTAAATAACCATCCAACCAAAACAAGAAAAAACCCACATCAAGCCAAACCCATAAAAAATACTGCCCTATTTTTTGTTTGAAACACTGCACATATTTACTTTCAGGACAAAAAAAAAATTGTGTATTTGCTGGAGGGAATGTATTTTACATTGATATGTACATGGTTGACTAAAATTCATTCATCTAAAAGTTCTAAGATACAATTTGGTCTTGGTGTTTCCTTATTGACACATTCCTCTTCTGAGAAAGTCTTGGAGATTTGAATGTCATATAACCATATAATATAATATAATCTATTTCACATCCTACATAGGAAATTTCTCTGAAATCATATTTGATGAATATATTTGAATTAGTGCTTTCTCTATACCTGCAAGGAGAAGAAGAAAACGGATTTGGGGAAAGGCATGCCATTTTACCTGAGGGGATTGCAGGCTTGGTACAATTAGAGCAGGGTCAGGTAGCAGAACCTCAGCAGATGGAAGATCTCCATCAGGTGGACTTACTGTGCACAGTCAGCATGGAAGCAGGCATTCCTGGGAGTAACTGACTGCCTAAGAATCATGAAAGAAGGTGGCTCATAGTATTTGGAATATTATTACAGATCTGCTTGTTAAAAACTAGGGGAGTTCAAGTTAGGGAAGCCCTTAAAAGCAGTGTAACCCCTGTCTCACTTCTGAAGCAGAAATCCCTATTAAAAACCAAGATTTCCCATACTTTTTTTTTTTTTTTTTTCTTCCTCTCATGGGAAACAAGAACAGAAACAGCAATAAAATCCTACTGGCATCCACATGCAGAGTGTTATTGCTACTGCTGCTCATGCTCTGTGAGTGAAGAGAATGAAATAAGGCACTACACACTGAAACAGCACAGGGTAAGCAGGCTCTACTGCTGAGCAAGTTTATCCTCACCTTCAGATATGGCAAATTACAGTACTGGATTTAAAGGTATTTGCACTGCATGGTTCCTAAATAATAATGATAAGCTAAAACTCTGTTATTTAATATTATATATAACCACATCCTTTCTGATGGATTCATTAATGTATAAACATAGTGATTATATCCCAGACATTTGATGTGGTGTTTCATACTTTAATTTTAAATTGGACAATAATTTTATGTGAATTAATACCCAGATTTTTCTACTCTTTATACATGTTTCAATAATTTCAAAAGATGAATAGTAAGAAGAAATTGCACCCTGTGTAGGATAGAATTAATCATGAATGTTACGAAGAAATATGTTCATTCTGCAGGGAAAAGTTGCTATTAATTACTGGAGATAAATTTGCAATGAACAAAGGTCTGTTGGTTTTAACACAAGTGCAATGAAGGCCTCCCAGAAGGTTACATGGCTTTTTATTAACAGTCAGGGTTTATTCAATTTTTTTCTATTTTGCATGTTGCATTTTTGCTTCTTTTTAAATTTTCTTCTAATTTACAACTTAGAGCTTACAAGAAAATCAAATTGTCAATTCATACTTTTCAATTCTGCAAAGATATTTTTCTGGCCTTCTCACTAAGGCCAAAACAAAGTATATTCTATGTATTTAAATGGTAATAATTAATCTTCTGAGATCTGTTGAATTTTCTTTTTAAAAACTTTTTTCCTAGTAACTTTAGAACTTAATGTGAATTATGATGCTTTATGTTTATCTAGATGCAGTGTTTATCTGAAAACAGGAAGAAGTAGTTTTGCCATAGGTCTGAGCTGGACATGGTAAATTCATAATTGCTTCTTGTCAAAAGGTTAGCAAGAATACATGGGGAAAAAAATGAAACTATCACAAGCCAATTGATGAAGATGTCTTCACTTTAAATGACTCAAACTGATGAAGATTTTTGTGATTGTGGAATATGTTCTACCAGCCACAGATATCTGGGATTTGCTGTGCTTGATATGAGAAGTTCCAACGACAAGCAGAACACATTCTTTCTGAAAGACTGGAAACTGAGTATGAGAAATAAGTACTTAAAATAAGGACATGGTGTTTCCTGCTTTAACTTTCCCACAACTGCTTGAGTTTATTTATAATACTTTTATTTTGACTTCAGTTGAATTTGTGTATCTGGATAAAGTATAGTTTTGAAGTCTGACAATCATTAATTGAGTTGCCTGAATGTGTTCTCAGCAGCAGTCCTATCTGGAATTTGACTTTCCACTCTTTCAAAGCATATTGGCAAGGTTTTAACTGGCAATCTCATGTATTCTATTTTTGTATGACTTGACAGAAATGTGAATTTTGGTGTTCTTCTGAGTGGTATGAATAACTCTGCACATCTCTGGAAGGTAATTTAGCATGAATGAATTCTTTGCCTTGATATTTATGAGTGCAGCTGTAGGCCATAACCTAAAGTCTGGAATAAATTTTCTGTGAAAGTGAAATACAACAACGGTTTTATGAGCCCCAGATCATATAAAGTGTTTGCAAAATTAGAATGATTAAAGGATGATAAAGCACCAGGCTCAGATAAATTTTTCTGTGACATGTTTGGGGAAATAGAAAAGTCAGCATCAGATATTCTGATAACTCATCGAGGTTAATGAGGTAACAGAGGTGTCAAAATCTGTTTTTCTTTTAAAGTTTAAGAAAGGATCTATGAAAGATTCAAAAAATGACCTGAAAGGCATACAATAGTTAGAAGAATAGTTTGAATGGAGCACATAGGACAGTCTTATGAGCCATTTAAAACATTGGCATCAAAGGAATATGACTAATTTGCTTTATTTCTTTAAAAATATATGTATTTACTAAATCTGTGAAGAAGGAGGTAGTAGTGGAAATTATTAATGTGGATTTCAGAAACATTTTTATGTGCCCTTATACAAAAGTGCACTTCTCTGCTAAGAGTGTTTCGGCATAATAACTGCAGGAAAGGGATTTTGTGCAATAGTTAAAAACTGGGCCAGAATTACTAACCAGCTCTTCTTTTTATATGGAAACATAGGATTTTGGCACCTGAGGTAGGGTGAAAGGTGGTTCCCCAAATATTTCTGAGCTCGTATATTCAGTGGCAAGTTGTACTACAGTATGGTATGCAGTTTTAAGTTAAACTGCATTTTATTCTTGAATAGGGAATTCTGTATGGCTATGCAGATTGAAGTCTTTTGCTGCATCTATATTCAAAAATTAAAAGGGTTAAGGGGTTAAGAAATCTCTTGCTTTGATTGCTACTGATGCAGAACATCTCTCCATTCATTTAACTGTCTCCTTAACCCAAGCAAAATGGTCACCATAAATCTACCCAGAAAAAGATTTCAGAATTTTCATGGCATTTCAATTAATGGATTAATAAATAATGGGTGTCCATTAGATGAGGATATATATGTGAATGGAAGATAGGCAAGAAGGAAGAACTGTACAGGAATGTCTGTTTATCATATCAGAAAGTTCCTTAAGAGAATATTATCTGTGAGGTTATCAAGATTATAAAATTCATCCTAACTGGGTATGTAAATATTACTGTGATTAAATTTCTAAAAATATCTGATTCATACAAAATAGTCCAAAAAGTTATAAAATCCTTAAACATAGTTTTTTAACAGTGTATTTTATAATTGAAGTTGTACTGTTTCTCTAAACACGGTATGTGGTACTCATCAAGCGGTATGGATGCATTCCATTGACTATCGTGGCAGAAATGCAAATATTTCTATATGTGTTAGTTCTTGTTTCCATGACAGTTGAAACACTGTAGCAAACAATAATAAAGGAGTATATCAGGTAGCATTCCAGTGACTAGCGATTAGAAAGATCCTGTCTAATCTTGATGACTAGGGAAGAAGTAGGAGGATTGGGAATTCAATGAGGTATGTCAAATCTTATTAGTCTACATAATTTCCCCTTGCTGAATTCTGACAAGGCAGCACTGTTATTGAAACTGAGAAAATATTCACAGTAAATAATTCAATTAAATTTTAAAACTATGTCAGCAAACAATTATTTTCTTTCAAAATTTACTTTATTTTTCTTACAAATATGTAGTTTGTTACTCAATATTTATGTGTTGTTGCTTAGCTATTATCAGTTAAACAAAAGATAGCGGGTAAGTCTTGTTATATCGTTGGGTAAGGATATTTCCAGTTTATGACAGTAATATTAAATAAAACAAATATTGCATTCAGTTTTCTGTTGACTTTTCTAAAACAATATGGCAGTGAATCATTACACCTAGGAGGAGCATAAACATAGTTTCATTTAAATAATTAAAATTATATCACAAAAATCCATAGCTTATTATAATTAATTTTCTTCTTTATTTAAGCCTGATCATTTCAATATTTTGTGTTCCTGATCAAAGGAAATAAGCAACTCAATACACTCTTTCCTTTCTTCAAAGCGTTTATATTCAGTTTATTTCACTTCTCATGTATTTATTTCTTTTGAAAAGAGAAGAACATTTCCTACCATTTCAAGGTAGTGACGGATTAGGCTTAAAATTCTATTTCTTGCTTTTGCCATACTCCTACTGCAATCAGATATGCTGTGGTGGTACATTTTATTTTACTCCCCTTTCTCTCAGCTGAAATTTGTCTCTGGAAATTTAAAAGCTCTGTCGTTTGACCCCATAGTGATCTGTTATTCATCTATTAAGAGACAATCTGTGAATAAACATTATCTGTTCTTAAGCCATCCCTCAAGAGGTGGGTGGATTGACATGGTGTTTTTGTTACCTGCTGAAGTCTTGTTTCATTTAAGTTTGGGGGTTTCTTCCCTTCCCTGGGTACTGAAAGATGTTTGCCAGTGAGGTCATGTAAGGCATCAAGAGCCCAGACGACTGATGCTGAATGAGGCGGAAACAAATTGATACCAGCAAGCAGCAGAGATAGTAACTAGCTGCAAAACAAGAGGTCATGATCTGAGGTTAAAGGGGGTAGTAGCTGAGAGGCAACTCAAACAGTTTGTCTTTATACAAGGAAAAATTCAAATACAGAGCAAAGTAGCAAGAAGCTGTAAAATACACATGGGAGTTATGAATTAGGGAGAAGAAAAAAGGCATATTCCATAAATGGAATCATAGTTAGAGGAAAGTCTGTGAATTTTGCCCAGATCAGAGTTAAGCCTCAGAATCATAAAGGGCATTAGAAACAAAATTAACTTTCAAAAAGATAGTCTTTCCCCCTGCTTAAATTGTAATCTAGGTCACTCTTGCTTTACTTGTATTCTTAATATTTTTGTGGGGTTTGATTTTAAGAGAATAATTTCTCCTACTTATTTTAAATTCACTTTTCAGTGTATTTCAGACTGAAGTTAATTTTTTTCCTGTTTATATGTGCTACAAATCTGATTGTAAGAATAGTTTTTCATCTGCACAATCTCTTTTGACAATAGTTTCTCAGTTTTATTGCAAGTTTCCATGCTCTAGCTGGAAATCTCATGTATTGTCAGATAGCCTATGAACAGATAGTGATATTCAGAAAAAAGAAACAGAAACACATGAAAATGTTATGTGCAGTAGGTAAGATGTTACCTTTTTACACTTTTGCTTAATTTTATATCCATGAAATCCACTATGCACAGTGACAGTGGCTTCGATTTATTTCGTAAGGAATTTTGGAATTGTCAAAAAACTGAAATCTTCTCTGGCTTCACAGTACTTCTTGACTAATATTTCTATAAAATAAAGCCTATGTGGTGTAGTGAGGTTAGATGGAATTTATCACATTTCTCCAGGCAAGTTTTTATACATGGCACATAAATTAATGACCATACCACTTTTCTCAAATATTCTTCGACATTTTACTAGAAACAATATGATCAGGCAACTAGATGGGTTGAATCCTATGTGAATTGGCTGTAACTGAAGGAACTAAGGAAAACATGTAAACTGAAATACGTGATACAGCATTACAATATTGTCATAGAAACAGTAATGAGAATAGAAGAAACGTTTGTACCTAAAAGTAAAGATATAATGTCAAAAAATCTTTGGATAGACATTTCCAATGAATGCCAATAAAGTAATTATGTTATTTTAATTCCTATTTGTTCTCATCAGAATCTAAGGATCCAAGTAAGACATATGAGAATCTTAATTTCAACAAAGACTAAAAAAAAAAGGTGGAAGAAAATACGGTGTGAGAAGAAACAAGTAGAGCTAAAAAAAAATAATAATTTTCACTTAGAATAATTACCTTCAAGTAATTGCATTCATGTAATGAATCTATAGTTAAGAGCTAAGAGATAAAAAAAACCAAAAACCAAAAAATAACAACAAAAAAAACCAAAGCCCAAAAAGCCAAACAACAACAAAAAAACCAAACAAACCACAAAAATATTTCCATGTCAAATGATGAAGAGTTTAAGTATCTCTATATTTATATTAGATCCATCATTTGAAAACAGTAGAGAAATCTCCAGCTGGGAAAACATCAAGCCAATTATTAGAAATCTTCATTATCATGTTCATTAGTGAAATCACGGTATTTTATTTGCTCTGTTTAGTTATTTACTAGGTTTTTTCCTATCTGTCTGTATATAAAGTTTTATGTTTATATTTAGAATGTATGTCATTACTCTAGATATTACTAAGAAATATTTTAATCAGGAAGAACTTTTCCAAATATGTTTTTCCATTTGAAAGTTTTAGTTATCCAATTACAGGAAAAAAAGATTGCTGAATAATTCAGAGGACCAATCAGGTGTGTGGAATGGTAAATCAATTATATTTAGTGAAAAGAGAGAATATGCAATATAAACACAAAAAATTGAATCAATTAACAGAATGCATTGAGAGATTTGGATACCTATTAATGCATAAAAACTTTGGTATGATTGAGGGTGTTTTGAGAAGAATAAAGTACTAAATTTACAGCAAACATTAGTAAGTGCATAATTTTAATGTTTATGTTGATGAAGTTATATATCTCATAATATTTGGTTTTAGAAGAGTGTGACTATGTGAACAGGATTGTGGAATGACATTCTGACAATACTTCTTACTCAGGGAAAATGAATTTGCATTGAAGTAAAGACAGTAAGACAGTAATGGGGTTTCTGTGTTTCAACTCTGGCTTCCAATTAAATATGCACTCCTACATTCACTAGGTTTTTTTACTTTGATTTTCTTATGAATTAATTTTGTTCCTCTTAGGTGTCTACAGTCATCTGATTTTCTTTTAGATGCCTAATCATTCCTTCACTTAATCTTAGAATCATAGAACCATTTATGTTGGAAAAGCTCTTTCAGATGACTGAGTCCAGCTGCTGCTAAGTCAATCATTAAACTATCTCCCTAAATGTCCTATATATACATATTTTTTAATTCTTCCAGACACAGTGACCACCACTTCCCTGGGCAACCTGTTCCACTGCCTGACCATCCTTTCCTAATATCCAATCCAAACCTCTCTTGATGTCAGTTGAAGTATTTCCTTATCTTGTTGCTTGTTATTTGTGAAAAGAGATCAACCCCTAAATGGCTACAACTTCCTTACAGATGGTTGTAGGAAGCAATAAAGTCCCCCTTGAGCCTCCCTTCCTCTGGGCTAAACAACCCCAGATCCCTCAGCCACTCCTTACAGGGCTTGTTTCCCGACCCTTTACCAGATCCATTGCCCTTCCCTGGACAAACTCCAGAACTTGAGCATCTTCCTTGTCATGAGGGGCTCAAAAGTGGCCACAGAATTCAAGCTGTGGCCTCACCAGTGCTGAGCACAAGGGCACAGTCACTGCCCTGCTCCTGCTGGCCACATCATTGCTGATACAGGCCAGTATGCCATTGGCCTTCTTGGCCACCTGGGCACACACTGGCTCATGTTTAGCCAGTGTTGGCCAGCACCAGGTCCTTTTCTTCCAGGCAGCTTTTCTGCCATTTTCCCCCCAGCCTGTAGTGCTGTATGGAGTTGCTGTTATTTAAGTGCAGGACCTGACTTGTTCAACTTCATACCACTGGAATGGGGTCATCAATCCATCAAATTCAAATTCAAATTCATCAGTCCTTCAAATAGATCAAAACTGCAGCCTAACAAACTGTCTGAAAAGAGAAAGCTCTCTGAGAAAGAATATTTGTGAAAACCAAAAAAGATAATTAATTATAAGAGATTATGCTCATGCCACAATTAGACTCTTGGCACATGGAATTCTCGTAAAGGAACAATTACAAAATATTCTGTTTCTAAAGTTTTTAATCAAGAAGTTAATATGGATTTGATATGGTCTGAATGCTTTTTGCTTGCATTACCGTAACAATCACTAATTTAATAATACCTGTTGCATTCTCTCAAGTAGTCATATAGACTACTGAGAGATGATACATGGAGTAATGCTATTTATAGTTCATGCAAAGAAAAGCTGAAACATGTTATAAGAAATAAATTTTTAATTTAAGTTTTCACTTTAATGTCTTCATTGATTAAAACAAAATCTCTGCATATTTCTGCAAATGAGGATATTAAGCTAAATAAATGAACTATAAAGCGTCTTAGCAAAAAATTTTGTTCATTAATTTGAATGGGTAAAATAAATCTAATGTACATTAACAAATGATGGCTTTATGGCTCATTGTCTAATGTCTGAATTAGAAAGTGAAGCAACCATGAATTGCCTGCTCCTCTGGTGAACAAGATCCACAGTATTTTTACAATTAATTCCTGGCAGGCTTACCCTTCATCATGACCCAGAATGTGTCCTGAAGTCCCAGGATGAAAGCTGAGATGTCTCTGCCCTTGACCCCTCGTCCCCAACACTTCATTTTCAAAAAAGCTGAGTATCATTCAACAGAGTTGGTGGGAAACATAAGCTTTCCGTGTGAGGGAGCTGACAGTGCTGCTGAACCGAACATAACATTCAGCATGAGATCAATAACTCATGGTCTCCTTCTGAATGGGATTGCTTTTCTTTTGTGCATGTAAGGGGAGCCTGGGGCTGAGCTAGTTACTGCCTTGGAGTGATTGAATTCAGAGAAATGAATGAGCAGTAAAGCAGAGCTGGCCCACCCTCCCCCCTCCCACTCCCCCTTCTCCTTTCCTTTCTTTTCTTTGCTTTTTGTTGTGTTTCAGGCCCAGTGTCAGCAGAGGAGGAGAGGGACAGGTTCAGCCTGCCCTGTAGAAGTGCCCCGGTGTGCCCGTGACTGAGGCACTGAATGCTGTGAGTGGAGTGGCTGTGCCCTGGGTGCCTGCCCCACCACGGGGATCCTCCACCACCGCCCTGACCTGCTGCCCTGGGCAGGTCAGCGCTCAAAGACAGCCTGGGAAGACAAGTCAGAGTTACTGACCTCTCCTCAGGGCACTCTATCAGCATATGACACTGACCTAAACACCACCTTAACCTAGAAATTAGCATCTTATACTAGGGAAGTAAAACGGTGACCAGTGAAGAACTTTAAATTCTGCAGAGACTTTTGATGGCTGAGTAGGTGTAACTTATACAAATGACAAAGGATACGATAGAATCAAATATAGTAGGACAGAATTAATGCAAGCTTCCTAGTTTTCATTTGTTAATGTAGGTTCACTTTAATTGACCTCGGTTATAAGCATTCAGTGGATGAAAACAGTCATAAGTACATATGCTTCTTCTTTTTCAAGGTGCCAGAGCATTAAGGATATTTCTGAACCTCATACAGGATACTACTGATGGGGGAAGCAACTTCTTTTGGAGAGACCACAGTATTTCTGTAACAGGGATGAGGGAGTTTCAGTTCTGTCACACACTGAATGCAGAATTTCCATGAATTTCAAATGGGATTTTGCGTTTTTCTCAGCTTTATCTGGTTTTGATTTGACTAAAACATAGATGAAAAATAAAAATATATTTTACTATCACATGGAATTTTCATAATTTGTGACAGGATCTTTTATTTTACCACTACTTCAAGTGTTAATTTTTAGCATTTTTTTCAAATTGTCTATTCTACTATTGCCACCTAATTCCTCTATAAACAGATTGACCTCTGCTCTAGAGTAAAGGGTTTGGTTTTCTTCTTCCTTTGCCATTGATTTTTGTAATTCTTCCCCTGCCTAATAGAAGTGACAAAGGAAAAGAGTGCTTTGACATCATACATCTTTGCCCAGCAGGCTTTCTTAAGCTTGCCTAACTAGTTAATTAAAAACATTTGACATTGGTCACAAAGTAATGGTCACCTAAAGACATTGATTGGTTACTAGTTCATACACTTGAAGTTTAAAGTACTAGAACTTTTACAGTGAAAAGCAACCCTTTGGTATCACTGTCTGTCAGCTTCAAGGAATGATTATTTTATGTTCATGGTCTTTAATTATTACTTTTTTGTAAAGTGCAGTACCCTATGCACCAATAAGTAGCAAAAAAATTTTGCACTCTGGTTTTAGAGTAAATTTGGAACAACACTAATCTTGATAGTTTTATTGTTATTAAATTGGACATAAAAATCTTTCAAAGATGTATTATTAGAAGGAATGACAAAGAAAGTAAAAAACGGTTATATGAATTATAAAGACCACGCAAACACACTAACTAAAAAAACAATGTTTGAAAATACTAGAATGTCTTTTTTGGCCTCCTCTTCCTTCTGTACAGTAATGAAGGGTTACATTGAAAATTAACAGAACTAGCAGTTATCTCTTTCTATTAAAAAATTAAGTTACATGTGGAAAAATACAAGAAATGAGTATATATTTAGTGAAAAGAGAGAATATGCAATATAAACACAAAAAATTGAATCAATTAACAGAATGCATTAGAGAAATGGGCTAGAGAAATGGGCTTTTACAGAATTGCAATCTCAACGTAAGCCTTTGAGAGAGGAAGGAGAAAGAATTTAAGGAAAAAAAAAGTTGAGAATAATTAAAACTATTGTTTTCACCCAAAGACAACTATTTTTATGGATGCATTATGTTCATAAAATTATCATTATTTAAATAAATAAACCTCTTTTTTCCTTTTGGCTACTAAATTCTAACCATAGAAACCCCCAAATAAGCAAGCAAAATAATCTCCAATTAACAATGCATTTCACTTTTGTAGCGACCAAAATTTAACCAATGAAAATATTTCTTAGTAGACTTCCTGCAGAACAGATGCAGCATATTAATTTTATTAAAACTGAGGGAAGGGCTCCTTAATTCTTAAAGGAGAAATGAAGAAATCTCCATTAATAAAATATATATTCCAAAACAGTCTGTAAGAGACAGATGTAAAATTAATTGTCACAGATACCTAGGTTTTTCAGCAAAATACATCTGAGGGCCAAAAGGACTTAATTTATTTACTTTAGACATTTTCTTTACAGAACTTTGAAGGATGATCCAGTCATTGGCAGAGCCAATCAGCAGAGACTACATCCTCTGCTCATATCCCGCAGCTGGGATGTGGCAGGGAGAGCAGAGAGGGAGAAGCTGCTGAGGTGGTCAGGTCACTTCATCTACTGCATAGTCACACTGAGGACAGCAGGAGGTACAAATGTGCAACCCAAAATTTGAATAATATTCTAGAAAGGAGTGGTGGTAAAGCTATTTAGCTACAGAGCTGGAATCTGGACTTCATCACTTCCTTCCAAAACAATGACAGCTTCACAGTCTTCATTTTCCTCCTGTTTTTAATCCTGTTTATCATAATAGGGGGTTTAGTGGGGCTGGGTGTGGTGGCAGTTGTTTGTTTATTGTTCTGTATTCTTTGCTCATTTTAAGAGAGGAGGGGAAATGGAGGCCTATTATCATTAAATGACAATAACTAATGAGGTTTTCATTACACTTACTCAATCTCCTTATCAACAAACCCACACTAAGCACTTCTACTGAATAAATTTAACATAAAAGATATAAAGCAAGCAAACAAAACCCCTACAGAATATCATCCCGAGAAACACAGGATGTTTGATTTTTCTTTTAATGAATTTTCATGTGGTTTTTGTTCCTGCTATCTGATCCAAATATTCTGGGAAAGGAAACATTATTAAAAAGGTATGATTTTGGAAAATCCACTAAAACGTGTTCAAATCAATGTTTCCCTTGCAGAAGCAAACAAACACAAAAACTCACACAAAAACAAACAAACAAAAAACCAACAAAAAAACCCCAAACTCACAAAACACAAAAAACCCAGGGAGAGAATTAACAGGAATTACTACATGGGTTGTTCTGCTACTTGTTTTGTATACTTGGTTGCTTGTTAGTTGGCAGAAATCGATGGCTCCCTTTTCACACAGAAAAGAGAAGGAAATGGGGGTCAAATTTTTCCTTATGGGTAGTTTCAGTATAGATTAAGAATTGTACCTGTGTCTCTCCAGTGAATCCCCTAAAAATAAAATTTGCCATAGTATTTCAAATATATGCATTTATGCATGCATTCACAGTTGATTAATTTATGTTTCATTTATCTTTCTTAATTTGCTGCAAAATTATTGTAGCTTATAATAAATAACTATGAAGGCTAAAGAAAAGTAATTCATGCATTATATTTAATATTCTTTTTTTTTACCCCTAAAGTCTGGTTGGTTATATCTAAAACCTAGAAAGTCTGAATTCCTTTGTCGAAAATGCCTTTGTTTTGATCCCAAAATACAGTGTACAGAGTACAACAGATATAAAGAAATGCTACTAACAAGTAAAAGAAATTTCCCAGAGGACAGTTCATCCAGCATAGTGATAGTGCCATGTGGCAGGAACCTGTTGCCTTCATTGATAATAATAATTCAGTAAGGAAGGTTTCAAAGTCATTCTGTATCTCAGACAAAGGAGTTAAATGGGCTACTGCTCAAACTGCTAGAATGACAAATTAAATTCTTTTAGAAATCGCAGTAATTTTTGGCACTAAGTCAGGTAGGTTTTTTAATGTTATTTTCCCATGAATTTTGCATGAAATAATCAGGTGAACACATTGTCAGGCTGTGCTGACTATTCCTCCTCTTTCATTCATGAGTATCCTGATTTTAAATAGGTGTTTGCCTTAAGGTCAAGGGTGCAAAATCTGTTTTCACTGGACATTTATTTGTCTGTCAGGTTTTGTGATGTGGACAGCTGCATTTTCCACTATGGTGCATTCATTGCAGCATGGTCAAAGCATCTGAATTGTGTTATTGGTTCACAGGAACTCCTCAGTGTGGTATATATTTTGAGGACAGTTTTCTGTGTTTAAGCACTGTTTAGCACGCTCTACTCTATACCCTTTACATTATATCAAATGCCAGGGAATCTATTATTGCAAAATGAGCACTTGTATGGCTGGCAAGGATTGCTGCATTACAAAGGCTTCAGCAAAGCCTGTTGCAATCTGTACTTCGGGCTGAGGTTATAGCCTTAACAATGCTGCAAGACAGCCTATTCTTTTGCTGAAGATTATTGTTCTGACATCCCTTACCCTATAAGAGAAAAAGACTGCTTCAATGGTAGCACTGAGGAATGGGACCATGAGAAAAACGTCTCAGTTTTATTTTAGTGCTGAAGTGAGAGATGTGGATGGCAAGTGTTATGAGCTAACAACATCAAGTCCTATTCAATTGTGTGCTTCTGAAACTGAAATAATTTCAACGATGTATTAATGTCCAAAAATCATAATTTAACTTCAAATTATGTTTTCTTTCTTATATACTAATCTGTAGTTTTATCCACACTGGAGTTTGAAATGCAATTGCCATAATTACATTTGAAATTTTCTTCCTACTTGCATTTTGATCTATAGCACTTATTTAACATTGCTGTCTTTATTCAAGTTTTTGCTAAGAAGTGAGCATATTTTTTTTTAAAACTTTGCAAACCTTTTTCACAGTAGTCTTCAGTAATTATAATTAGAAATAATTTGGAGAGCAAGGAGCATTGTTTGTTACTTAAAAAACAGTAAATTATATTTACCTTCCTGATAAAATTTCTTGTTTTATTCTACTGAAATTTATGCAAGAACTAACTGATCAAGTTTCACCTCTGGTTTACACAGATGCACTGGAAGCAGTTTTAACACATTTAACACACACATTTTGACTCTTCATATACATGTATAAGTAGTCCCTCTAAATTCTCAGTGAAATTAATTCAGAATCTAAACTGACTAAATACATGAAAACCAGAAAAGAATAAAAAGGAATTCATG
Source organism: Parus major (assembly GCF_001522545.3). Taxonomy (NCBI): domain Eukaryota; kingdom Metazoa; phylum Chordata; class Aves; order Passeriformes; family Paridae; genus Parus; species Parus major. The sequence goes on from NC_031768.1 coordinate 35,941,427, forward strand.
ATTAATAAATTACAAACAGAAGCCAAATTTGCCTTGAGTGTGATTTTTCCATCCCCTACTAGACACAAAAGCTACATCTATTATACTCCTTTTCCTGCAAATTTCCTCTCAACTCATATTGTAATCCTTAATACATATAATATGCAATAATATTAGACAATATTGTAGTCTTTAGTAATAACCCCTAATATTTATCCAGTATTATGTATCTATTTAGAAGTGAAAGTTATTCTCCTAAATTATTAAAGTTTTCTCCAATGTAGCGCAAGTGCAAGAAAGAAGTTAAAAACTAAATCAAAACAAGTGAGTAGTATGACTCTTGAACAGGAACAATCCATGTCTCTTTTTCAAACTGTGCTTGGGTATATTTACAGAGAGCTAGCTAATTAGTTGTCTTTTTCTTTCTGGTTTGTGCTACTTGGGGTGGGATGTTTAGAGTCACATTAATTGGTTTTTTTTTACTTTGTCAAAAATAGCATTCTTCTTTTTTCTCTTTATTATTATTAAAAAATTATATGCATCTCAGTTTAATTATGAGTTATAATTACACAATTATCATGTGTTCTCCTACAACCGAAATTCAAAAACTTAAAATTAAAAAAAATGTAACACATTTTTTGTTTCCAGATTTAGTTAACTTTATATGGAGGCTATTGGATTTTATGTCAAGATAGAGAATTTTTGATTTCTATTTCTTCTAAACAGAAATTTGGGGGACTGATCAAATCTGTGTTAATGTCACAGAATTATAAAATCATGGAATAATTTGGGCTGGGAAGAACTTTAAAAGCTCACCTAGTTCCAATTCCACTGCCACGGGCAGGGACACTCCACTAGACGAGGTTGCTCAGAGCCCCATCCAGCCTGGCCTTGAACACTTCCAGGGGTGAGGCATCTACAACTCCAGAGAACCTGTTCCAGTGCCTCACCACCTTTACAAAGACATCCAACATATTATGCACATGTTTATCCTGCACACTTTTAAAAAAATGCAAATAATCAGTTTAAACTTTCAGTTTTGCTGGATGTAAGTCTTATCCAACAGGGCATTTTTCTTCTGTCATCATTTATTTTCATCATTGCTTTGTTGCCTTTAAATAGATTAAAAAAAAACTCACTGTCATTAATATTCATATGATATTTTTTCCCTATCATGTGATCCAGACTAGCATAGAAAATAATGTCTACCCAATTCTTACAGCTGGAATTACTCCAGGTTTCCTGAAATGTGAAATGATTTATCAACCAAGAATGACTGCCTCCAGAATTTTGTCAGGTGAATCATTCCCCAGGCTCTTTGGTTCTTCACTGTAAGCTAATCCTGTTTAGAAATCATTGAAGTCTTAGTCTGATTTATGTAACATTATTGGTGCTGTGTGCTAGTTTCTCTTCACATTTTACAGACCCATCTTTGGCAAAATTGAGTGTTTGCAAAAATGTATTTGACAAAATCAGTTACGGTAAACATCATGATCTGACAAAGAGCTGGCCAACTTTGAAAGGTTTAAACCCTCTGGATAGATACAAATAAGATAAGAAAAAGCAGACACATGTTAAATCATCCAACAGCAAAGGGGATACTTTATGGAAATGAACTCGCAAGATAATAATTTGAATTTGACAAGGTGATAATTAAAGTCCCTAGATAGACTCTTTCCACATCTGTATGCCTTTCAGTGAAGTTGGTTAGCATATTAAGTACTGTTGGAGAATGATAAAAAATATTCATGGGATGTTAAACTGCATATTGTTATTCATTTCAATTTGTATAATAAATGTAACAGAATGCAATGCATACAGTATTACACAAGAGGTACTAATCTCTATTATTGACTTATTTTAAAGAACTCTGATACCATACTAGGCTCTTAGATGCCAGTTTTATCCAGAGAAATTCAAAAGATTTAATATTAATTAGTCTTTCTGGCAAGAACAACAAGGTGATAAATTTCTTTTGAATGTGAAATACCGAGGCCAAGACTTTTTCAGTGCAGTAGCTGGAACTATTTTATATTGTACTTACTGAATAATGAATAGGTACTTTTACTGGAAATACTTTAATAGCAACTGGCTTCATGGAAAAGCTTTGAAGCTTACATCTGTAATAAAAGGTTTGTTGTTAACTGGTGATAGCTTTTTGGACCAACTTTAAACAAATAGCCCCAAAAAACTATTGGTGGATTGTTGAAAAGCCAGTATTCTCTCCCATGGATTTACTGCATCAGTGGGAAAGCATTCATATACTTCTATAAAAGACATAATTCCTTTTCAGAAAAAAACAAAAAGAGAAAAAAAAAAACCAAAAAGAGAAGGCAATTTTAAATGTAAACATTACACATCTACGTTCCCTAGCAGATGCAGATGTCTTTTACATTTTACCTTCCATTGAAAATACATTTTTAAAGCAAGACTTCTGCTTTTCCACACTCAGGTGGAGTCATGTAATGGAGTGGTCTCAGGGTGCTGGAATTGGATTCACTGCAGGTGAAACAGTGGAGGAATACATGTTGGGAAGCTCACCTAGGACATTCTGTCTGCAGATGGGCATTTGGACCCTTGGAGACAGATGAGGACTGAGCTGAAGTAAAAACACTCCATATTATCTCCTGTGGTCATCAGGTCCTTGGCATCAGCTGCTCTGCTCTGCAAATCTATTCTATGATGTACAATAATTGTTTCTGCAGGTGTAGTCTCTGTGTGATAGATACAAGTGGAGTGCACGCACATTAAAAAGTGGGAGCCTTCAGGTCTGGGAATGACTGGCAGCACCAGCTGGAGAGAGATGGAAACTTTGCCACTTAAAGTAAAGATTTAGTGTGAAGAGCTCAAAACACTGAGAGAGCAAAGGATTATCAAGTCTGCCGTAGGAGTGATTGTCGTCTCTGAGTCACTGGAGTGAAAGACATAAAAAACGCTGTGATATGAAAGTGCTGTAAAAGCCTATATGACCAAAAGGGATGTGTTTAATGTTCTTTTATTTTTCCTTTTTTTAATGCTCTATGTCCCTAAGTGAAGGAGAATTTTGCATTGCTTTTCTCATAAGTTGATGTTAGTCTGTCATCTTTTACAGTAGCAACATAATTATCATATAGCCAAGAATTTATGAATCATTTTGCAATGCTACATGTTTTTGTTAGCATTTAATGTTGTAACTTAACACATGGTATTCATATTCTGTGGAGTGATTTCCATGCATCATGACTTTCTCATTTAACTGTGCCAAAACTTATTTACAACTTGGAATATTACTTCCTGACATTTTTATTCTTCTTTTCCAGTCTTCTTATCATCATATCACTATCTGTAGAGATCATGGATGTCACAATTAGAAAAACGGCCAATTTTTTTTTGCAACTGGATAGATTTTCTTGCATCTCCCTTTTGCTTTTTGCTCCAAATCCTTCATTTAAAATAAAGCAATACAAAACATCAACTTCTGTAGCATGCTAAGTCAGTAGTTGGTGAAATACTAAATGACATTTCAACTTGGTTTTGTTACAGTTTTCAAAAACATAAAACACATGCAATACTTCTTGATCTTGACAGATTTAATTTCACGCACTTTAAGAGCGTGGTTTTAAAATCTCCATGACTGAGAAAACATCGATCTGATAATAGCTTTTTTTCCCTGGTTAGCTGCTACACAATTGTCCCTGCAGGAGGCTATAAAGATGCAGATTTTAAAGGGTGAAAATTCACAGGAAATAACTATTGTCCATTGCATTAACATCACAAAGCATGCATTCATGTGTTCATCACATACATGCACTCATGTGTTCATATCTTTAAGGGAAATATACGTATATCAAGTTTACTTGCTGCGAGTAAAGTAACTTCAGTATTGTCTGTTAAAAAACTCCATATAAAGTCAATATACATACCCCTCTTAGCATTTTTAACATCTTTGGTCTCAGCTACAAAGATGTGAAAAAGGGAATAAGGTATCCTGCTTTATCTCAATTCAGTAATCACCACTTTGCTTCCTAACTCCTGAGCTGTATTATACATTTCATTTTCAGCTGCTTTTGATGTAGCTGAATTAAAGCTCTAATGCAGAGTCCCACTTCGTTAGAGAACATGCTTTTGCTTTTTTATATGTACAGTGTTTCTTTTAAATATTTTAAGGCAGGGGATCCAATATCCTGGTTTTAAACCACGTAATTAACATACTATACTTAATAAAAAGCCATAATAATCGGAGGGGAAAATCTTAATTAATTAAAACAAACACATTTGTTATAAATTCAGAAAAAATATAACTAGCTCTCAGAGAATTTTGCTTTTCAAGTTCTATGTTACCATTAAGTGAGGAAAATTCTGTTTTCAAATACCCCAAAATAGAGAATATAATTTCCTGATGTTGAAAATTACTAAAACAAAGTCTCTGCAACAGTAACCAGAATGGTAGGTCACAGAGTGGAATATAAATAAAAAAATAAATATATAAAAAAATAGACACAGTGGTATATTTTAATTGCAGATACCATGCAGGATATCATCTGGTGCAGTGTGACAAATCTGTCTTTTCTAGTTTTGCTGTTGTTGCTACAGTGTTACTGAGAGAGCTTTCATTAAAATTGCAAAACTTAACACTCATTCACATTATTTCAAAACTTATTCAACACTAAAAGCAAGAGGCACCATTCATATTTAAAATACTTTGCAAAATATTGACCCTTTCAAGAAAGAAGAAACCAATAGGATAGAAACTAGTAGTTATACTACTATAAATATAACTACTATATAGTTATAGTATAACTATAGTTATATAGTTATACTATAAATAGTAAAAATTTAGTAAAACAGAAAAAAATGTTAAAGGAAGAGAGAAACAAACTGGAAATATCCTTATGGTAAGAAGATTTAGGCCACACACTTTCAAATAGAATCTGTTTAAGACTTTCTTGATTCATCTGGAATTTTGGACCTTTCTCAATATACATTCTTGGCTTTGTATTTTTGTTTGGGCACAGTAACTGGTTAGTGTGGCCTTAAAATGAGAGGTAAAAATAGTTCACAACCTCTTAATGTTGTGTCTAGCAACCAGGAAGTCTTGTTTATTAGTTTTAAGAAACCTTAAAGGAGTAAAAAATTCACCTAATGGTGGGAAAAATGATAAGAACCAGGCCTATAAAGCAAAGGCTAGTCTGAGTTGTCTTAGTGGCTATTAATTACTGTTTACTTCAATTTGATCTCACAAATAAGTGAAAGTGACTAATATTTGACTTAATCTGAACCTCAGCTTGTAATGTTTGTAGCGCTGTCTGTGGGACACATTTAGATTAATGTCTTCAGCAGTAAAGGTCAATAATAAGCCTGAGGGTCCACTGAAAATCCTGACAGTAACGTTTGCCAGGTGTTTTCTGGATATGGCCTGCTATCACTAACTGACCAGTAACCCACAGATAACAGGAACAGTAAGCCTTTCACCACAAGACCTCACTTACTTGATGAGAAAGCTGACATTTCAGTCTTTTTGGACAGCACAATGTGCTCAGTGATTTCTAGGCACAGAAACGTGTTTCTGTACATTTCACATATCCTGGAATGTACAGAAATGGGACTGCTCTTACTTATATAGAGATCCATATGTGTGTGTGAATGCATGTGGTTGTGTATGTGTGTCTGTCTGTCTCCCCATTTCTTGCCCCCAGCATGACATCTCACTTAGTCTCCGTGGGACTATTCTTGCTCTGAAGCATCCGTTCAGCAGGAGTGGAACAGCTTGCATCTACCCTTGGAGGGTTTGACTGAAAACAAGGAGAGAAAAAAAGAAGCTTGACTTCACATCCAGTGGTGTTCTGAGGAAGAGAAAAATACATGTTGTTTAAGAAATGGTGGGGGAAAGAAGCAAAAACTTAGAATTTTTGGAGAGTAGAAGTTGAAAGACTAGAAGGTCATCGTGTAGCAGGAAACATTTCCAGTATAAGAACAGAAACAATTCTATGCTGTATATTTATCTCTATTTTTTCCCCTGAAAATTTAAACTCATACTTTTTAAAATTTTATTTTATTCTTCTGACTTCCCCATCTTTTATGTGTTACACAGCTTACTTAAAGAACTGACTTTGCATGGAGAGGGGTGGTACTATAGATTGCCCTGAGGGAATATAAAGAAACCAACAGAGTACAGTAATGGCATGCACAGCACTTTGGGTTTCTCTGAACATATCAGGACTTAAAGATGTAGAATTCAGAAAGAGGGGGCTGTTGGTGAGAAAAGCAGTTGTATGTAGTCAATTTGAGCTTCAAAGATAAATCATTCAAGATAAGGACATTATAGCCATGCTGTGAATTTGGGGCCTCTCAGCCTATTACTTGCCACCCCACAAGAAGATTTTAATAGAGATTAAAAGTTTATAGCAGGATGAGGGAAGAAAAAGACACACTATTCAGGGCAGCTCTGTGCAAACTCAATTTGCCTTTTCCTTCCCATTTGTGAGTTTGAAACCCTGATGTCTGCCTTCCCCTCCATCTCCCATCAGTGACTGACCACTTTCAGGTGCAGCATCCAGGAGTTCACTCATTTGTAGTGATGAAAATATTAACTTTCTTCAGTAATCACCGTGGCAGGCTCAGCTGCCTGCTTCTGCATTCATGTGAATATTAACTCACCTGGGAAGCCCTCCTCTGGAGCTGGATGTGGGTTGTAATTAAAGAGTGTGTTAAGAACGAGCTAGCATTGTATCTACAACGCTGAAGGTAGTCATAAGGAATGCGTACACAGAAAAAGAAAATAGATGAGCTAATAAGCCATTAGCAAACGATCCACTTCAAAGCACTAAGTTATGACAGCCAAGGGCAAAAAATAGTGGGAGAGGGCCGTAAATCAGAGCTCTGCTTTGTAAAACACACTTCTGCCTGAAGGCCTATAGAAAGTCTAGTCCAGGGAGTGCAGACAGGGAAATAAGGCTGCATTGGTTTCTGAAAATGGGATGGAGAAAGCCTATTTTAACTGAGGTAAAAAAGTTTTTTCAATGTCATTAAACGCAATCCACTGACAAATACCTGCTAAATAATTAATTTGCAGCCCAAATGCTCAGGTTTAAAAACTTACACTGAATGTGCCAGCATTAAAGCAAGAAGAAATGGCAAGCCCCTCCCTGAGCAGTTTGATTTCCCTCAGAAGTTTCTGGAAAGTGCCTCCACTTGATGACAATCAAGCCTTAAAATGCAGATAAAAAAATCTCACCGAGTTTTATAGCATGTAGAGATAATACATCATTGAATAATAGGGAGTTTGAAACTTTTTTCATCATATATTTTCCAGTGACAATGCTGACAATGCCAAACCTTTTTTCATTATTTCTGTCAATTCTGAACATTAGGGAGATAAGCTTGGAAAAATTTCAGAATGCTTTATTTTGACATTTTTATTGAAACTATCAAGTTTTATAGTTCAAAATTATTTTGTTTGGCAATTAAACTAATTAGAGCTGTAAAATGTTGGCATTTATTGAATCCTACTTTTTAACTTTTTAAGTTTTAAGTTAAATTTTTTTTATGAATCTCAGAATATTTTGTTTGAATTCTGGTTTGAGAAAGTTTTCACTATATTAAGAATATTTTTTGTCATTTGTTAAGCATAATCCATCTCATTCTCCAAGCCATCATAACTCTAATCTCTGTCAATATTTGTTTATAATACCTGAGTAAGCGCAAGTACCACAAGAAAAAATAACCTGAGTAATAACTATTATAGTAATAGATCATAGTTTCCTTTTCACTTCATTCATGCAAGTCTTATGGAAAGAACAGTTAAAGTATTGCTTAGGAAAAGTAATATGATATCTGATTCTTTCTGATGCAAAATATGCAAGCCTTCAAACACATTCATGAGCACTCACCCAGCTCAATAATAATAGACTAGCTGTGCAAAAACTGTGTAAATATAATTGGATTCTTTGGTTCAGATCCTAAGGCTTCATTCAATTTTGTTCAGTTATTATTGAAACAAGCTCCTATTGAATGAAAAAAACATTTTATCTTAGTTAAAACTTAACTGGGACCTCTGAATTTGACCTGCTTATGATGCTGCATGTGAAGTATTTAATGCAGTGCATGAGAAATTTTATGTGATAATCAATGCTGACAAAACTGCTGAGACCAAAAATAGTCTGACCAAAACTTGATCATAGTTATCAGTGTCTGAAAAAAAATACCTATTGACTTTTTCTTTTTTTTTTTGCCAAAGCACCTCTATTTCCTTCCCAAAATACAGTTGTTTTCTGTGATTGATAAGTTCACTAGCTTTTAAGCTCATTCACATCCATTAGTTCTGCCTTTTCCCCTCCCTGTTGAAAATCAGGAGCTGTCAGGTTGAAACATTCTTGACAGACACAAATAGTGTCCCCAGGGGTAGCAAAAACCAGTCTGAATCAGTAAGAGACAGATTTTAATGCACTGCTTTGCTGACACTGGTCACTCCACTTACAGAAAATGTTGACATAGAGGACAATTATACAAATACTGGTTTTTTTAATGTCTTGCTAAAAATGTTCGAGTTTTTGGGGGCTTGGGTTTTGCTTGTTTTGTTGTTTTTTTTTAGGGAAAACAATGTATTTGAGATATTTTGAATAAAATTTATGGTGCAACAGGGAAAATCTATATGTTGATCCTTTACAGAATATTTCAGGTGTTGTGCATTTTCAGGCCTGATCCAAAACCCATTAAAATTAATAACACTAATCTCTTTTTTCACTTTAATAAGCTTTGAGTCATATCCAGTATGTGAGCAACAGTCATCCATGTGCTATTTAAACTTGCAGAATGCATGATCCCATGTTACAGAACCAAGATCAGTTCTGGCTCTGCTGAAACTGATGGGAGTTGTGAAGCCTTCCAGACCAGGATTTCAAACTTTATCTCTAGGACATAAGAGCAGGAGCTTCAAACAAGCAGATTTTTGGAGGAAAAAAATCTGAAGTTATAGCAGAATTACTGTTTATTTGAGTGCCTTATGTGTAGTTAACCCCAGAGGAATCTTATATTTCCATATGTCTTCTACATAAAATGAACAGCTTACTCTCATGTAGGAGTATGCATAGTTCGTTTAGTAAACAGTTGCATATTTTTTGTTAGAAATGGTGACCCATTAAAAATTATTTCCTTAAGAATTTAAATTGTTTTTGTTTTCAGTGCTAGCATATGTATAATTTCTCCCATTGCAAGAACATTGTAGTGGGAGAAATTATGAAACCAAGTGTGAAAACGCTAATGATTGTGATGAAGAACTGTTGTCTGGCTTCTATTTTCTCTTTAATACATGGATTAATACATTGACTGACTGTAATGAAGAAGTCCAGAGGTATAAGAAGTTTGAGAAAAGTGACAAGAGTACCCATAACCTTATTCATTCCAACAACATCCTTTATTCCTGTCCCATCCCCTGCCCAGTCAGTTGTCTGAGTTGCAGTCTGAAAGGCTAGCTGGTGGTTTAGCAAGTTTTCTAGGCTCAGCTCCTTTGTTTCAGCCATGGCTTGGGAGAAATGATGACTGAAGAGGTGTAGGCTGTTGGCCAAAAGGGTTGCCAGATACTCTTGAGACAAGGATGATCTCCAGTGCTAATTGGATTGTTGTTTTCTGATACCATATGAGGTGGTTACCTACAGTGCAGGAGACAGCTGACTTGACTGGAATGAACATGTGAAAGATTAGGGAACATTAAATGCTGCAGGAAGTGTTTTTTACTGTTGATTGGTTGATGGATCATAAATACGGTGGTGGAAATAAATCACTCAGGTAAAAATATGTGTTTCTTCTGTATGAAGAAAATTTATGCTGAAGAGTCCGCTCTGAGAAAGGACTAGTCTGACTTCTTCCATGTATTTTTAAAGCCACCTAACTGTGATCTCTTAGCACTTGACATACACTGACTGTCATTATTAATACTGTTGCTGTCTTTGCTGTCATCATTATAATTGTCATTATTTTATAAAATGAAATTGCTGTTTTCTGATAACTGCATTGCCAAGACTAAAGGATGCATGTGATCACTTTTTTGGTCTTCAGTATGTGTGGTAGAGGAGAAAGGGAAACAAATGTATTATTGGATAGGCTATGTTTTCTGAAGTGTCCTCACCATTTTACAGCATTCAGAGGGAAGGTTTCATAGCATATGGATTTCAGGTCAGTTGCAGGGTAGAAAGTCCTGAAATATGTTTTGATGTAAAAGATTATTGTGGAAAACATGCTGAGGTTTAAGCAGTATCTGAAAAATCATTAATATCAATCATATAATAGTGAAACCTCCAATAAGTAAGATGCTAATAATCACGTGGTATCTAAAAATATTTAAAAAAAATATTTTAAAAAAAAATATTCTAGCTGAACTCTTACTGTTAGTACATGTTTAGGAAATTTAATATAAAACATTACAATTTACACCAATTTTTTATTATTTTATTATTTATAAGTTTTTATTTCCTTATGTTTTTCACATGAAGTGGAGCCATATTAAAGTAAGATTAAAGTCATCTTTACTAACACTGTTTGTGTTGGAGATTTTCTTACCAGTATCTGCTTTTGTTGATCTATTGTTATTGCTAAACAGAAGATGAGCTTCATGTCAGGAAATTAAATATATTTTCTGACATATTTATTAAATTTTAAATATCTTAGGCAATGATCAAATAACACTGAACCTTACATTTCTTACAAAATTCCTACTCTTCAACTGAGCTCTAGGGGTAGAGTTGGGGTAAAGAGAGGCACCTTAGTACTTAGTAAATGGTTATTAAACCTAGTTATCAAGCTAGGGTTTAACCTAGTTAAACACATATGTTGTTTTCCATACCTATCTATCCCATTGGCTTCCCAGGGCCAAACTTTCTTTTGCATATCTGGCTGAGGAAAAGCTACATTAGTTATTTTGAAAACCTTTTCTCAATGAGAGAATTTAAATGTGACCATCAGAATTAAGGGCATCCTGTTATCTATGACAGGGTCCCAGGATAATGCTTTACAATCTTTCCACCTTGATGGGGTCCTGATGCACAGAACAGGGAATCACAGGCAGGAAGAAAAGAAGAAATAGAATGACCAACTCACATAATAATGTTTCTGGTCTGCTTTGTAAGGTGACTGGTGTGATGGCATCAAATTTCTGCACATATTCCTCTTGAAAATGAAAGAAGTCTAGAGAGAAGACACTGCCCAGCACTTACCAGACTTGTGACTACTGCAGGACACCCCTACATCTCTCATTGTACTTGATGCCATGTAGTACATCTTTGTCTTCTGTGTTTAACATAAAAAATATTGAAAAAACTATTTTGTTTCTACAGAAACTAGGATTAATCTAATGTTGTGATTGAAAGAAGATGCAGAACATAGTTCTGAAACACCTGATTAGAAATAGAAGTAAAGGTGGAAATATTCTTATGCCTAATGTCTGTGTGGCTACTTCCCTATCTTCATTATCTTTCTTACTGTGGCGTATTTCATAAGCACCACTAATCAATAGCTTTTTTCCATAGTGAAAGGGTTAAGATGATTATCACATAGACAAATACACTGTGACAAAATGGCCAAATATAAAGATGACTAAGAGCAGGGAGTGGTGAATAAGAAGCAGAATGATTCATAAAATTGTCATCGCTGTGTCTTGATTCAGTCAAAGAGCCAAAGAGAGAAATTCCAAGCGCAAATACAGACTGGAGGAAAAATGGATTGAAAGCAGCCCTGAGGAGCTTTCCCTGAGGAAAGCAGAAAAGGGAATTTGGGAACTTAGAGGATTTGGTTAAGGAGAAGATCAACATCAGACAGCAATGTGCATTTGCAGCCCAGAAAGACAAACATATCCTGGGCTACATCAAAAGTAACATGGCCAGCAAGGCAAAGAAAGAGATTCTGTGCTTTTCTACTCCATTCATGAGCCGCCATCTGACAACTGCTCTGGGAACCCCAACATCAGACTAATGTGGACTTGCTGGAGTGAGTTTAGAGGAGAGTGATGAAGCACCTCTCCTATGAGGACAGGCTGAAAGTTGCTCAACATGGAGAACCAAAGGCCTTGGTGGAGACCATGTAGCAGCATTCCATCTCCCGCAGGGGGCTTACAAGAACAGAACATGTTGGAAGGAACATTGAGCAACATGGCCTAGCAGAAGATGTTCCTGCCCAAGGAAGAGGAGCTGGAACAAGATAATGTTCCCTTCCAACCCAAACCATTCTATGGCTTCATAATTTTAGCTATCATAGGAAATATAACCTAAAATAAATTTTCTTCGTGTTTAGAGTAACAAGCACACTGACTTGTTATAATTTGTTCTTCAGAAAACATGCTAATTCGTAGAACTTAAAAAAGCATAAAGAATTTTTTCCTCAAATAGATTAAAGAAAGATGCATTGTACTGTGTGGTATGATTACCATACATGAAAAATATTTCGTGTGATATGTAAGAAATACAGTATAATTTAAAGCAGAGCATTTATAGGACTTCAACTAATAAAACTTTATGGAACTATATCACAAGTAAAATTATGATGGTGACAATGATTCCTACTGGACAAGTCCAATCTATTTCTTTTTTTTCTTAATGAAAAATTAATTCAATCTATCTTTTCTTTTTTAGAGATCTGAGAGCCGCCAATCCTCTTCTGAAGGCAGATTTGGTATATTGAAAAGTAATGCTATGTCTTGATAAGAAAAGTTAGGGTTTCTAGTGTAGTCAGACAATTGCTTGTAAAAAACAAAGAGGGTCTTGCAACATTAGTGGTTCTTGAAAACAAATTTACTGGCAAGTTTTCACTTTAAGGCAAATATGAGTTGTGCAATAGAATCCCAGAGGTGAGATAGTGCATGTAATCTGTGTGCAGGCTGCATGTGTGTGCATTTGAGAAACCCACTTTGCCTGACTGACACTTCACTGCTTAACATTTGGCTCTTTGTAACTTGTCTATCCAAGTGGATGATATATTCTTGTGCAGCATGACTTTTTTTGAGGAATAAGTTGTGATAGTCCAAGCCTATAATTTGATTTCAGCAACAGGCCTTCAGGGACTAGAGTATTTGTTCTAACTTGACTTTGCTTTTCCCCTCTCAAGTATTTCACCCAGGATATGCACACCCACTCACCTCCATGTTTAGCAAAGTGTGCTCGTTGTCCTGTATTGCAATCTCAAAGGTCAGGGAATTGAACCATTAAATATTCAATTTATTCATGTAGGTACATTACACGTGTTTCAGTGTTTTCTTAAATGATTTGACATTAGCAAAAGAGCACTGAGGGAAAAGAAACTATGCAGAAGATATAGGCCTTAGGCAATACACAACACCAAATCGTAACAGATTTTAAAACCAGATTTAATATACACATTATTGTAATACCCCTTCCATCATTACAGTAGTAATAGCTAGAGAAGGGCTGCTCATGAAATTTGCTGTACATTAACTTACAAAATTCTATTAAACTTATTGAAAAAAATTCTGTTATAAATTAATTCATTGATGTCAAATCAACATCTGTATATGCATTTAGCCTAGAAATATACAAATATTTCTTGTGCACTCTCATAGCACCCTGATTCTGAGAGTTCTTACTAGAGCTGAACTTAAACTGATGTGTTTTCCTTTTCTTCATTTAAAACAGGCTTTCTTTCAGCTCTTTACTCATTTACTGTATCTGCTTTTCATAAGCATTGAAAAGTTTAAATTTATTGAACCAAACATTCATTATCTTTCAATTTCTGAGTGATATATATGAGATTTTGGTTGATGATATATTTGTAGCTGTGAGTATTCATGAGAGAAATTTTTGATTTTCCCTCAAGGGATAAAATGTCACTCCAAAATCAAGACTATTTATAAAAAATATAAGCATATATTACATAACAAAAGAATACTAAAAAAAATGATAAAAAATACTAAAAAACCCTTGGACTATTACATATAAATTACTTGTAGAGATCTTGTGAAAAACATGTACCTCTCATCCTTTTCCCTTTCAGGATTCTGCTGGCATGAAGACTACAAAGAAATAAAATAACATTTTTCATATTAATGGCCACCTTCCAAAAGAAAATAATATTTCAGTTAGAAATATATGCTACAAATTAATGCTCACAGTATTTATTGCTCTGAGAATTTAGCAAAGCAAAATTTTACAAATTATTACTTCAAACATTTGGCAAGGAAAAAGTACTGACCTATAGAGATAGAATGTAAGGAAGATGATAATTTAGTGGCAAAATCCACCAACCTGCTTGTATTGACCAGATTTTTTACTCTGAAGTTGTCCAAGTGAGATCAATAGGATTACTGGAATAGTAATGCCCCACTTACTGAGGGTGTTACTGTGAGAAAGCCTGGCAGAATTTGGCCTTTAATGTGTCTCACTCACCAAAACCTTCCTTTTTTCTAATTCTTTGTGTGTGTGTGTGTGTGTGTGTGTGTGTGTGTGTGTGTGTGTGTGTCTGTGTATGCGTGCATGTGTGTATAGATGTTAAACAGCTTCACTGCAGTTTTGGGAAATGTCACGTTGTAACCTGGCAATTTATATATTTATTTCAAGGAGAAAACTTCAGGTTTGGTCATTCATTTTGAAAATACTTTCTTCTTGTATTCTGCAATTAGATTTATGAAAACCATTTTTAGAAATAACACAATACCAGGACATACTCTTTTTTAAATTTTTTTTTTTTTTTTGCCTGTAAATCTATTTATTTTGCAACTCACTGTAACATTGTCCTCTTAGAAGGATAAGACCTCTTCCTCTCTGTGAAACCAGGAAAATACCATCTATGTTTGCTCTTCTTCACTCTTGAACCACTGAAAGCAATACAAAAAGTGGCATTGATTCAGTAAGAGTAGAGACTTGACCCTGACATTCTGAGCCCTCTTAGGGACAGTGCAGCCCTTTAGTGGTGCTTGACATAGGCCTGGATCACACCCAAGGTGCATATCATTTGCAAAAGGTGAGTCACTTCACTATTTTTTTCTCTTCAAGCACTGGTGATGACTTCCTGGCAACTGCTTGGGAGGGAATAAGACACTTGGGTGGAAATAATTCTGAAATCTTTTGATAGAGAATAAATTCCGTCTTGAAGCTAACATGTTTTTCTTTTTTTTCGTATTAGTTGCTGCTGCTGTACACTTCTCTTTGTTGCAACTTCCATGTGCCTGAACATGATTGGTTGGCTCCATGTTCTCATGCTATTGTTCAAGATGTTTCTATGGAGAGTGATTTAATTTCACTAGATTTGTGGCTTTCTCCTGCTGTGCCTGTATAAAGGCATTGAGGCAGATTGTTGAAAGGAAGCGTCTCAAGCCAGGTGGAGTTAATTAAGCTGAGGTAGGTACCCCCAGTCCTTCTCACACGCAAAAGAGTACAGAGCAAACCTGGCAGCTGATGATATAACAAATGTAAATATATTTCTGATGACAGATTATGTCATGTAAAAATAGTGAAAGGAACTGAAAACTAAGGCAATGTACTGTCTGCCTAAATTGCAATTCCCACGAAGAAAGAAGTAATTTATTTGCTGTGAATAAATGAACAGTCATAGGGCTTGAGAAAAACTCCCTAAGTCTTAAAATGAGAGGACTTGATACACATGAAAGAAAGACACAGGACCCCCCCTCTTCCCCTCCCTGCAAGGGTCCATGTAATGCTCACACATTGAATTTGGAAATTCCTCTAACTTGTGGCTCCTTCCGTTGGGAAAAAAACATGTGAGGTTCAAGATTTTTCTGAAAACAGCTAAAATTTACAAGCTACAGAAATGTAGACTCACTTAAACTATGTTTGCAATGATAAACTGACCTGAAACAAAGAAAGCAACATAGAGAGCAATGTACATATAAGGAAATCTCATGCTATTTTGAGTACAGTTGATGGAGGAAGTTGTTTTTACATTTGTTTGTATGAGTCTATTTTATAAAATTAGTCTAACTTGGTAAAAGATACTGTGACAGGTGGGAGCAAACAGAAACTTGTAGAACATCTGTAATAAAGAATGGAGCTAAGAGTGGTAAAGATACTGTGGATCTGAAGCTTAATGGGTTGAGAGGCAATGAAAAGATGAAACTGGGGAACAGCTAATGGCCACAGCATGCTTTTCGTCTTGATGAACTAATTTCCCAGAGGAATGTGTTTTGCTGCAGAGTATGTTTGGTATGAAAATTAAATGGAAGCATAAGCAGTTTATCTAAGGTATTTTATCTAATCTCTTCGTATATTTTAAATTCATCAGAGCAGAATCTCAGTACTAGCAGTCTTTTATAACAAGGCAGTCAGAGGACTGAAATTAACCATTCTGCTTACATCATCTGAACATAGTATGCCTTTCCCTTGTCTTACTCTCCAAGGGAATACTGTTGGGTCACTCAGAGGTGACTGCACCTATGCAAATGAAAAGAGATGGATCTTTGACTTATAAGGTGTCATTTTCCAGAACTCATTCCAATTTTTGATGAAAAGAAATATACTTCTCTGTAAAGCAGACAAAGGCAGTTGCCAAGATCTTAACCAAGGTCTCTGTCTGTCACGGTTACTAAGACCACAGCTGCTACACTGGGGCAGAATGAGCAGCAGGTATGAAGGAGTCATGGCCCAGTTCTTCCAAGACTTTGAAGAATATGGCCAGCATTTGGCCTTGGAGTGGATCTGATGCCACTCAGGTAGAGAGAACAACAGAGAGATCATCAGAATGATGCACTCCTTTTGTGCTGCTGAACCTAGGACATGCACTGAGTAAGATGATTGCAGCCAAGTGTTTCTCACATTTCTGATTCCTCCTTAAGGGGAGAGAAAAGAGATAGGGTATAACATTTCCTAAGTTATTGATTAGATAAGGGATTTTAGAGTGATGTGGCAATGGTACATAACAAAGTATAAAATATATTTCAAGTTGTAGTTCTGGGCTTTCAGCTTTCAAGGAGTTCTTGTGGTAGATATAGGGAAAGGAATCCTGGAATTACTGGCTTCCTGTAACTGTTGTAACACTAACACATTTCTTCAGTTCCCTCTGTTTAATCTATTGATAATGAACTTGTCAAAGTTAATAGAAGAAAAATTCTTTGGATGAAGCAGACTCATGAGCTAGTTAAACTAACACCTGGGATTAAGGCTAGATTTTTGCCTGCTATGAAGTAAGGGAAATGTTAAAAAGTAGTAAAAAAATAATTCCAGCACAAATTTGGAGGTGAAAAGGAAAATAAGGATATGAAGGTCAAAGAATGTCCTTCTAATGGCAATTTTTCAAAGTTGAATTATTATATTAATTTTACAATATAATATCTAGCATCCACCATAATTTGTTTGACCAAAATAGTTGCATCTATTATTTTTGAACTAGAGCTTTCAACCCCACCCCAGCTATTTTAAAATTTAAAATTAGTTCCAAAGACATCACTTACTCTTGTTTTACATAATTCCTGGTGTTCTTCTGAATCTCTTGAAAGGCTAGGACTACCCATGAGCGCACCAAGTACATTAATATATTATTCAGTATTTCAGATACCTTAATTCCTAAATTCATTAATTCAGAAAGAACTCACTATGAGTGAAGAAGATTTTATGAACCTTCAACAGAACTGCAAGTTAAAAGTTTAATTTTGTAGGAACTACAGTAACTTTTAGAAGTTCTCTGCACGGATTTTCAGAATCTCAAATATCTTCAACAACTATCAGGTGTAAATACTGTCTCTGTACCAAACTGCCATGCAGACAATAGTTTTCACACAGAAACAAGGTAATTTTTTATATATATGGCTCACTCAACTTCTACTCTGTCATACAGTGATGGGTTCAACATTAAGAGAACCTTCCAGTATCCAGAAAATAATTTTTCAAGATATTTTGCCCTCAAAAATCACACTGCCTGTCAAAGTAACCAGCTGTAAAACTGCAGGTTGATCTGCCAGCAGGTGAAAATTTACTACACTGCAGTCAATGACAAACACCTAGAGAGATAGCATTTCACTCATGATGCTTCACCATAATAGATTATGACTCTAAAAGAAGTGGTGATTGTTCGTAATTGAATTGTGATTACAGATGAGCAGCAATGAGAAGAGACAGTGAAAATGCCATTTATGTTTAGAATAAGGTAAAAAATAATGAGTTAGATGAAAAATTTAAAAAGGAAAGGAAATAAATTATTTCATTTTTCAGAGACTAAGATATATTATTTAAAGGACCACATACTTGACCTTTTCTTTCTTTTATTTATCTTTTTTTTTTCTCTATAGATTGTAATAAAATAAGTATTATTCTTAGGTGTCTTCAATCCTTTTTTCAGTCACAATTCTTTAAAAAAATGAAAAAGAAAAAAATTAAGAAAGAAAAGTAAAAGGAAAAATTAAGAAAAAGAAAAAGAAAAAAAAAAGGAAAAAAGGAAGAAAAGAAAAAAAAAAGAAGAAAAGAAAATCAAAGGAAGAAAATGAAAAAGGGCAGGGCAGGGCAGGGCAGGGCAGGGAAGGGCAGGGCAGGGCAGGGAAGGGAAGGGCAGGGAAGGGAAGGGAAAATATAGGAATTAGATGCTAGCAAATCCAAAGCAATAGGAAAATCGTGCTGTATCAGCCACTTTTTTCCTAAGTCATTTGGGGAAGAACACCTTAAAATAGGTGTGCATATCAGACTTAAAAGAATGAGACCTGCACAGTGTTTTACTGCTAAATTTTCTGTAATGTTATTAAGAACAATTCTAATAAAATAAAAAAATAAATTAATAGAAAATAAAAGCCCTCAGCACTTTCTATTTTCTGAATATTTTTATTGTAAAGGAAATTGTGTTATCATGACCACTCTCATCTAGAATGATTAGGCATGGAAAGCTCTTACAAAGAATAAAAACAGGAGGAAAAACAATACAGTTGGAATATAGCATACTGTAAAAAGCTGAAAATATAGTGAATTAGAAAAAAATTGAAGAAAAGAAAGAAAAAATATGCATCCCTTGAAGAGGCTTGAAAAACTGTCAGCTTTTAGCAGTAAGCCAATATTTCCATTTGTGGGCTCATGGGACTGTTAAATAACAAGCAATTATTTCAGGCAGGAGTAGATGTAAATGGCAGCATTCAAAAACCTATGAAAAGATATTGTTAAAACTGGTTTAGTACCTTTTAGAATATTGTGGCTGTGCAGTCCTACATATCACCAGGGATATTTATTCCCTGGAGAAAGATAAATAATATTCACCAGAGAGACAAAATTATGAAGCCAACCAAAGTGTGTTGTAGAATGACACATTCAATAGTAAATGATATATTAATCACCTCTAATGAGTTTAAGGCAACAAATAAATAAGACTGAAAACTTATTTCCTGCTTAAAATTGAACATGAAGTGAACATTTAAATTTCTTTTTTAGAGGATTGTTTTTAAAGTTAAGTTACAAGTTCAGGGTGTGGGGATGAAATCAGTGATAATCCTAGTGCAGTAAGTCCCTGCTTGTATGAAAAATAAAAAAGTGAAGCTCACTAGTTTGTTTTTTTTTTTTTTTGTAGGTCATATCAAAATACATAAAATCAGTGGTGAGAAGCAGGTACCAGATTTTGAAAATGTCCTTTAATATTATATTTTTGGCTGTATATTATAAAGCTGAAAGTCTTGTAATTTTGGAGACTTGAGACAATACATAGTGGTCTAGATAGTGATCTTCTGTTCTATTGACAGATAAAGATTCATATATGTGGAAGTAATTCTGAAAGTCTTGCCATATTTTATGTATATAATATATACGTAAAATTTATATAATATATACATATTTTATGTATATAATTTGTTGTTAATTACTTTTCCTTGCTTCCTATATTTAAAAAAATGATGATAGTGCATCTTTATTTGGGAATAGAAAAGGGAGAAGTTAGTTGACCAGCTGTGTAAGAAAGCAGCTAATGTCTGGAAGTCAATACAAAGTGAATGTTTGCACACAGTTAAGTATTTTACTTATACTATGAACTTTGGAAAAGAGGAAAAAACATTCACTGAAAGAAAAATTGTCTAACAAATAAAATTATGTGGTTAAAAAAAAAAAAAGTAGGATTTAACACCTTGGTAAATAATGGTAGATATATGTAAATAGAAGCAGTAAATAGCTGCTCAATGAGTAGCCACCTGTATCCCAAATATACACAACAGAAGCAGCTTCCCAGCTGTATCTGATGTGAATAAAGTATCCATTTGCAAACCTGGTTTAGGCATGAACAAACGTATCTTAAAGGTTGCCAATGTTTAAATTAACTCTTTGGGAAAAGGAATATATTTCCTTTGAGCATGTACAATGCCAAGGTAAATGGCACCCTAATCCCTAATGAAGGCTTATCTGCACTGCCAGAACACAAACTGTGAGAGAAGGAATAAAAAGCCCCCAATGCACAGCATAAAACTTTACTCTGTATTGTCTGTGTTCACAGCTGCAAACCTTGCAGTGAGTAGGAGCAGTTCTCCAGACCCTCTAATATACAGCAGTGTCAAGTGAAGAGTTTTGCAACAGAAATCTATTCTCATCAAGCATGTCCTTGCTCACATCCTTTTCCTTACTGCACAAACAACAGAGTGACTGTGTACTCATATAACAAATACAACTCTAAAAATTGCGACAATTTGAACTTGATGCTTTCATTCCCCTGTTGATTTGCAATCGCTAATCCCCAAGAACTGAAGACCTCTGGGGATGTATAAATAAATCTGTTAATTATTATGTGTTAAAATTAATTTAAATTATTTTAAAATTAATTTAACACTTAGTATTAGACACTGACATTTCTGTCCCAAGTGGTCTTATCAACACCCTAGTGCTGCAATTTCCTATTTACTTAAAACTGACTGAATTGTTATGCAGGTTATCACTTCATATTTTTTAAGGATGCAAGGAAGTCTCTCATTCTGTGGAGATTGGAGAGAAAAAAAACAAACCACAAACCCAACAACAGATAAACAACACTTGTGAAAATGTCAATGAGTTTCCATATCTCACAAAGAGTGCTGTCTAAATGCTCTAAATAGTATTGAAGCTTTACAATTTCACCAGCAAAGGTTTATTTCTTGTATCTCACTACATCTTTCTTAATCTTCTAACAACATAAGGTTGCTGCCATTTTCATTTAGAGTAACACAGAAAATGGGAATGCTATTTTGCCTGATTTTCTCAGTAAGGGGCAGTAAAGATAACCCCTAAACAGAGATTTAGATGTCTAAGTTTAAAGGTTAGTTTATTCTTTCTTGTTTAAACTAGATATCATTGTTTTCTCTATGCAATAAGGTTTCTTTTTTTCAGAAATTTCTAGAATCATCTAGTTCACCCACTTTTAATTATGTAAAACAATTTCTTAGAGTTTACTTTATAAAGGTTTATTCCACTTTTGTTTATCTCAGTATTTTGATATAGACTTCCCCAGACATGATTCAAGGCACTTGATATCTCGCTCCAAACTCTTCTCAGGAGAGAGATTTTTCAGTTATTTATACTGAGAGCCTAAAAGACAACTCTCCTGGAGATGCACTCACAATTAGGCTCCACCTTTGTCCATCAGGAGGGAAAGAGAGAGAGGGAGGGAGAAAGGACAATTCCTTTAAAAATAAAATAAATATTTTTCTTTAAGATGTACTAAGACCTCAAATTTAGAAACCTAAAAACAAGAAAAGCAGGAAAAGAGTGAAGAACTATAGCAGAAACTCTAGTTATCTGCAAGATATACCCACCTGAATATGAATTCTTTACTGTCACAAAATGATAGATAATGGGACATATACCACAGATTTCATTTCTAGAGAACTAAAGGATGGAAGATGGTGGGAAAAGAGGGAGGCAGAAAACATAATAAAATATAAACCAAAATAAGGTAATGTTATCTCTAGAATTTTGTATTAGTTTGACATTGTTAAATTGTTATAGACTATAAATGAAGGAACATATTCAGTAGAAAAAATTATTTTGAAGGATTAATGTAGTAATTTTTGAGCATAATATATTACTGAGGTAAACATAAACAGTTTACTGTGGGACTAGATTTTAAAATTCATCATTTTATACCCATGACATCCATTTCAGTTGGCTTGGTGATTTATGATGATGATACAATAATAATACATAATAATAATGTTAGGGGTAGGAAGTTTTTCAGAGACTTTCTATAGAATCTTACATATTATAGTTAATAATAATAGTATGTGTAAATTCAGGTGATTTATGGAGCATATCTGTATCAGAGACAGCATGCCTAGATGTTTCATAAATAGTGGTTTTAAAGAAATATCATCACAATGAAAACTACAAATGTTAGGTAGGTAATGTTATCTTTTTTAATTGCTTTAGGATTGGATGAATTACTAACTTAAATGTGTTCTGTGTTCCAATGGAAGGACAAGAACTTCATGGTGTTCACCCATTTATAATTAATGCAAGCAGTGAGCACTAAAACCTTTCACTAAGATTTGCAGCACGGCTTCTGTGTTTTCTTCTCTGTACCTCAGTGGCTGCTTTCTCCCCCTGCATTTAATTGGGTGATGTCCTTGATGGTGTAGGGCTGGCTAGCCACTGGCTGAGACTATCTAGCAGAGTCTTACTTTTTATTCACATGGAAATTATATCTAAAAAATATGCTCTATCTCAAAAGACCAGAGCCTTTTAGGCCCTGACAGAGTAACACAGCCTGCTTACTCATTATTTCAAACTTTGTTGCATACACTTAAAAGTGGTAACAAAGTAAATGAAAAGGGGATTGCTACATAATGCTGAAAGACTCTTTTCCTTTTTTTTAAAAAAAAAAATTATCCTTCTTTTATTTGTGTTAGCGCTGGAGATGCCTAACTAACATTAATAAGTGTGTCAATACCAAGAATCCTGACAATAAGAGAGAGGAGGCATATGCTATGTCAATTTAGGCCATCAAATACCATGTTGTATTGTCAGTCATTTCTGAGAAATCTCTTGAGAGTATATAATCTGTTTTGATATGTGTTTTCTTTTTAATATGAAATACAGATTGGAAAATGCAATATTATCTGTAGAAAATAGGGAAAAATAAAGAAAACTGGCAATAAAGATTCAGTTGCAGACCAAAATGGTCAAGGAATATTAAAAAGCAATGCATTTTCACAGTTAAAAAATAAACTATTAAAACAGCAAAATTTTTATTTCTGAAAATATAGAAAGATTCAGATTTAATTTATGGGAAGAGGAGTTGTAGGCTATGTCCTGAGCTGGAAATACTGTTTTAATAGAAATTATTATGACATATCAGAAAAATGAAATCTCTTAGTACAAAAAATGGAAAACTGGAATATCAACTAATTGTCTGATAATAGCATAGTATATATCCAAATGGGATTTCACAGATTAAAGCTATGCTCAGGGCAAAGAATGAATTTAATGTTTCAAATATCCTCATTTTTAGCTACTTTCAATACCAAACCCCCCCAACTTTTCCAACATCATTGTTCAAGAAACACTTAGAAATTATTTAAGGAATCAGAAACTTCTCTGAGATAAAAGGTTGTTTAATCCATGTTGTACATACATATCCTGGAGGACACTATTGACCAACACCTGTTGTTCATGTTTACATTTCATGAAAAACTTGAGCACAGAAGTAGAAAACAGTCATTATAAAGATACTAACACAGCTCACTAATCCACAGGGAATTTTTACCTGCCTAATGAAGGTATTTGGACTACTGTTTATGGGAAAGGTATTTCCTTGATGAAAACTGAGCAGAGGCTTTCTGAAGGAAAATTCTGACCTACTCTGTCACACGATTTAAAGACAAATGTAAGGAAAAACCTGCTTCTTTAGAGAACCAAGCAAAGCCAAACCAAACCAAAGCCCCACTTGTTTTAAAGTGTTTGTCTGACAACTTTACATAATTTTCATCTTCTAGGTCTCAGTGTATGTCTAGTATGAATGTAAACCCCAAGAATATGAAAGTGGTATGACAGGAAAAATATGTTAGCACATACACAGAATCACAGAATAGTTGGGGTTGGAAGGGAATCTGGAGATTATCTAGTCCAACCCCTCTGCTTAAGTATGTGTCCAGCATTTGTGCCCATGCAAGTTTTGAATATTTTCAGGAAAACAGACTCCAAACGTCTCAGGGCAACCTATTCTAGCACTCTGCAACTCCCAAAGTAAAGAAGCTTTTCCTCATATTCAGACTGAACTTCCTGTGTTACAGTTTGTGCTGACTTGACCTTGTCCCATCAGTGGAAATCACAGTAAAGATGGACATCGCTGGGCACATCCACTTGACACCCACCCTTAAAATGTTTCTAAACATTGATAAGATCCTCTCTCCAGGCTAGACAGGTCCAGTTCCCTCAGCCTTTTCTCATAAGGGAGATGCTCCTGTCCCCGATCATTTTTGTGGTCCACCACTGAAGCCCCTACAGTAGTTCCTTCTTTTCTTAGAATTGAGGAACCCAGAACTGGACACAGCACTCCAGATGTGGCCTCACCATGGAAGAGCAGAGGGATAGGATCACCTCCCTCAACCTCCTGGCAATTCCATTCCTAGTGCACCCCAGGATTCCACTGGCATTTTTGGCTATAAGGACACTGCTGGCTCATGGACAGATTGTTGTCTGCAAGGACTTCCAGTTCCTTCTCCACAGAGCTGCCTTCAGAGCAGTCAGCCCCCCACCTGTGCATGGGGTTATTCCTCTCCAGGTGCAGAGCCCTACACTTTGTTCCTCTCTGCCCAGCTCTCCAGTCCGTTCCCATCTCACTGTCTGGTAGCACACACTCTGGGGTATCAGCCACTCTTTCCAGTCAGCAAACCTGCTGAGGGTGCAGCGTGTCCCTTCATTCATGCTGTTGATGAATAAGATACCTGAAATATTAGCAAAGGTCTTTACCATAGTAAAAAATACATCTTTATATGGAATTGCTTTCAGATTTGTAAGTGATCTGGAAATATGTAATGAATGATCTGCCAAAACAATGGATTTTTAAACTCAGTTACAAAGGACTATTGTCATGCAGTGAGGAGCAGAAACAGACAGACCACCCATAAAAGGCTGGAAATGCCAAAGTCTATGGATTGTACTCCATAAGACCATTAACAGTGACATGTTTATGCAATATGAAGTAAACCAAAAGTATTAAAATAAAAAATGGTTGCGTGTGCATGTATAAATGTATAATATAAATATAAATTGTGTTGGTAACCCTACTGAAGGCCTTCCCTGGCAGAAGCATGACCAGATCCACGTGTTTCATTAAATTAATATATATAAAAAAAAAAAATCTGATCAGAAGCCTCAAATTTTATGTTCAACTTTTCATTTTACAGTGAGAAATTAACTCCATTCACAAATATGAATCTAATGCCTAACATGACATTTATATTAAAGAGAGAAAATAAAATTCTGTGATGTTAGATGAGTGAAGGAACAGTAACTCATTCTTTAAATGTCAGAGCAATTTGGTGATCTTTTTCTCTGAAGAGGAGATCCTTAGGCAAAGTGCTTTGCACCTTGGTACAACACAGGGTCTCTGTTCTCCAGTAAGTCTCAATCAGAGGTTCCAGCTGGGTAGTGTAGTGATCTGTTAGTGATCACAGGGTAGTGATCTGATCCATCAAGTTATCATTTTTCATCAGCCAACTTGGCTGTCACCTGTTATTACCCCAAGGTGCACCTGTAGGAGAAGTCTGACCCTGTTAAAGGTCCAGTGAGTCATGCCATGTCCCAGCACTCACACATGCACCGCCACACGACACAGCTATTCCCTAATGCTGGGATCTGTGGCATCAGCAGCTTCTGGCTTGTTAGCCTTGTTCCCATTAGCTGGATCTTACTCTAGGCCACCCAGTACTCAAAAACATATTGCATATATCTTCAACGGGCTGCAACTCATGCCTTTCTTTACTCCTGCTATCTGTGCAAGCCCTCCACTGCAGCTCATGGTGGTCCTCATTCCTCTGTGCTCTAGTAAATGGCAGCAGACTGGCCAACCATGCTTGTTGCTGTGTTTAAGGGTTAGAAAAAAATGCAGGAGAACCATAGAAAATGTTAAAGCAGTTCTTGCTGTCTCATACATTGTTAGGAAAACTGTAAGCGTTTTCCTGATTTTCTTATTACAAATTCTGCCCTTCATGCCCCTATGCTGGAGGTTGCTGCTTAAATGTAATGCTCCTAAACACCTTATCAGCTTTTAGAAAGCTAGACAAATCTTTTTACAAGTTTCTCCCTTTTAAATAGCAATTAAATACAAACAAAAAATGCAAGGAATACTCTATTTTTTTCCATTTTTTTCTCTACATTTGTGTCCCTCTAGTTCCATCAGAAAATAATCAATCACAGCCCAGAAAAATTTGGATTGCTTTCCCCTCCGAAAGGTAATAGGGAAATGATGGACTTTTGCTTCAGTTTGGGATCTCAGCCATCAGGCTTACATACACAGTCACATAAACTCACTCTGTTATTCACACATAGACACTCACAGATGTTTAGGCATATATAGAAACATAAATATATTATTTAAGTAATATCTACAATTATTAGGCCAAGAAACACAAAACATATCAAGGAAGTTTGAATTATGCTGGTATAAAAAATGTAGAATTCTTTGACCTTGGGCATTTTCAAGGTATAAAATCTTCAATTAGGGAAACAAAAACCCCAACTATCTTTTGTTATCTAAATCTTTTCTATATCAGTTTTCACATTGCAAGAATAATTCTTCAGTACTGAGAGCCAAATGTCCATTATTGAGCAGTGTACATCCTCATATTTTATAGTACATATGGACTCGATCATATTTAACCTCCACTGAGGTTGAGAGGTTGGTCTTTGTTTTCATAACTTTTACATCAATAGGATTGCTCCAAATTTATAATGCTGACACCTCAAAATCTAACTTGACCCTTATGCTCAAAAAATGGCATTGAGAAAAATCACATCAAGATTCAGCTGAGAATATGGGGAGTAAAAATGCAGCACCATCATCAGATGAAAAATAAGCCTTAAAATATTTCAGGCAATAATGCTACAGATGATATCTCATAAAGGACAAATGCATATATTTGTGATTTAATGCACTATCTGTACTCAAAGAACATTTCTAACATTTTAAATACTTTAAACTCTTTACTCATTTTTGGTTAAGAAAGAGTGGTCAATTTTTTATCTTGATATCCTCATCAGTGCAATTTCAAGAACATAGGTGACTTATGTATTATAAATATAATGGAAGATTTGCAACAATTTCTATAGGCAAGTTTGCGGGTTTTTTTCTTCCTGACTGTATGAAAAATGAACTTTCTTGTTTGTTCCTAATAAATGCTGGAAATAAACAAAGTCTTCTCCTTTTACAGAGAAGTTGAAATAACTCATGTCGCATATAGAAAAATAGAAACAAAAATAGAAACAAAAAAAAAAATCCAGGTGAAACAGAAAGGTTTGGTTACTGTTGTCAATATAGTGGATGCAGTGTTAACAATATTGACTTCACACTACCCCAGAGAAAAAATATGAGGAAGCATAACATAGACACTATGACCAAACTAAAAGCCTACTCTGTCTGATTAATTCTTTCACTTTACTTGAAGTTGTTTTTTTTTAGCAGTTGAATGAAAGAAAGGAGAAAGAAACAGTTTGCTTTAGATTCCAGTAGTTTTTATCTCCTGTATATTTATCCATGCTTTTAATTAAATGTCAATAAAATTCTATCCAAAAAATCAGTTGAAATATGAATTTTAAGCTTAGTACTTTGTTCTAAAACACAGATTAAAAAAAGCTTACAATTGATCTATTTTCTTATTTTCCCAACTGAAAATCTTAGTACTTTTTCCTACTCTAGAAAAAATTTCTTAATTTATTTTTGGGAAAAGCAGTAGCTGTTTCGATTTCATTATTTGTGGTGTTTCCTTGTAAAAAAGCAGTAATAGTGAATTCATTCTCATTTTCAAGTTTGTTGTCCTGTTCAATGTTTAATTCTTGATTAACTCAATGAATACTCAACACATAAGGATCACTTCAGAGATCTGGTTCTTATCCAAGATATTTAGATCAACAAGACAAGAAATTACAAGTAACACTTGGATTTCTTTTAAACTCCTGATGTTTCTTGTTCTAGCTCTCCATGCTTAGGAATATTGGATAGCAGTAGAACTTTCCCTGAAAGAAGCCAGCGTGTGTCTGAACTGCTAGATTTGTTCCACAAATCTAGATGTGTGTACACACATTCCCCTGTGTGTACAAGAGGTATGAGGTCTGTTAGAAGATTATTAACAGATTTAGAGGAGTACTGATCAGTGATCACCTTGAAATGTGACCTTTGGTAATTGTTTAGTGCAGTATTAGGTAAAGATATTTGCTGAACTCAAATAAACATCAGAAATGAGAGTACTATATTCAGAATTCCTTCCTGGGAAGTTTGATTACCAATAAATGAATAAAACTGCCATACATCTAAGAAAACACATCCAGTGTAGCTCTTGGGGCTCAACACAGCAAAAATTAGTTGTAGAGGTGGCTGGAGGAAATAAATGGCTGGGCTAATGGCTTTGAATATAAAAGACTAAAGTTTTTCAAACTGCCAAGAAATTCCTCTGTGACCCTTTCCTAAAAGAGAGTGAAAGATCCAGATGGCAATCATGTCACTTGATATGTGTAGGAGTAACCAAGCTCTCCAATACACACGTTCATTGACTAATTCAGTTCTTGAAGGGCTGAGTGAAAGAATCAGACATAGCTGCAAGACCTAGAATTTCTAACATATCTGAGGCACAATTTATCAAATTATAGAAGCTCAAAGTTTGAAATATATATGCTCTTTGTGGATGTAAAGTGTTTTAATATTTTGCCTTATACAAAACTGTAAATATAAATTACGTTAATATCAGATGTGAAAGTCTTAGTTTTTAGTCATTACATAAAATTTATAATAAATTAATTAATGTCAGGATATCATCTTATAGTTGATCTTTTTAAAAACCTCTAAAGTCTGAGTTACTGCTGTTCATACTCATGACAAATAACCCTACATCCCATGATTATGTTGAGTGAATCTTAAATTAGTAATACTTAGCACATGTAAGGATGGCAGAAAACAATAGTTGCTTAGTTTGTCATTTAACAATTGTTACTTTGCTCCTTGCAATCATTTATTTCTTAAAAAGCATTTTGTTTTCTTTTTCCTCCAACCATTTTATCTCTGATTTCCCTGAAAGTGATGGTTCTGCACAGCCTCTGTTATGTAGACATTGCAATATTATCGGCCATATATGATAAATAAGCGAAGTAGCAACAGCCCAAGGACCTGCCCAGATGTGTTTTCATCACAAAACCACAAAGAGTTTTTGAGGAATATGTGGGATTTAAAACTTAATTACTTGGGTGATTTAGTCCAAAGCTCTTTTACACATTGTGACAATGGATTTCTTGGTTTCAGTTTCCTGTAAGTTATTGTTGCTACTGACAGCTAGAGCTGTTAATGAGTAGTCTTTGAACTGCAAGTACTGCTATTTTCCTCCAATGAACAAGAAGCTCTGTTAAAAGAGGCCAAGATCTCCAAAAGCACATAAATGCCAATCAACAGTTAATGTGTATTAATATTTCATGGCAAGTGATCAGACTGAAAATGCCTTTCTTCTATTGTACAGCACTAAGTCATGACCATTTTGACTGAAAAAGTGAGAATTCTCCTGTGAGTAATCCTTTGGACAGAAGGGTAAAGGAAAAAGTAAGGTTTTCAAAGAACTGCCCTGAAAATTTTTGCACCAATTAAATTCCATATGATACTACATAGGGTTTTAAGATAAATAAGGGAAAACCAGAGATGTGTTTCCTTGATTTAGCTGCTGGACCAGTTCTCAAATGCTGGATCTGTCACTCAAGAGGGAAAATCCCTTTCCAGTGGTCTCTGTGGCCTAATGAGTTATGACTGCCAGTTTCATGTCCTTGTTTATTATCTCCTGGCTACAGTATTTAATACGAGTACAGAGGTGTCCACATTCCATTCTGAACGTGGTAGGATTCACGGAAAAAGTCAAACAAATTTAGTTTCATCTAAAGTGATATAAGTTTACTTTTTTGGACCACAGGGATCTCTGTCCGGCTTTACAATAGAGTAATGACACAGGTTTGGGTTTCTTACCATGAAGTGATATGATATCCTGAAGCCAAAGAAAAACCCTTATTCCCTAGTATTTCTCAGTAGGTTTTCAATCTGAATGATTTCTTGTGCTTCTTTGCAAGCTGTCATTTCCAAAGGACTATAGCTAAAAGATCAAAGCAATCATACTTTAGCAGTTAGCTAAAAAGCCTTGTACTCACTCATTAAACAGTGTTGAAAAATAGATATTTTCTTTATAACTATAATGAAGTTTCAGAGCCTGAAGAATCAATTCCACATCAAAGAATCACTGTCATGATAAATATATATATATATTCTTCTGTCTAACAAAACTTCATAGAAGGATTTGTGGCATATTAAAACATCAATTTGTGAGAAACATTTATTCTGAACTTTTAAGTAATTAGATTCAAATCACAAACAAGACATTTTTAGTCAGACATTCCTGAAGGGATGAATCAAGTCAAAACCACATTGCTGCCATCAATAGGCAGCACTTTAACAGAGAAAGACACTGCTGAATTTTACCATACAAATTTTACCATACATAGTCTACAAAAATGATACATAGTCTATATATAATGGAGATTCATTTAATTCTGCTTCTGTTTGTCAAGGTAGTCAGTTGTACAGAAATACGTCTCAAGTAGGTAAACGCATCTCCTTGGTTAGACAAATTAACACATTTCACCTGTGTGGTGGCACTCTGTGATCACAGGCAGAGCAATTTAACATTGGAAACATTTTGCTTCAATCTCCCAGTTAAATTCTAATCTAGAGGCTAGTTCCCATATAACCTTGTGCATATGTAAGAGAGTATTTCTTGATTCTGATGATACATTTCAAAATTTTCCCATGCAGACAAAGAAAATCCTTGTCACTAATTATGAAGGTCATTGATTATAAATGAGCATGATTTTTTTTTTTTCCCAACTCATGTATGGTTTATTCACTGTTTTATTAGACACTAGACTTGAAGTACTGAGGGAAATAAAACATCACCAACATTTAACATATATTGTTTCAGACTGCACATTTTTGGAAAACACATAAAGCGTTACCAAGGATTTCCAATGTGATCTTTAAAGACTTACTAGTAGCAAATAATTTCCTAAACAAAAAATGTTTTGTTGCTCCATTTCTCCCCCACCCCATGGAAATAAACAGTTTTCAAAGAAAAATACCTGCTGTTTATTCTGTTCTTAATTGATCCAGTATAAATCCTACATCTGCTTGTGTACTGTTATAAAATCTTTCTGTTCTATTAGTGACTGACATTGATTCCAAAATTTGATATATTTGGTAAAATGGTATAGGATTTTTTTAATGAGGAAAACTTTAACAGATTTTTGCAATCCTTCTCCAGTTTCAGGATATCACTAGGTAAAGGTTATTACCTGGTGAGAAAGCTCTCAATCAACTTAACAGATGCTCTACTTATTTTTGCCAAAAATACTAGAGTGAAGATGCTGTGGTGTATCTGATGAGTGACAGTGTGTGGGAGGAGACCCCAAACACAGATGAAATCACAAAAATACATCATGATGTGGCATTGTTACCGGTTAACTCTATTTATAAAAGGTAGTTTAGGGCACAAAAGAGTGTAAGTGGAAAAGCAATTTTTAGTTTACTGCCATCCTCCACAACCCAAACTGAAGAAATGGCACTCCCTACTTCCTCAGCCTGTTGAGATCAGAAAATAATTGCTGTTATGACTATGAATCACAACCAAGTTACTGTCAGAGAAATGTAGTTTATTTAAGCCCCTTTTTAATATCCTTTCCCCCAGCTGCATGGATATATTAGTAACCACTTACATCATGGATACTGAAAATAACTCTTTTCCTGTTATGATTTAGATTACAATCTACAATTTGATAATTTTGAATTTTTTTTTATTCTCGGAAAATGAGTTAAAATTTTAAGTCTTGAAAATTGTGTGGTTCAAATCTTTGATTTAAAAGACCACTGATTAAAACACTTTAAATTTTCATAAGATATTAAATAAATTATGACAACAATATTTATGATAGAATTAATGGTTAATTTCCTGTAGAGCTCTTTTATAAATGCACATATAAGCATACATAGTGGTACATGTATACAAGTTTTTATATACAGTATAAAGCATATACTCTACATATTTAGCATTTTCTTTATTGTAGCATTATAAATTGAAAAGACATTCTCAACTCCATAGTTCCTAGATTCTGACCTGATTTTTCACATTCTTGAATACATCTCCTTAACATGTTTTCCCTAAAAACACAAACTCATCTACTTTAATTTAAATAAAGGGTTGAATATTATATATTCAATGGTGAAGTTGCAACAGAAGTTTATTGGAGATGGTGAAATCTAGCTAGTGTTTGGAATAAACTACTTGTCACTGCATGTGATGTCTATGTGACATAACCTGGCCGTAGACGCAGCAGTGAGTGCAGAACATACCTGGAGCAGTGGAAAGCTTTAAAAACAACCCTGCCTCCAAAATTCTGGCTAAATAGAGATATGTGCATCAAACATACATATTCTATTTATGTAAGAAGCTACTTAAGTTATATAAGCATAAATTTAATTAATCACTTAATTTCTTGAATGCTATTTTGTACTTTTGAGGGAAAAAGATAAAAGAATCTGATGACTCTGAAGCAACTTCTTAACTCTTTTCACATTTGATCCTGCACAGTTGACTGACAGATTAATAACTTTGAAATTGATTTAAGAATTGGTCTCAACATTTTATGAACAAACTAAAGAGCCTTCTGATATTTTTAGCTATACATACTCTGTTAAATGGTAAGGGGTGTTGGATTTAGATATAAATATAATAACCAGAAATATTAATTTTTTGTTTCCTCCATAAAACAGCTGATCTGAATTTCTCAAGCATTATTATAATAAGGTATTTTTTTAATCTCCTAAGAAACATATAGATATCTCAATTAAGGCATTATCTAACAATAATGCTGACACCTTATAAATGCCTCTCTCACATAATTGGTCTATTTAGAGATTTTTATGCTCTTAGAAACCTTATCAGGTAGGAACAGCTAGTCTTTTAGATGATGCAACTCCTGTTACCAAGGATTTATCAAGACTGTGGGATACAGACTCTGTTTTGTAATAAAAACCCTTAGCTAATCTGCTTTAACCACTAGTGAGCACTCCATCACCAAAAAAAAACAATTCTCCTATTTTGATGGTAGATTTTAGATGCATGTTAAGGTTAAATAGTGATAGAAGGGTGCTAAATGAAGTCTTATCAGGTTACCATGCATCAGAACTGTGATAAAGCTTCCTCAGGATAGTATCAAATGGAACAAGGGCCTATTCAGTAATGTTTGACAGAAGACACACCATTACAGTGGGACCTGTCTAATTGACAGCATGGCTTAAGTGTGGAATTTCTCATAGATAGAACCTGGTGACTGCCTCGACTCCAGAAGTCTGTGCTGTGTTCAGGCTATTTCAGGGCCAGTTTTGTGAGTTAACCAAAACCAGGGATCTGTATAAGCAGGCAGGAAATTTTGAAACAACAAGCTTATATTATTTTTTTTTATTTTTATATTTATCTCCATCAGAAAAACATGTAAGGCTCATAAATAATGAAGTGTAACACATCTCTGAACCTCAGTAATGTTTTCTTTTGAAAGTTATTTATGCTGGACTGATTTACCATCACTTTCCCTAATTTTTAAGCAGGGCCTCAGCTCTCTCACAAGTTCTGAGGATGACCTCATCTTCAAAGTGATTCATGGAAGGAGAAGACACAGACAACTGGACACAAGCAGGAGCCATCTATTTAAAAGAGTTTTAATTTTGGTGCTTTCTGTTTGGATGTCCCTCTTCTGTATCTATATGCCATTACAAAGCTCTGTTGCTAATGAACAGAATTTTAGTTTATCAGAAGTTGACAGTGAGATAACTAAAGAAAAATTTAAAAGAAGTTATATTGTTTGATCTTGGTGCCATTCCATGGAAATGGGAACTGTTTAATTTACAGAGAGGACATACTCCCTCCCATACATCATTCCACAATAATCTTTGTGTAAGAAAATGCTTATTTGAGAATTGCAGAGTGTAGGAAAAAATGGCTGGAAAGAAATGGCAGGACCAAAAATCTAAGGTTTTGAGGTGTTTACATATGAAGCTGTACCACTGGTATACACCTTCTGACCTTCCTTGAAAGATACGTATCAGATGTTTTAGGCATCTTAGCATACAAAGGGTTGAAATAGAATAAGAGCAGAATACTGCTTTTTTTTCCTTCCAGGCATGTGTTTACTATTTGCAGTAAAAAAAATTCTATAAAGAGTGTTCAATAGAGCCTATAACCTACCAGTGGCCCTCTTGAAAACATTTATGAATAGCAAAATGTGTTGTATTTAATCAAGTAGTTAACATTAAATCAAGACATTATTTTTCTCAGAGAGTGTACATTTGCTGTTGAGGCAGATTAACTGAAAGAAAGCACAAGTCACAAAAAACTGAGAGGAAAATCAGAGGCTCTGGCAAAAGAACTTTACATAAACAATGGTGCTGGCTGAAAAGGTAAGCAAGATCTAAAAAGAGGAATATAATTCTTTCTTTAAAAAAAATACAAGTTTGTATTTGGTAAAGGAGCAAATGAACAGAGTAGCTGAAAGAATACAGATAACAGGAATGAAAAGGCCATTTTGTAGTGTGTTCCATTATGGAAGAGTGTCTTTCTGCACGTATCCAGCTGCCCAGTAAACTACAAATTGCTAAAGAGCTGAAAGAAAGAAACTGAACTGAGGATTTCTGGACTGAGCTAGAAAGCCTCTTAAAAAACTCACTTTTGAAAAATGAGAATTACTCATGTCCTATTGCGCAAATATGGCTGCATGAATAATTGGCGCAGTATTTGTGCTTAGAGTCTTCTTTCCATTGCATCATCAGAGATAAGATGAAAACCAGATACAGCTAAGAAACTAACCTGATTAGGAATGTTTTACCACAGAAGGGAAAAAAGGTTTCAAACACCAACAGTTTTCTGTGTTTTCTTGAAAGTTTTTTGTGTTGTAAATTTCGTAAAGTCATGCCAGCTTTTACAGACTATTACTTCTTGCTTTACAGATACTCTTATGCAATACAAGACTTCCATAGATGTATCTCGACTTAGAATACCAGAGGTCTACTCTGGTCTGTATTACAGGTTCTATATAGGTTGAAACAGTCTTCAGTACTGTTAATATAACTTCATTTGAATAAAGAAGTATATGGGTCATTAGCTACAGCAGCCAACTTCCTTTTTTATCTAGTTTGGTAAAATAGCAAACACTAAAATGGGAGAGTGCTTTGTTTTCCAGTGAAAAACTTTTTCTTACATGACAAGCAGAATAAATTGTTTGCATCCATTCTTAGGTGTTAGGAACTGTTTGACTCCACTCAAAATTCTGAGTAAGTTTATTTGAGTTTTTCACTCGATTTGGGCTTCATTTTTTGTCTTTGACCATAAGAAATGAAATAAAGGCAAGCTACAAAACAGTAAGAACTTAAACAATATATTATGTATTATGTTGTACAAAAGTTTATTTTATTTATTTGATGTTTAGCTTCTTCCTGAAATACAAAGATGGCTAATGTTTTCTGCTGCTAGAACAAGAAGAAATTATAGCATAAATCTGGGGAAAAAAGAAAAAAGTTTGTATGAAGCAGCAAGATTAGAAGAAATTTTATTATAACATTGTTTACAGACAGATATTTCTAGGGTTTTTTAATTATTTATTTGAAAACAAAATTATTCTTAAAAGCATGTAAATTTTATTGACCATCATCTTAAGCGGGCTTAACTGATACCAATATGAGCATGAACAAAGAAAAAAGTGATAGGAAGAAAATTTAGGATTATCCTGACAAATTTTTATTCTGGATTTGAGAACTAAGTAAATTTTCTGAAAGATATACAGCTATGTATATTAATTATTTACAATATCCACATATTATAAAAAAATAAATTTTTTCTTTCCATGGTGAATTAGATATCAGCACTCTAGTGGCAAAAAATGAGAAGAAATTAAAATTGACACTAATCTCTAAAGTAAATTTGGTTAGCATTGGATATTTTAAAAAACATTTTGATGAAAATATAATTGCAGGAATCTTTAGCAGTCTTGTGATAAACTTTCCTTATTTTTTAAACCTATTTTGTTAAGATAACAATATTGTTACAGTAACTCTTTGCCATCCTATTTTATTGCCATACTGACCAAGAAGTCTGTGCAACTTCAAGATAGTTCAACAAAATTACTTGACTCATTTTGCCTTTAGAGGATTATCTGTTTCCCACTGATGTCAACATTTGACATGTGTGTTCTGTATACACAATTTGGTACATATTTAATATATCAACAGCAATGGGAGCCATGGGTATCTGGGGATCATTTCACTGACTGCCAAAGTGCACCCACCTCTTGGGCAAAAGTTATTCCAACATAAACAGTTTTGATATTGCCAACTTGCACAATATTTGATAATTTCTCTGTGGCCCAGCTGTTCCCTAGTCTTCACATATGCAGATATAGCCTTTATTTGGAGAAGAAAAGGTTTTTACTGCTCAGTGGAGGAGTTTGGGGCAGACTATAAAATGAAGTTTGAGGCATTAAAGGCTTTTAGCCACGAACCCCCCACAACTACTTAATACAAAGTGATCATCCTTTATTTATTATTATTAAGCATGATCTGGAGGGGAGGATAAACTGGTGCAGGGGACTTGGAGAGTCCTACTGTGTCTTTTAAATCCTTAATATTGTGAATGCTATTCTTTAGGAAGAATAAGCAAACATGGCACGTATTCAAATGCTAGAGAAGTCAGTGCAATTCTAGTTGCCTAAAGACATTCAGGTTTATTTTCCTACTGACTTCTGGAGAGCAAGGTCACCTTTTTTTTGTAAGTAAGAACTTCCATTCCACAGAAATAATTCCATGTTGAATATCTACTATACTTTAATTAACTTTAATTAATTAGAATATAAAAAAGGAATCCTGAAATTTTTATTTATGCTGGAACCCTTGACAGATAAGACATCAGTCTGAGAACAGCATTATAAAGTTTACATTAATTCTGTTGCTTTTTTGTCTTAAATTTATAAGGTGTTACATTACATATAAAAAGTTACTTTAAAAAATCAACATGTTTTCTTAATATACTCACAGATGGAATCTTCACAGCTAAATTTCCTTACTAATAAATTGAGACAGCATGTGTTCAAAATGAGTTATCACAATATAAATGATTTAATGAAAGTTTCCAATGGTCGCTCCTGAATTGAACTTGGATTTAGCTGAGAAGGTTTTCTCACAACTCTGTATGCTTCCAAAGAGAGAGGTTAATCCTTAGGAATGCTAGAGAATCACTGGGTAAACTGATAATAGTACATTTTTATGATTCTGTCAAGTATAGCCACAATTAAAAAGTCCCTTTGTGGACTGAATACAAAGGCTTTTCGAGCCGCAAGTGGTCTGTGGGCTGTGATACAGAGAATCTTAAGCTGGTGGATATTGACGTAGCCCTATTAAAGTCAATGGCATTAACACCTCTTTTATACTAGCTAACAATCTGGCCTGTGATCTGCCCCCTACCCTCTCCATTATACACTGTGTTAACAGATTGTCAGACATCCCTTGAGAGAAAATGTATATCTTGCTAGACAAACTAGTTTCACATCTACACATGATTTTCAAACCAAAAGTTTGATCTGAAGCCCAGTAAAATAAAACAAACTCCTGGAAAAAGTGCTTACTTTCTAACATTTTCCCTTTCCTCCTTTTTAAAGTTATAATCTGGGAACAGTACAACAAGGAAGTCAAAGACAGCCTCAATAGAGCTATTATTTCCCCTCCTGCACAGGTGGTAGGCTCAGTTTTTCCCCTCCCAGTGTTACGGCCAGTGCAGCTGTATCAGAGCATGTATAATTAATTAATTATACATGCCTTAGTATATAATTAAGTTTAGGGGTGGTGTAGGGGGATACATCAATGACTTTATAGAAGAAGAGAAATAGGAGGCATATTGTAACGCTGATTCACAGTTTGTAGGTTTCTCCACCCCCTGAGGCAATGCAACTGCCCTCTGTAATTGAACCCTCAGCTTGTACCTTTTTTTTTTTTTAAACAGCAGAACAACAATGTCAATGAATAAAGAGACTGTGCTCTAGAGTTCAACTTCAGCCAAGTTGCAAGGACAAGAGACGAAGATCTCAGAGGTAACAAAAGTCAAGGCAGTGACTGTGGAATAAGTGTGGAGAGCAAAGCAAGACAGTGATGGTGCAATTAGAAGTGAAGCAGTGAAGCTCAGCATGGCCAAGACTGAGCTGCAACACTGGATCATATGTACGTGGTAGGGGTGTTTCCATGTGATTAAACTTACCCTCACTGGAATTTTAAAACCTGTGAAAAAGGAGCAACTGCCCTGGAAGAGAAACTCCAGGGTGTGTTGTTATGTTCAAGTCCAATAGGATTGCAAATATCTATTTAGATGATAAACTGTAATTCCCATGATTTGGATTTTATAGGGTGTATTTAAGCACACAGTTCTAACATCAGTCTCTACCTTGTTTCCCATATGTGCATCTTGAGCATCTCCTTGCTGTCATTATTCTGCAAGAGAAACAGAGAATGGGGTAATTTTTCTTCTGTCTGTTGTTGAAAGGCTAATGAAAGTCTATAGCTTTTTGTATTTTTATTTCCATTCTGTTGTGAAAAAAAAATAGTAAAAATTCAGGTAAAGGTTTCCTTTACCATGAAAAAAAAAATAAAAATGATGGGAGCCCAATGCTCTTAGAAAAATGTGAATAATTCGAAATAAGCTAAGAGTTGAAGCTGAATGACTGCCGGCTTTGTGGGACAGCAGCTGGCCTTGATTTTAATACCAGCTGTCAGACATCCAGTTTAATATTTATCTTTGCCTTTCCATCACTGAAAGTGTAAAGACACCTCTTGGTTATTGCTCAGATGAGAAAATATGCATGTAAGGTTTGTTGTAATTCATGTGTGGCAGTCTTCTGTGTATCAGCAAGACTGTGCTTAAAAACCTTGTAGGCTATAGTTTTTGCAATAAATTACATGGCTACAAAGGGATTTTCTTAAGACTTCAGAGGGAGGTGGGTATCTGGGGGCGGGTTTTTTTGTAGTGGAAATGGTGTGAATCTGGATGAGTCCATCCTCTCAAGACACATCTGTCTCAACGAAGTTATTTATGGCTCGTGCAATTTTCTAAACGAGGGTATTTTAGAAAGACATAGAATACCAGCATACCAAATACTACTTCCTACATTAGTTAATCAATAATGTGATTTAAAGCTACCTACACACACACACACACACAGTGCTTTACCAAACTGATTAAAATACAGTATGATTTCTGATATTCACAGGAAAAATACACTGCTATGCAGAGTCGAATGATTAGTTTCCATCCCAAAGCTGTTACAGAGTAAATTGCCGATAGCTATATGTTGTGTTGAGTTTGGTTTCCCTTCTTAGAGCACACTATCTAATGGAAGTTACGCCCATTTTTCTAGATAATTTTCTCCGCTTTCAGTTTATTTTTTAATAGCAGTAGAAACAGCTATCAGTTTAAGCTACCTTAACATCAAGGTACAGCATTGGTGGCTGTAAAGAGCCTGCTTCCTGTGTGTAACAGTGCAGATGCCTCTTCTGCTCCTGATGTTTGAACAGCAGCTGAGCTGTGTAGGAAAAGCACTGCTGCTCAGGAGCTCCAGGTAGGGTTTGCAGCAACATAGTTCTTGAACATCCAACCACATTAACCTTGACATTGCTCAAATGATAATGAAACCTGTCTCTGGTGCATCTTTACATACTCTGTGTTATCATCCCATGGTAAATAATTTGAGCCCAGTGTGACCATATAATGCTGAGGTGCTCTTCAAAATTCACAGTTTGATGGCTTACTGGTTTTGCTCATTCTGCCTGAGGAGCCCAGGAGAACTGTTCCTAAACTGTACAGCTGTCATGGCTTAACCCCAGCTGGCAACTCAGCACTAGTCAGCAATCCATTCGGCCTCCCCTCCCATATGGGATGGGGAGGAGAATTAAAAAAAAGAAAACTCATAAGTTGAGATAAGAACAATTTAATAATTAAAACAAGGTCAAATATAATAATGTTAAATTGTAATGAAAAAGAAAGACAAGAATAAGACCCAAGAAAAAAGTGATGGAGGGTACAATTACCCAATACCTGCTGGCTCGTGCCCAGCCCATCCCTGAGCAGGGATCACAGCCAACTCCCCTTAGTTAATATACTGAGCATGACATTCTATTTTATGGAAAATCCTCTTGGCTGGTTTGGGTCAGCTACTCTGGCCATGCTCCCTCCTGACTTCTTGTGCACCTGCTTGCTGTCAGAGCATACGAGTCTGAAAAGTCCTTGATTTAGAGCAAGCACTACTGAGCAAAAAACCAAAACATCAATATGTTGTCAACATTATTCTCACACTTAATCAAAAACAAAGCCCTGTACCAGCTACATGGAAGAAGATTAACTCTATCTCAGCCAAAAACAGAATAAGAGATGGCCTAGAATTGCAGAACCTTATTAGCTATTTTCAATTTAAAATTATTTTTCTATCAAAATTTGTAAGATTTTATACAAAAACAAATAGAAATTGAAAACAGTTTTATCACTTCCCTTTGAATGTGGAGAGTGACTAGACACATACTTTTTTTTATCTCCATCAACACCTGCTATGTGGATTTTTTCACAGCGAAGGCACTACTATTCACATCAGTAATTAGTTTTCTTGAGAACCTGTGAATCTACCTTTGAACAGACTGAACATTTGTCATAAAAAGATAATGATGACAAAAAGTTGATACTTTTTTTTAGATGGTCTGTACTTCTGTAGCTTATGTGGCATTCCATACTTCAGAACCAAACTCATAATGCAATGCCTGTGATTCAAAGCATTATGGGTTTTTAAATCCTCCTCTCAGTTTCAATTTACTTTTCTGTGTCTGTTGGTCTACAGAAGATTTTGTGCAATGCTGAACCTTCCTCTCTTTTCTTGTACATTGCAGCATTTATGCATCCAGTTAGTATCAGTTGTTCGGAAGCTCTGGAACATATTACCATTATGGCAGTGACTTTTTAGGAAGTTCTGAAGAGAGCCAATTAATTTGAATTGCTGCAATTCTGTTAAACTACTTGGGGTTATGACTATTCATGTTAGTAAATTATTGTGTGTTTCCATTGTGCCTAAGGAATGAATATGTATTTGATAGCATTCCCCCACAGTCTTTTGTTCAGCTTTATTACATTTGCCTGGAAGCAATGTCAATTTTTTCTTTACCTGTACAACTAATAACAGCAGTAGTCCATCTCTTCTACATTTTCTGCTTGTTCAGCAGCAATTTTGTTTCATAGTTTGATCTCAGCATCTGATGCCACTCATCCATTAATTCATTCATAAAAAAACCTCAGAAGATAGCAATGAGTATTAATAAAAATACTTGCTTTCTCTACCATCCATCTTGATGTTAGTTTTGTGGAAGGCATTCCAAGCTTACAGATGCAGCAAGAAATATCAACAAAGGCATGTATCCTAAGAGTTATGGAATAGAAGTGGATTTGTTTCCAAAAAAATAAAAAAGAGAAATAAGAGACCTTGAAGGCTA
The DNA here is from genome assembly GCF_001522545.3 of Parus major. Taxonomy (NCBI): domain Eukaryota; kingdom Metazoa; phylum Chordata; class Aves; order Passeriformes; family Paridae; genus Parus; species Parus major. The sequence continues at coordinate 35,983,109 of NC_031768.1, forward strand.
CACCTAAGGGAAAAATTAGAGACTGAGACTGTGATTATGAAACACAAATTTAATGACATTTTTTTCTTAAATTTTAATTTTTTCAGGCATGATCTCACACACAACACAAACATTTCCTCTTTCTTAAGCTGCATGTGTGTTCCACATTTGTTCTAACAACTTACATGTTTGTTTTTTTTTTCCTTATATGTGTTCCATATTTGTTTTAACAACTTACATCTTTTTTTCCTTATATGTAATGTATTTCCAGCAAAGAGAAAGATGAAAAAGAGTAAAAGATTTTTTTTTTTTCTGAAATCTGATGTATTTAAATAGACTTTGTGCTCTTTAGCCAGAGAGAAAGACTGGACAAGAGCTAAAATATTGTATGAGATTATATGACAGTAGGGTGAGGAAGAGCATATTTCATATAGAAAGGCAGATAATCAAACAGAAAATGCAATTTAGGATATGCAGTCTTACATGTTCCCTTAAAAATCTGTCGTCTTTAAAAATTCATCTTCCGTTACAATCAATCCAAGAATTCTATAACTATACATGATACAGGGAGCTGAAAATAAGGTAAAAGGTTGCATGAATCCTAAAATTGAAAGGTCCTTACATGTTCAGTGGCAACAGACATAACCAAATTGGTTTTCTTTTCCATTTGGAACTCCTATTGCTTTGGTACCCTCCATTCTTATGGCACTCCAAGGCTCCACATGGGCTTGCTTTGTTTTAAAAAGTTTAGTCTGGACTCTCAAGTAAATCTGTTTCTAGAGGAGAAAACATACTATGCTATTCCCTCTCAATTATGAAACAGAAAATTCTTATACTGTATATCTCTAAGGATCCTGCTTTTTTTTTTTTTTTAAATTAGAATAAAGGTTGAAAAGTATATCATATGTATGATAAGATACACCTCATTCATACACATCAAACTACAACATCTCTGGTTATTCAAGGCTCAAATCCTTTTTCTAATGCCCATGCAAATCATTAACTTCACTGAGGTTAGAGTGACATAAGTGAGACCACAATTTGACCTGCTGTGGATAGGGGTTACAACAGAAGGCAATTAACAGCAATCTATATCGGTACATATTGTCCCACAATGTGTTTCTCATTGGCATCTTAATCAACAGGGGGTTTATGACAGATTTCTGTATGGTATTTTTTAACAATCTAACTAGGAGTAAACTATTGGTAATTGCTGTTGATTTCTTCTTATTAACAGAAGCTGCACTTAGAGATTTAAGGGAAGAGGAGCTTTGTTTTTTAAAGACTTTGAGTTATTGACTGTATTGATTAACTCCATGCTTGCTATTTTTTTCCAAGAAAGAGAGAAAATTTCTTAACAGAAATTAAATAATCTCTGCATTCATTTGCCACTAATGATGTACTGATATAGTGATCTAAGCTTTCTGGTTATGGTTAAAAAAATAAGTGCCATACTTCAGGGTTGTCTTTCTACACCTGTACGTGGATCTGATGGTTCTCTGCTGTTTTGTAAAGATCTAAATCAATTGTAATGAGTTATGGCTTGTTATTATAAAATATTTTAGTTTAATTCTTGTTGAATATACTAGAAGCAACACTACTAGAACAATGAAAGCATCACTAGATTCAAAAGATGTTTTAATAAGGGATTAGAGATAATTTGTATTTTCTATTGGTTTTGGACAGTCCTTACTCATTACTTAATCACCATATGCTCAATGGATTTTGAGTTTTGAGCATTTCTTCCTGTGTATAGAATTCACATTTTTTGAGAATATGATGCATGCAAATGCAACTAACTGTTGAATCACAAAAATTTTTCATTACCCTTCTCTTTATTAGTAAAAGAACTCAATGAAACATATAACTTCTGTTTCTCTGGAGTTTGAAGTAATCTTTCAGCAAATCCATGCTTAATATTAAAGATAAAACTGAAATAGAGGTGTTTCATTGCATTTGTAGAATTTCTGTTCTTTTAATAGGCTTTTCAAGAATTGAAATACACTGAATACACTGAATTAATATTAATACATATTAATGCACAAATTAATATTAATTACATATTAATGACAAATTAATACTGTATCTCAAAATATTTATGTCAGAAATTATCTATCCTTTTCCTATCTAGTTGAGCACATGAAATCAAGTTTCTTATTTTAGAATAATATTTCAACTGAAACTGATTATTATTTCAGAATCTGAATCAAAACATCAAAGAGTCTGAAAAGACTTGTTTGGTTTGGTGGAGATTTTTGGGAAGGGAGCATGTGCTTTGGGTCTTTTTCCTAGATTACATCATCATGATCAAGTAAGCTTCTGGCAGTTTTATTTTAATTGCTTATTTGCATTAAGATTTTGGAATATATACTTGGGGCAGAGCCTATGTCTCCTGGGAAGACAGACATTCCCTGATTTGGGGAGGTTTTGCAATTTAAACAGTTAAATAGTTTAAATTAAAAAGTTTCTTGTACCCTTCTTAGTAAATGGTATAGGATCCATGTGTTTTTTGAGTTGTATATGCAAGTGTCAGATTGGATATCCTAAAATGTGAGAGAGAGAGGTCTTTGGTTTAAGAATGTGACTTCTTCTTTGAGCTGTGTAAGAGAACACTCTCAAAAACAAATAAAAAGTTAAACCCTAAGCACTTGTAAACTCTGCTTTGTAAAGAGGATATTTGTTTGTGTAGATTTGTGGTGATTTCATGTTTCAGTTACGTACCTGTCCCTCTGTGTATAAATGACTTGATTTTTGTGCTTTTGAAAATTCTGTCTTTGATGCTTAGCTCTTACTTTGCTTCTCTATTGGTGATGCTTAATGAAGCACAGTGGGCCAAAAAATAAATAAACAGAATTTTAATTTATCTATTTGTCCTCATTGCAGTATACAGTAAGTTTGACTAATCATGTTTAAAGTACTAAGTAATTAAATTCTCTCTGTGTACACTCTTAAAGTCCATATGACATCTACATTCTAGCTAGGTGTAGTTGAAATGTCATTGTTTCCTGCAAAAGTTGCTGTGGTATATGTTAGCTATTTAGTCCAAAATACCCAAGGAAAGTGAGCTCAGAAAAGAGTGGGTAAAAAGCTCTAGTGTTTTTGTATGTTAACATAATAATTCAGCCACACCTGAAATGAGCAGAGACACCTTTGGGCAAAGATGTTCTGCCCTTTCCTTACAGATCACATGAGTTTTGTGACATATTGAAAACTACTGATTACTTTCACAGTTTTCTTCATGGAACAAAATAATGAAATCAAGCATAATTACAGCTAAATAGATTATAGGATAGAGCACGCAGTGTTTTTATTGCTCAGTGACTGTTTTTATAATGCTTGACCTGAGAAAAGCTTGTAAACCAGTTTTAGTTAGAGTTCACATTGTCAATGTTGTAGTAGACAAAAGAATCATTTATGTCTCACAGTGAAGGAAGTTACCAATTTTGTAACATTTATAACCTGAATATCTTCATGAGGAGAGTGAAAATAATGTACTGAACACTCTTAATTTTCAATGAAAACCTGTGAATGGGTTTTACTAACTGTTTCTTGGTAACTACAAGTAGAGATATCGAAGACTATCTGGAAGATCTGAAGAAGATCTGGAAGATCTGGAACTATATGTTGTGTGACTATCTGGAAGATAGTCGTACAACATATTGTTATACATGTGAAACATACAAATTACACTTTTTTAGACACATTTTTCTATTTAGGATGCACTTTTTATACTAGTTGTCTATGTCTTTGTGGTAACAAATTTTCAACTCATTTTATATTCAGAATAGGGAGAGCATACTGTCAACATATCTGCAGATAATTACACATTTTTTATATTATATCTAAATAGAAAAAAATTAGTTCATCCAAAGGGAATGCCCCCTCAAAAGCTCAGAAACATCTCTGCAATAAATATTGACAACTTTAGATCCTCATCCCAGCCTTCCTAATCAAAAAAAGGACTTAATCTTAACAAACATGTCAGAGTTTAATATATTAAGAACAAAATTAAATATGAGTTTACACAGAGTTTGCATCATTTGTATGCAATTTATTGCTACACAATGTTCGGACTTTAGACCAAAATCTACTGAAAGTAATGGAAATATTTCTTTCAGAGCATTTACCATAATAGAGCCACTTGGAAATACACAAATTAGCAAATTCTGAGCAAGCTGACTCAGATACTGAAGCCAATGTAAAAGTCTCTTAACGTATCCCAAGAGAACTGCAGCTGTATTTCTTGCACAAGACATCTCCAGGAGAGTTGGTTTGGGTATCATTAAAAAATGACAGCATTACAAAATGTGGAGATATAATTTTAAGCTCTGTGAAAGAGTACTGTATCAATACAAATTATTTAGCCTAGTGGAAATCTGGTAAATTTCAGAAAATATGTGAATGTAGTGCTAAGGCAGGAAACTGCTTCCCCCACACAGCACAATGAGAGCATATTTATTTTGTTAATGTTATGTTACCATAAAATAATAAAGGAAATTAAATCAGAATTTAATTGTTCATCATATTGCAGAACACATTGTATCTCAAGCTGTCATGGAAACTAGTTATAATTTCTTTGATCTTTAAATCATACACACAAAAATAGTTGAGGAAAGATAGAGGGATCAAAATATTTGTATGAGAAAGATTAATGAGCTGTCTAAGCTGATTGCTTTTGCAGTAACACATATTTCGTTATATTGTATGATGCATAAAATAATAATTTTTTAGACATTTAAATGAAAAAATACTTCTATGTGTATCGATACAGATATAATGTTATGCATACTTAGTCATGAGTTTTACTTTCTAATTATAGCAATTTTGCTAGTGGTAAAATATGCAATGTATCCTACCTATTTCAAAAGTCTGTCTGTTGATGATTTTCTTCTAAGCATTTTTCCTAGACACTTGTCAAATGATTGCATTTTACAGTATAATATGAATGCATTCATGGAGAATTCATTTGTTTCTATTCATAGTACACCCTAAACAACATAAAGGATTGCACTCTCTCTCTTCCCTCAGCTACTGAGGAAAATATTTATCATGTATACACTATTTAAGTATCTCTATTGACCTGAATGCTCAATAGAGCATTCAGGTCAATTATTTGAAGTCTGTGAAAATTCATGTAATAATGTCTACATGTTTTTTAGCCACACAAAATAATCCCAGGTATATATATTTCCAGTTGAAATTTTCAAAAATATGTTTACATGTTCTTCATGCAGTAGTAAAGAAGAAAGAAAAATATAATTTAAAAACATGTGGGTCTTTTTGTTTGCTTTTTTACTACAATATAAACTCACAAAACCAATAATAAAGTTATATTATTTTAATGTCATAATTTTTAAAATTATAATTTAAAAGATTTTTTTTCCTAATCCTTATTCATATAAGAAAAATAAAAACATAATTGTAAAATATCACTTCAAATTCAAATATGAAACCCCAGTCTTCAAAAAATCATAGAATGGTTTGGTTTGAAGGGACTTGAAGATGATCTAGTTCCAATCCCCCTGCCACTGGCAGAGATCCCCTTCTAGATCCACCAGTGCTCAAAGCCTCATCCATCCCAGTCCTGAATAATTCCATGGGTGGGGCAACCACAACTTCTCTGGGCAATCTGTTCTAGTACCTTATCACCCTCATACAAAGAAATTCTTCCTAATATCTAATCCAAATCCATCCTCTTTCAATCTGAAGCCATTACCTCTGGTCTTATCACTTCATATCCTTATGAAAAGCCCCCAACCATCCTGTGAGCCCCATTATGGGAAGGCTGCTTTAAGGTTTCCTGGGAGCCTTCTCCATGCTCAACAACGCCAGCTCAGCCTGTCCTCATAGGACAAGTGCTCTAGTCTGATGATCAATTTAGTACTTTACTCTGGACTTGTTCCAATAGGTCCAAATTTTTCTTCTCTTAAGGACTCCAGAGCTGAATGCAATTCTCCAAGTGTGTTCTCATAAGAGCAGAGTCCAGGGAAAGGATCACCTCCCTTGCCCTGCTGGTCACACCCCTTTTGATGCAGACCTGGATGTCATTTGCCTTCTGGGCTTCAAGTGCATATTGCTGAGTCATATTGAGCTTTTCATCTACAGACTTCCCCAAGTCTTTCTCTGGAGGGCTCATCTCAATCCATTCTCCTCACAGCCTGTATTGGTGTTGGGATTGTCCTGAACCAGGTTCAGGATCTCACACTTGGCTTTGTTGAACGTCACAAGTTTCTCAAAGGCCCATCCCAAGCCTATCAAGGTTCCCCTGGGTGGCATCACTTCCTTTCAGATCAACTGCCCCACACAGCTTGTGCCTCCATGTCATCAACAAACATGTTTTAAAAAGCTGGTACCAATACCAACCCCTGAGGGATACCACTTATCACTGTTTTCCACATGGAAATCAAGCCATGGACCTCAGCTCTTCAAGCGTGACCATGTAGCCAATTCCTTATCCACTAACTGGTCTTTCCAACAAATTCATATGATGGCTACTGGTGTAGCCACTTCTGTCAGATCTCTCAGGACACATGGATGCATCTCAATAGAGTTTTGCATCTTCAGGTCCCTTAGATATTTTTAAATTTGTTTTCAGCTATACCTGGCAGTTCATCTTCCCACTCCCTGCCTTTGCCATCTCCAATGCAGGTGGTGAGGTGAAACATTTTCCATTGAAGACTGAAACAAAAACTTCATTGAATACCTTGGCCTTCTCATTGTCCTGGGTAACCAAGTCTCCTGTTTCTTTCCAGAGAGGGCATATATTCTGTAGTCTTCCATTTATTATCCATGTGCATATAAATGTTTTTCTTGTTGCCCTCAAGGTCTCTGGTAAGACTTAATTCTGTCAGGGCTTTAGGTGTCCTAGCTTGATCACTGGCTGCTCAAACAATCTCAGTTTTCCTCCCAGGCCACCTGCCCTTGCTTCCATTCTCTCTAAGCTTCCTTTTTATTTTTGAGTTTGTCCAGGAGCTTCTTACTCACACAAGGACAAGGCTTCCTGATGTTTTTGTCTACATTTTTTGGTTGTGCAGCCTTCTGGTCTTGGAGGAGGTGGTCCCTGAAAAATAACCAGATGTCAGGAAGCAGATCTCTGAAGAGGCCAAGGTCTGCTTTCTTGAAGTCCATAGTACTGAGTTTTCTGCTTTCTGCCCTAAGGATCTCTTAATTTTTCCTCATGCAAACAGTTAGATGGAATTCTTAAATTATCTCTTTACCAGATTCATAAGAAATAATTAAAAATTACAGCTCATATTGCTAGTTGTGAATAGGGCTTATGACTTTATCAGAAAGGCAAAGTAAAGCATATTTTGAAAGGTGTAAATATGGTGATATAAACATTATATTCTTTTTTAATACTATAACGTTTTATATTTTCCTCTGAGATGGCTCAAAGGAAATTATTACACTTTGTGGCCCTTTAGGCTTTTACCACCTATATTTTAAGGCTGTTGACTAGTAAGTGTTAAAACTAACAGAAATATGGTATTGATTGTGATGTTATGCTAGTTGATTAAACCAAGCACTTCACCAAGGCCTAGGAAACTTTTGTTTCAGCAGACATAGAAAAACATGGACTGAAGATGTGAGAGCATAATAATGACTTAATAGATTTTATTTTTTTCTACAACTTAAATTTAAGTTTATTCTCCTTTGCCTAGGCTAGTAAGATAGCAGGAAAAAGAGATGCTTGCACAGACACTGTACATCTATCCAGTTTTACCACTTTTCTTTTAAACGTCCTATATTCCCAGAATGGTGCCCAGTGTATCTAATCTCTACATATTCTCTTTCACAGCAAGTGTAGATACAGAGGCAGTTGTTCATGAAGATAATTTTTTATAGTTTTCAGCTTTCAGTTTAAGGTACCAAAGATACCTTATCTTTGTATGTGTATGTCAGCTCTTTTGTGATACATCATAAGAACTTTAATATTTATTCCACAAAAAAACTTTGACTTTTTATTTTTTGAGGAGTAAAAAGTCTGTGTTGGCAGGAAACTGCTGAAACTTTAGTATGAAATTTAAGTTAAAGAGTCATGGACTCATAGAATGGTTTGAGTTGGAAGGGACCTTCAATGCCATCTACTCTGACTCCATAGCAAAGAGCAGGGGCATCTTTAACTAGATCAGGTTGCTTAGAGCCACCTTCAACCTAATCTTGAATGTTTCCAGGGATGAGGTGTCTATCAGCTCCCAAAAAATTGCTGTTTATACTGAGGTTGTATACAGCTTTAGATTAGCATGTGTTCTGTCCATTATGCTCATATCTAGATTAAGGTTAAGAAAACCAAAATGTTGTAAATGAAATCTGTGTTGTCAATAGTTTAATCTGAGAAGAAAAGTGTTCAGAAGATGGAAGAGATATTTTGGGTATAAGAAGTGTTTCTCCTGTCCCATCCCAATCTTCTAGGGAAACTTTATCATCAGTTTTTACATTAAAATGTGAAGAAAATTAAGGACAGTTTTGCAAGCTTCTTCATTAAGAAGAAGCTTAAAGAGCTTATCTGCTCTTTAAAATGAAGTAAAGCATTCAAAAGTGAAAGTAATAAAGGAATAATTAAAGATTCTTATGCAATGATTGCAGAAAACCGTAAGTGTTGAAAAGATCCTAAGTATTCCTAACACATGCTGCTAATACCTTTGCTGAGAAAATAAATGAAATTGAATTGCTAGCTTGTCTATAAATTAAGAAAGTAAGTATGTTGATATTTAAATAATAGCACTTTGGTGCCTGGTAATCTAATTTTCTATTGTGGAAGGGTAATTAATAGTAAGGGAAGAAAAACTAACTTTTCACACAGAAATCTGTAATGGCGCACACTTTGCTTAAGACATAACCAACTGTATTTTTGCTACTCTCTCTGAAGCCTCATCTACAGTTTCTCTGTTTTACCTTCATACATGATAACAGTTGCTGCCATATTATTGAGATGTCTGAGAAAAGTAAATTTAGCTTTACTTTTGATTATCCATCTTTCAGCTATTCTTTTTTTTCTCACCACTTCTATCACTTCTTCCGGAACTCAGAAGGACAGTGTCTCTTGTTTTTTTGTTGGCTCATTCTACATGTCAGGGACTTGCATTAAATGGATTTATTAGCATTTTTTCCCCCACTATAATCAACTGGGATCTTGCCCAATGTCTCATTCTACACTGAGTGACTAGACCACTGTACCAGAGTTATACCTGAAAACTGAGATCAAGATATACATCTGCATGTGTGTGATTTGTTTTGAGATTCTTTGCCAGGGGATTTTTATGCAATTTAATTTGTTTTATGTAGTGTTTGTTGGGTTTTTTGTGGAGTTTTTAATTTTAATTTATTTGTAAACTTCATAGGTTTTCTGTAATTTTGCCTCATTTAGAGGAGGATGGGTACTGAGGGAATGAAGCAAAAATAAAAAGTATGTTCTTTTAATCAAAAAATGAAATCAAATCATGACTAATTAAAAAATAATAACATAAATATTAAGCATAGATGTAATCACACTCTGCTTTCTGAAGTACTGCATTGCTCAAAGCATCCCCAAAGTTTTGGAATTCAAAAGTCAGTTAATGATGTGAGAACAGCTTAATTTTCCTGTGGGTAATTCCACCCATTCAAGTCAGTCTGTCTCTCTTGGACTCTATTCTAGTGGGGCAGAAGATTTTTTGATGTTACAGTGCCTATTTGTGTAGGAATTGTATGGCTCAGATGTCTTACTTCTCAGAGACTGAAGTGATTTTGTATCAGTATTTTCCTGAAACATGATGTGTTGGACCACAGGATGCTGAATCTTTCTCTGGACTACTCTGTTGATATGTTCTATATTATTTTAAGACAAGTTTTTTATTCTATAAAGTGCAATGATACTTTTTTACCTTTTTAAGGAAGTCTTAAGTCTTACACTCCACAGGATATGTAAAAAAATGAAGGTTTGAACAGACCACTTGACTCAGGTGTGAAAATAAATATAAATGGAGAGTTGGAAATACACTATGTGAATAAGTAATCTCTTACTTAAAAAAAAAAAAGTCGCTTAGGGTCAGAATTTTCTATTCATATTTTAGGATATTAATTTACTATCATTAACAGATTGATGGAATATTTAGATAATGATTATATGCCAGCTCTCCTAAAGACCAATGTTTTGTTTTTGCCTACATTACACCTCTAGATAACACCTTTGTAATCCTTTTCTGATGTGAGTGAATGTCACTCAATGTGTAAATATCCTACTTTAGAAAGTGATGTTCCAACCACTATGAAGTGGCCATCCATGATTTTCTAATCCATCCTTCACATGTCTCATGCATCCCTAGTTAGTTTAGAAACCCATGCACTTCTTTATATCGACCAGGACCTGAAAACCCCAAACCAGTGGCATTATATAACTGGGCCCTCATGTTCTCTGATGCTTTATCGTTGCTGTTGTTTTCTTTCAAGACTTAATTCCAGTCTTTTGAACTATTTCACCTGTTCTTAAAATAAAATTAAGGACCTTTTAGTGCTTTTATTTATTAACAGGCTTTTGTTTTTTGGCTTTGTTTGTTTGTTTGTTTTAATTTTGGTGTTCATAGGGGAGTTTCCTTCTACTGTCAACAATATGGATCCTTTGGTCCCTGTGAAGGCTTTTCTACTCTTCTTCTCACAGTGATACCTGAGAACTTTTAGGTTCAGTCAGTGCAGATCATGAATTACAATGCATTAGCTTCATGTCTTTAAAAAAAGCAAACATTTGAAACAGTTGACAGAAAAAAAAGACATAAGCAACTGTAATCTTTTCGTCTCCACTAACCATTCCTCTTAATGGGTGGATGCTGTCTGATTTCAGCCAAATTTGACAGTCTGAAGTTTCAAAAATACAAAATTTTTTTGTGAAAACAATGTCTAGCTGAATGGATATAAATCCTATCAATTCCTTTGATAAGCAGACAAAATGAGGATGTTACCACACTCCCCATTTTGCTTGATGCTGTGCAGCTAAGTCAGTGTGTACAGAGCCCTGGATTATCTGCAGAGCTGTTGGCCTCCTGCCTGACAAGAAGTCACATTACTTCTATGGCTAGAGTATGCAGGGGAACTGGAAGTGGAATGGACAGCACAAAGTGTATAAAACACAGCTCAGATCATTTAACAGGGACTAGAGAGGCTGGGAAACTAATAGTTATGGTATGGAACTGGGGGATAAGAGGTTCAGGATGACATAGTGAGACAGCAGGTAGTGTATTACATTTTCTTCCTATAACCTGTATAATGTCTGACATTTTTAATGTGGGTTAATCTGTGTACGGTTGCACTATTACTATTCCAACTCAGAGCTGCTGGATGGCTAGTCATTTCTTGGCAATGATTCACCAAATGTCAACTTGGTAGTTACTAGATAAAAATGGTAGCAACAGGAGAGAAAGTTCTGTGGGATGAAGGTACATTTATGTAGTGAAAATTAAGACTGTGTTTTTCCTTAAAATGTAGAAGATGTGAAATAAGTAGGTTCAGCTCTTTGTATTGAATTTATAGGTACCTTGTTATTAGCAAAAAAAAAAAAGAGAAATACAATAATTTTCTGGATTCTTCAGAACTGAAACTGAACATTTATCCTAGTTGAGAATACTAGGATTAGCAAACCACCCACTGGCACTACTTGATAATGGATCATGCTGCAACAAATCCCATGCATTTTCCTTTGTCTCACGTGGTGAAAGCAGAGGAAGGGTTGTAAATTGGAAAGGAGGAATGAATTGTTCTGTTTCTTGAAGCAATCCGTCTTGTGATATCTGCTAGGAAGTGTATGAGAAGATGCTGATGACATCAAGCCTAGAATGGACATTGACTTAGGGATATATGGATCACTCTGTCCTCCTTCTAATCAAGGAATGCATCCCATTTACTCTTGGTAAAGAGTACTCCTGCTCCTGGTTGTATAAACTGGTTTAACACATGTCATGGTCAGAATTATGTTGACTTCCTTTCACTACAATAATCAAACACAAGGCTGAAAATATCTCCAGAGAGCTCCAAGTATGTTATGTTCTTACTTTATTTTCTCCTGTCCTGTTTTCTTATGCTTCATTTCATTGGTCTCATACCTCCCTTTCTCTGTCTAAATTAACTGCTGTATAAACAACTTGTCCCAATTACATTTTCCCAGATTCACTCCATCCATCCAAAATATACTTATTTAGACAATCTTGGTTTTATATGTTGTTACTGACAGTGAATGATAACACAAATAATAATTTGCTGCTGCCAGTTATTATAATTCTGCCACCCCCAAATTACAGCTATCTGTAAAGTAACTTCCCTTTACTCACCTATGACATCCAGCTTTTCATCATGATGCTATTATAAACCTCCTTCAGCATGGTTGTCTACCATGTCCACCCTAGTTTCTCATGGCATGTCTACAGCCACTCCTAATATTCTGCTCTGCAGCATGACCTTAAGCCAGGGATAAGTCAGCAACCTAGCCATTTCCCTGTAGACCTAACAGTGCAATTTAAGACTTTTGAATTTCTTTTGGGAGGCCTTTTGTTCCCTTCACAATTTGTCTCTGTACAGTGAAAGACAGCAATCTGCAAAGGCAGCAAAGATATTTTACTCTGCGATCCATGAAGTTATAATGCCATGAAATTCTACAATACCACATTAAGAAAAGAGAGAATGGATTTTTATGGAAAAGGACATACATATATTAACTCCAAAAAATCAAATAGTTCAGGGTATTAATTTAAAATATGGTGATAAAATTTCCAGTACTTGCTAAATTAACTGATTAGCTAGTGATAAATATGTCTAGTAGGAAGACTCATACATGAGCAATACGATGTTTAAATCCTGAGTCAAAAACATTAAAAAAATTATTTGAAAAAGGGATTGGCTATTTGCTGCATGGCAAATAGGTCTTCCTCCTCTTCCCCATATTTTATCCAGAAATACCATCTTAGAAATAATTTTACTTCCAGGAAATATGAAAAGTTTCTGGTTTTATAATGAAGTAAACATTTCTCTAGAAAAAGTAGTTTTTACATTTTTTACAGAAATTTTCACAGTTTTTACAGAAATTCCTGTCTAACCTGCTCATCCATGACTATACATTAATCAACTATTTATCTGTCTTTAGTGTCTACTTGCTTTGAGGAATATAGCTGCAAAATCAGCAAGAAAAATGAAATAAGTATTACCTGTTTGTGGCCTTCACAATTATGAAATTTTTAATCAGAAATCAAAACAATTTGCTTTCACTATGGCATTTTGATTATGATTCCACAAGACAACAATGTTAATATTAATTAAATTTGAGCAGAAATCATGGCTCTTTATTCCCACATTTGACTCACTTTAGATCCTCTAATCTATTGTGCTGTCACTGACATGGACAGAGAATTGCATGAATGACAACATGAATTTTTTCAACACCTTTTTCAAGTTTTAAAGTATTCGGAGTCTAAAAATTTTTGTGGTATGTGTACACAAAGTCTTGAACATTCTAAAAAATTTATGTATATTTTGCTGTAACAACTTAGTGCCACTAAAACTGCAACAAATTCATTAGCAAAATGCTACTGTCATTGTAATAATTTTTACGTCATGAGAATTTAAAAAAAAAAACGGAAATACCACATATCATATAAAGTACAATCTTTCTTGGCATAAAATCTTCTGAAACACTTTATATATTCAGCTGAAATCTGCTGTTGTCCTAAATATACTCCTTTGTTAAAATTATACTTCTAACCCCTTTGGCTATTGACAGCCTATTATTTTTCATACGTGCCATCTTTATCCAAGAAAGTGAAAGAACAACTAATTATATACTTTGCAAATGAGTGTAGCAGAATAGCTTTTGTTCACCAAAATTCTTAAGGCTACTCATCATGAATACGGAATTCACTATGACTTTTTTGTTGTTGTTTTTAATGTACAGCCACTTTAATGGCATGTGAAGTTTGGCATTTGAAGCTAATTGTATACTTTGCTTTGGAGGCTGTAAATCCAGTCAGTCTGCCTAGCTATACTGCATTTTTATTTAGGCCTTAATTGATCATTTTGCAGAAGGTTTTTGTGTGTAGTTTTTGTGTGTAGTTCTTGCGTGATTGGCATTGGCACTATTATTTTTAAAGGTTGCCCCCACAGTTTCAGTAAAGGCTGAACCTTCAATAAAAATGAAGGTCAGTAAAATAAATCTATTAGCAAAAGTATAATGTTTGAGGGGAATGTGCTAAACATGAAAAGTTTACAAAATTAACTGCATATAAAACCTTCTCTAACTCATTTGTCTGTGTTACTGAGAAATCAAAAGCAAATTACTTAAGAAGAAAAGCAGACATTTGAGCCGAAAGTGGAATATAGGCATGAGTGGTATGAAAAAATGAATAGAAAAGCAGAACTGAAGTAGAAAGCATATACAGTCATATATATCTTCAACAGATATAAGAATTTCAAATATTATATTGGTCAGTTTGTTTATCAGTGTATGTGTTTCAAGTTTACAGGTGTCAGTAAAGACCAGTGAAAAATTTAAGTTAATCTTTATTAATAATGAGGCATAATGTGCACTCAGGAATTCTGTTACTGTTACAAAAAAGGGGAGGAATGGCAGGTACACAAGAGAGCTGTACTGATGTTTAAGGAGACCTTACCAGTCTGGAGAAGTGGACTGACAGGAACCTTGTGGAGTTCAACAAGGGAAAGTATGAAGACATCCACATGTATCCATTTACCACATGGTGCATTAATAGCTTCATTTACCAGTACAGGTAGGGGGATAGTGACTGGCTTCTGACAGACAGCAAGTTATCTCCATCCCTAGAGATACTAAAAAAAAAACAACCTGAGTAACAAACTCTAGGTACCCTGTTTGAGGAGGACAAGATAGACCTTCAGAGGTCCCTTCAGTCTCAGCCATTCTGTGACTGCAGGAATCCCAGATAATACCATCATGGAGCCTGTCTGCTGCTCCTTAGACATTCTTCTAAGGCCCTCAGATTCCTGCATTCTTCCTAAAGCATTCAGAAGAAATGTGTATAGTTTTCTTTTTATCTTTACATAATCAATGTGTGTCTAAAAGAAGTTTTTTACTAAAATGAGAGACTCCAGGTGGCTTTTCTCTTGTCTCTTTTCTCTTTTAACAGTGGCAAGGAATTGCCACTGTTAAAAGTATATCTGTGTACTTTGTTGGGATACTCCCAAAAACATTAGCCCTACTGAGCATGATTTATGAACAAATACACAGCTTTTCATCTTTAGTCAGAGAAAAGAGACATATTACGATTTGTATTATTATTCTGCAACTCTAAATTTTAATGTATAATTAGTGTTTCCTTTGTAATTTCAAAAGTGATTTTCTTTGGCTTTCCTATCATTAATCTGCACTAAGGCTTGCACTGAGAAAATTGCAAATCTATGACTTTATTATAGGTCTTAGAAGATACCGTATGCTGACATTTTGACAGGTTGCTTGCATACAAATGGCTGAAATACTACTAGCAACCTCTGTAGTTCGTTTCCTCCCTGCTTTATTTATTATTTCCAGTATTACACATGTTTAATACATACTGAACTGTTTGATTTCATATCCCTGTGAAACAGGAATACATGAAGGTGTTTGTCCCGTTTGCTTCATAAATCAAGGAGTTTGTCATCCTTAAAAACATCAGGTCAAAATGTGTCAAAATCTGTGCTGAAACTGAGGTTAATAGTGTGCTGAAAATGAGCTTTTGAGTAAAAGATAGAGAAAACTCATTTTTCTGCTAAAAGAGAAAAAAAAAAAAAGAGAAAATCTATTTCTTAAATATTCTCAATGAAAATAAAACTCCATTGTGATATGTATCCTCATGGTAAATCTACTGCAGGGATTTCTATAACCCTCTCTAAAAATTATGAAATACTAACCTTGATTCTAAGGGCCAAAATACCAGAATATACAGTCTCAGCCAAAATCTAATGCTTTTATGATTTGTTAACTGTACTGTCCTACTTCACTTGGTGTGAAAGGGAAGAATCAACTGGATCTGTTTATCTGCTCAGCACTGTGGTTTAATGAAAGCGAATAAACTTATATGTATAAATAAACCAAAAGGACTTCCAAAGCAATCCTTTCAGTTGATCATCTTTATTTTATACATATAAATAAAATGTAATATCTACTTTGAAAATCTCTTGTAGGTCTTAACTAATCTGACCCTTTTTAGATGAACTTTATCTTAATAGGGTTTGCCTTTTCATAGAGTAAAACAGAATAGACTCAGCTCGCATACAGAGGTTTATTCCTTCATTAGATGTATTTCACACTGGTGTCCCAATACCTGTACAGACTTACATATTCTAATTCACAAGAGAAGTCAGTATAGAAGGTAAATAAATTCTTATCAAGATTAAGTTACCATAAGTAGAAGAGAATACATACAGAGGTGCAGAGGTACTGTATATACAGAGGGACTGTAATTTTTTTTTAAGATTTTGGGGCATAATCTTTTAATAAAAGTGTTTTAATATTTTAGAGATCATACAGAGTGTGTTTAAATTTAAAAAAAAATAAATAAATAAACAAACCCACACAGTATTAATAAAGAAAAAGGATAAGGTATCCTATTTAATTCATATTATTCCTCCAAAAATAGTCAAAGAGGATGTGGTTTAGTTGTTGTATTTTTGAATGAAAATATACATGAAAAAAATAACACCATTACATCTTTGGCACTAGGTATCACTATTGATTATACACACTAATGAACTCTGAAGGACAGAGTAGTAATTAAACCAGTGTTTTATCATCTGTAGAGATTGCAATAGTTTAGAAAGAAGCTGAAAGAAGTGAGAAGATATTGCTCAATGATGTACTAAGAAAAATTATATTAAAACCTTTGCAATTGTAGACAACTAAAGTATAATTTATTCTAATCACATTTACCAGAAAGAGTTGCTCAGCTGAGGTTTGCCTAGAACAAAATTCCATGAGTTGGTTCAAAAATAGGTGGTAGTGTGAAATTCATCACATTGCAGTGTTGGAAGTAACTCAGCTTAAGGGGCTGTGCATGAGAAGCAAATAGAATTTAAGATACAGAGAAGTTATTCTAGGTTTAGACATATATTATGTCCTGCCATCCCATTACATTTCCACTGAAGGCAGATATGGAAAATATTTCTGACATATAATCTTGGGTAAAGACAATGGAATTTATTAAACAAAAGAGGAAGAATACTGGGGGAGAAGATAAGACACAGTTAAGGAAGCAAAAACAAACTTGCCAAATCTCTTTCAGATGTGTGTTGTGACATACGAGTTTCTGGTAGGACTTTTATGATCATATGACTAATCTGGAAGGCATTAGCAGCTAGACACCAGCCTTCTGCCAAATGTTCCACTTAGCACTTCTATGTTCTCATTCCCTCAATTTGAATATGACATAAAATATAAATGTTATTGAAGAATTTGGAAAATATAGTTAAAAGATATAGAAGCAAAATTGAATATTAGGGAATAGGTAAAATTATTTCTTAATTCTTCATGCGGTTAAAACTCATAGATGATAAAAGCCAAACAGAATATTTTAATCACTTATTTGACATTAAACAGACATTTTAATTTGGAGTCTCTTTTTTTTCCTATGAAAGGTGATGTGTTTTACATTGCATGTGTTCAGATAGTTCATAAATTTTGGTAGAAAAGAAATTTGAAGAATTAAGTATCAGGTTTGGTTTCCACATCATAGTAATAGTAGTAGTAACAGCAATAATACATTTTATCTCAAATTAATGATTTATATTACACAATTTTAACAGTCTCTGTGTCAGTGTATTTTAGAATAATGGATAGATGGCTTCTCTTTTAATGAGAGAAGCTCTTCAAAGGGAATCACGATTGTCAACCAAGGCATGATCATGATGACTCCACTTTTCACTCCCAGTTTAGTGCAGATTTGTGCTCTTGAGATCCTCTGAATCGCAAAGGAAATGTATTAAAGAAGAGAAAGATTTCAATACATTTATATCTTCACAACACAGGACTACCATTCTTCTCAATTCCTCCAAAACTGGACTTAAAATTAAGACAAAACCCCCATAATACCCAATATTATGAATTGTTAGCACAACTATGGCATTAAATTAGACTTTTAAAATTTTAAAAAACTCACTGTAAAGGGGGAAAATTAGAAAGTAAATATTATCAGGATCATTAACACAATCAGTTTTCCTCTATCTTACTTTTTCCTCCTCTATCTAGATTAGAACTATAAATAAGCACAGTTCACCACTGCTAAGCATGCAGAACTATGTCTGCCTTGTAATTGAGAGTTCACGAATAATCGGCTACATTACCTATATAAATATCTAAAAAGGGAATGTGGAAACTTAAAGAATGTTTAACTTCATGTTAACACACCCTTAGAAAACTAAATGGACCTTTTTACAGCAGATGACAGCAGAGAAATATGAATGGTGAGCTCCTGACAAGCCTGCTATCAATGGAGACATGTCTGAAAACATATATTGCTACTGGACACTCCTAATGTTCTTCTGCAAAAGGGAAGCACCTATGGCCTTCTCTAGCAAAGACATATTTCATTTAGTTGAAATCTTACATTTACCTGACTGTACAAAAAACCAATGGAAATAGGAAGTCTTCCAGGCTCTTTTAAGACTGTATGGATTTTTATTTAAGAAATGTACAGTTCTACTTAAACTAAAGAAAAAACACCTCTTTCTTGTTGTGTTTGGAGTAGGTCCCTCAAAAACTATTATGAAAGGACATTTTAGGGATTGAATAACTTATTATTAATTAAATAAAAAAAAAATCTTAGATTGACTTTTTCTCAAATTATGTTTTTTCTTTTGAAACGTGTTGAATGAATTCCAGTTAAATAGAGTTTACTTCTTTCAATATTTATAATTCCGATGGAATTCTTTTCAACATTAGAGGATTGCTGTCAAGAGAGGACTTTATTGATACTTTTTTAACAATTTTCTGTCTAAGGACTAAGAGGGGGAACTTAATTTTGCTCAGAAGTTGGAGGAAATAGGATCTGAATTTTTTTTCTCTCCATACCTTTTTTCTTTTTTTTCTAGTTGAGTCTTTTTGCATTCATGTTGATTTTGTTGAAATGCTGAATAAGAGGTGCTTCCACACAGCAGGCCAAACCCAGATGGCATTGTATTTTGTCATGGAAACATTTTGAAATTGATGTCTATAAAAGTCTGTTTAGAGGTTATATGTTCCCACACCGAAGCCCACTAAAGTGAGTTTTGTGCCAGCTGCAGGTCACCTTCAATTTCCTCAGCCCCTTTAGAACCAGGGTGCAGAATGACAGCGATTCCACCTCAAAATGGGCCCTCTGCCCATGCAGAGAGCCCTGCCGCATTTTCCCTCAAGTGCACATAGTATTCTTGAACCTGATCCTGAGTTTTGGAATAGCAGATCAGTTCCTGCAGAAAGCATGTTCATACATGTTAGTGTTTCCTATGGGACTTTATTCACTTTGTCACTATTAATAGGAGACAGCTGTTCTATACAGGTGATACTTTTCCTTCTAAAACCACTTGTGAGCAGATAGATGTAAGAACATATAAAAATTTGAGAAAGGGCTTGAAACAATATTTAAGAACCAGTCATCTAGTATGTCCCAACATTTCAGTTGACACAGAACTTAATGTTCTACAGAAATAAGGTATTGATTGTCAAAAGTAGGTTTCTGTAAAGAAAGTACATTATTATACTATTATGAATTCACCAGAAATATGATATGTTTAAAAGATTGTCTACATATGTAAAAACTTATATATAAAGGAAGAAGAAATATTAAATGATAATATTCTTTCTCACTTCTTTTAATGGTGCTTTTAACTTGTTCTGTATGCAGTGTTATTTTAAATATCCCCATTCCTTAAAATTCCACAGATCTTTACAATTTTTCTCTTGAAAAAAATAAAGAGCTTTACATTTGTGTTAGTCCTACAATTTAAAACTTATATTTAATTCAGTTTAAACTTTAATGTATATTACAAACAGAAAAGAAATACATATTTCATGGAAGAATATAAGACATGAAGAACATTTTTCAAACAATTCTACTTGATGACAAAATAATAGATATAATGAACAGCAGGGAATGAAAGAGGAGCTTGTGCTTTAGAGCAATATAATTATGTAAATTATCAACTGAGTTATACATACTTGCTACTCTTTCATTTGAGGTTGCTTCATTTTTTTTATTATGTGCACAAAGAATAACAAATGATTTTAAAATATTAATTGCAAGAAGATCAATTAGAAATCAGTTGGGAGAAACCTTTGTATGACTTTAAAGACATATGGATCTGTCTTTTCTCACTGATACTCAAGAAGCTGAGCTGTCCTGCAACCTGAAGAATGACAGAATCACACAAAATCCTGAGTTTAAAGAGATGCATAAGCACCATCACAGCTCCACTCCTGTCCCTGCACAGGACACCCCAAGAGTCATGCCATGGGTGTGAGAGCATTGTCCAAACTCTTCTTGAGCTCTGGCAGGCTGGTGTTGTGACCATTGCCCTTGGGAGCCTGTTCTAGTGCCCAATTAGACTTTTAACAAGAGTTTAGAGTATTACATGAGAAAAAGGAAATTAGGACCTTAAGACACCACTGAGATAAATGGCACTGAAGGCTGGTATGACTGGCAAAAGAGAAGGGGAACAAGACAGTGTAATTTAATAAACACACCTAGGATGCCTGAACTTCATTTGCCATTGCTTTTTCTGTTTTTTCCATCCTTTTATTGAGAGGGTTTCTCTATTCAGCAGTGTAAATTACAGTGGCTCCAGACGGAAAGATCTGGTGGGGAGAGCCAAAACAGTATGCAAAATCACATGGGGGTAGAAGAGCACTGCAGAGAGTACCATATGAAATGATTGCCATCTGAGATCTGACAGGAAGGAGATAAAAATGTTACAAACATGAGGGGAAAGGCCAAATACTGAACAGCACTGCTGGAGCTCTGACCAAGCCAACAGTTTGAGGACTGACTTTTTCTTTCCTAGCTTACACCTAAGATTCTGTACATTTAATTCAGTAAGAAATTCTGGTTATGCACTTTAGCAAGTTTCCTTAACATTTCAACCATTTTAGTTTCAGCCTTTCTTGTTAAGAGTCCAGTTCCTGTGTTTGAGACATGAAAAAACAACTGGATTTCAGATAATGGAATTGCAATGTGCACTGCTGGGCTCTGTTCAACTGTGCTTTACGTTTGCAGTTCAGACAGAATTAATTTTCCCTGGATTTAGTTTTCTAAAAGTTTGTCATCCTACTTTCCTTATTGTATTTCACAGGTTTTCCAGGTGAAAGTAAAGTGTAAAGTGTTTGTAATTCTCAGGTAAGGGCTCAATTATAGTAGAAACAAATGCCATTTATAAGTAGTCACAACTACTTAAACATAAAACCCCAGTTATTTAGATTTCAGTAACAGAATGTATTTCCAGAGGACAATTCAAACAATCTTAGAATAATTGGTATAATAAAATTTCAGACAGTGGAAGAACTTACAGAACTTCATATTTTTAGATGTAATGAATCTTAAAATTTACTGTGATTTTCAGAAACATTCAAGACTCATAATTATTATATGAGGAATATGACATAACTAAGGGATGTGTGTGTATGTATTGTTCTTTAGCTATATGGTAAGGATGTTAAAGCTTGGGCTTCTAAGGTAAGAGATTGTCATGTTTGTTTTTCTTACTATCATTTTACCCTGCAAAAAAAGACCTTTTTTTGCCTAATCTTAATTCAAACAGCAATTCAGAATAAAATGTCTTGTAGGAGTAAACAATTATGTTGGAATAGTAATATGCAGTGAAGAACAGAGACATACATTTCATGATTATGTACTTGCAATGACTTTCTGCCTAAAACTTTGACCCCATGATGCTTGCTAAAAACTGTTCTTCTATTGTAGAAGGACATAAGAAAGGAAGAAAGGCAAAATAGTATTTTATGTTAAAACTCTGAAGATTATAATAATAAAAAAAAATTAGTCCTACCAACAAATGAAGTTAGTTTTCAGTAAAATCCTAGGCCATTTTTAGGGTTGTGGTTGAAACTCATGTGAAGTATAGATCTTAAAAGTCCTTTGAAAGGAAACAAGAAAATACATTTGAATTTATTATTTATTTCAAATACTGTGTTTAAACAGAGGACATTCAAGTGAAAACTAAAAGCCTTCCAGTAAAGGTTGAAGAAAAGATACTCAGTGGCTGCTTAGAAATAGTGTTAAGAGCCACAAAGTCCAGTACTTGAATTTCCTCATTTTACACCATTTTAAATATCTCCTAGAATTCTGCAGTATTAATTACTGACCTCAGTTCAACAGGATTTTGATGCCTGCATCATTTGCTTTCCATTTGCATAATGTCTTTGGCATTGCCTTCATGAAGGAAGACTTTTGCCTATCCTAAAAAGTAATGCAGTAAGATGTGACCAGTCCAGGCTGCACAGTACCAGCTCCGTGGACAAGGATTGTCAGTAGCCTGCTAACCCAAGTTTGGAATCTCCTGCCTGAGTATCAATAGCAAGTAAACCTTTTACTTGAGAAAAAAAAAAAAAAAAAAAAAAAAAAAAAGAAAAAGGAATTGCTGTTGTATACATCTAAGAAGAGTTTTCAGCACAGGCTCACTGGAAGACAGAAATGGCATACCCTTAGCAGGGCCTGCTGTACGCTATATCATGTGTGAGTTAAAAAGCTGTTCCAAAACAGAGATCCTTTATGTCCATCAGCATTGTGGATGGTTCTATCCCTGTTTCCTGGATTACTTCAATAAAATTAAACACAGCTTGGTAAGCATTTTGAATTTATTACAGGATGTAAGAACCAAACAATCTGATATCTCCTGTCCTTTCCAGCAGCTCTATCAGACAGTCTGAATCTTTCAAATGTTAACTGTACTTCATTAGAAATATCCAGCCTTATGGTAAAGTTTAGATGCTGTAGACTTTTCCATATGGCAGAGTAACTGTGTGGATTTTTAATGTACTGGCACACCCACTAGTGAATAAAAAACGTAAATAAATATCAAACTGCACTTAGTAGAGAAAACAGTAGAACGTGATTTCTATTTTGAGAATTTTCTTCTTTTTTTTTTTCTATCAATATTTTACAATAAATATTGTGCACCTCCTAGAAATAGATAAAACATATTTTTAATTTATTTTGCTCCCATGAGTCAAACCAATTTCTGTGGAATATTTGAGAGATAAAATATCCCACAATTGTATTTAATGTAACTATTACAGTTATGTTCAGCATTATTAGTTTACTGGGGCAGGGACAAATGAGAAACACCAGCTATGTTAATGTCAATAGAAATGTGTAAGGCATCCAATGCTATTTGTTTTCTTCTGATATCTGTACCCCACTGCAGATGTTAGTGTCAACCTCACTGAAATTATTGCAGGATTTCTTCAACAGCAGACAGACACAGAGATAGTAAAAAGACTTTTTAAATGCAGAATATTGTTTTAGTCTCACAATGATTTCAGTACTAGCAATACTTCATAAGCTAGAAGTGATAAATATTCATGTGCATTAAATATATTCATTTAGGAGAATTATTCATAGTGAGGGAAATTATGTAGTCAGTTTCTTTTGGAATCAGTGTAGTTTTAAATGAACAAAGATTGTATGACTTGGCCTGTGTATTTAGCAAGATAAATAGCCTGTGCTCAGCACCATGTCACTTTTTGGGGGCTTCAGTGATACCGCTTCTCTTTCCCACACACACAGACATAAAGAATGTGTTTCTTCCACTGAGGTCGACTTACTTCTATGCTTTTCTTACCAAGAAAGAAACATGATTTTAAGGGCCTACACCTGTCTCACAAATGCTCCAGCAGGAGTAACTCTGGGCCAAAAACCACCGACTTCTTCCGAGAGCCTAATTGAGTTATGGAGTTAGAATCTGCCTATTGCTTGCAATGGTTTTGACTGAAACTGCCAGAAGAGCCAGGATCAGTTTCAGCAGCAGTTGACTATGGCAGCTGGATGTAACTAGGTGTACACGAAGAAAACTTGTGGAAGTATAAAATAGGAAACCTCTTACAGATGCATGCAGTCCCTGATCACTTTTCTCTGAAACCATATTCACAGACTAATAGCTGCCGACTTCCAGACAGTAAATTATAAAGAGTTTAAACCTTTCTTTCCTTTTTTTGTGATCAGAATTGCTATTATGTTGAAAAAAATTAAAATGTAGAATCTTTTCCTTGTGTAATAAGAATGTTGCAAGTAGCGCAGAGTCAGCAAACACAGCATTTTTCAGGCTTTTAACATTAGAGATTGAAAGAACTGTAGCATACATAGAATTCTGAGCCAAGAAAATTAGTTTTCAAATTCCCAAACATGTACCATTGTGAGAGACAGGTAGCAGGAGCACACTTCACATGGTCTATACATTTGCCTACTGTTGCATATTAGGGCTGTGGAATATGCATTACTTTAGAGGTACAGCTATCTAAAGTCTGTAGGAAATTTAAATTTGCTGCTATGCAGTCATGGGAAAGTTGGCAGATTGTAACTATAAAAAACGTAATTAATGTTCCCAATAGAGTTTTAAATTAGGTGCTTTCAGCTCTTTAGTAACCTGGGCAGTCCATTAAAAATAATATGTGATAAATTTAATGCTGTCTGCTTGCACAATCAAAAATTCATGATTCTATTTTTAAAGACTGCTGCAACACCCAATATTTGATATTTCTTTGCTTATTCGCAATTATGAAAGTTTCATTTCAAGCAAAAATAATTGGCATAGAATTAAGGATTATATATTTTTGTGGATTCATTGTTCTCTCTTTAATATATCTTCTAAAGAACAACAATATGACATTTCTTAAAAAAACACACTGAGATTCTTTTTTTTTTTTTTAATGACCCTTGACATTTTTCCTTTGAATGCTTGTGAGATTTCCTAGTGTTAACAGCAAGGAACAAGCCAGGGAGAGCTCCACAATGGCAAGCATCAGCAGCAGAATGAAAGAGTGCCAGAGGGCCTGTCTTGGGGTCCAATCTGTTCAGAGAAGAGACAGCAAACTGCTGTTGCCAATTTACATACCTTTGCTTTGCTCTGAGGCACAGGGCACAGAACTGTGTCTGCTGAGAGCTGCATCATATGCATATTCATCTCAATGTAGTAAGCATAGGGACTTATAACAAAACAAAACACTGAAAAAAAGAGTCTACCCTAGCAACAACATCAAGATCAGAAATACAAAAGAACAATTGATGAAAGATTTGCGGTGTAACCTGACCTTTTGATGGAGAAGCCAAGGCTAAAGTCCGTCTGGATTCCAAGGCACAGATAGAGAGCTCGCATGCTTTGTGCATGCTTCTGTTATTGTTGTTGTTTTGTGAAAGCAGCTGTGGGAGCACCTTGTAGAAATTGTGCTAAAGATACTTATCAAAGGGAAAAATGATCATATGTGGCTTTTTAAAATAGAAAGTAATTGAAGAATAGTATTTTAAAGCACTCTGGGTATCAAGCTTACTCTCTGTACAAAGGGAAGAGACTTTCTTCCTCTTACAACTCTGTTGTGACTGTTTTAAATCAGGAAAATGGAACCAAGGAAACCATATTCAGAATATGGTTTTTGTCTGTGTTTGGCAACACAGCTCCACCCAGAAGAAGAAATTTGCCTGCTGATCACTGATGACAGTACTCCACCCAGAAGGAGAAATTATGGATGGTTTTGATGATGTTGTAAAATGAAATCTGAGAATTTAGAAATCTCCCAACATAGAGATACATTTCTTAAACACTCTGCTGTGTGAATTCCAAGGTAGCCTTTCACTGATTAAATAAAGAAGCTGCAATATTCAATCAAGCTATACTTTTTTTTCATTTTAGTTTCTAATTTCACATTGGGGTCATATGATTGCTCTAAATGCAATTTTATGAGTGTAAATGACTGGTTGAGTATAAATCTTAGACTGATATATTTTATGTATTCTAATTTTTTAAAAAAGTCATGTAACAGTATCTGCTATACAGAATGTATTTTTTTTTAAAAAAACAGAACACTTGGCAAGATTTTGTCTTATAGTAAAGCATCCAACTGAGAAAACATGATTCAACCCACTATGATGTGTTTGGCAGCTGGATCCATCAGATCCATCCAGTGCATTGGGAACTTCTGAGAGTACACAGGAGGAATTTTTTGTGTCTTGAAGAATTTGATAATGCTTACAACATGACACCTTTGATATAGTTTATTATTTTTTTCTTAGAATTAAATGCTTCTTGGAACATTTCCCTTGAAATATATGCACTGAAAATAACAAAATGCATAATTAAAAATATCCTCATGCCTGATTGGCGTCTGGAGAAATCATGGGAATCCAGGGGTTTTTTTTGTTTCTTCTGAAAACTGACAAGTCCACTATGACCATTAGACAGCATAGTTATTTAAACTGGTTTTATGGTGTTACTGTAGTTCAAAACTCTTAGGTTTAGAAAATAATGGGATTTTTTTTTCTTTTTTTTAAACATAACTCAGTATAAGCAGACTATTGTAAACTTCAAATATATTTTAAGAGCTTTCAAGAAACGAAATTAATGGACATTTCATGTGCATGGAATTAATAAGATAAGAACACAATAAACAAATGTTTATACCTCTTAGTTCTGTTCAATGAAGCATAGTGGACACTGTGTGGAAATTAAATTATGTATATCATATTGTTAAGATGCCAAATATTGAGTAACAACTAGAAGTTATATGAACTCATGAATGCAGTTGATGACTTTTGGGAATGATGTCTGCAGTAAGCCCAAGATGAGGAATTAAGAGCAATTGGAATGAACTACGACTTTGAATAAACAAATGCTTTGAGTCTTCCACCTGTCATTACAATCTTTCCTCCTCTCAGGAATGAGTGAACTTCTCAAGGAAAGAGGAAATCTGGGGCTTGTGTTCAGATGGTGACAACATCCAGGTTTAAATATTTGTGTGTGAGGCCGCTAGGCCAAGTTTAGCCTGCCAATTTAGCCTAACTTAATATAAAATATATTAATTTCTTTGACTTTGTTCCTTTATCCTGTGCATGTTAATAAATACCCGCAGCACTCAGGACAAGGTTTCTATATAAAAAACCCCTGAATTTTAAATGGAAATAACACAGAACACAGTATTTAGGTCTTTCTTCAAAGTGCTTCTCACCCAGTATTTCTTTGATTGGATTTGTCTTGTTTTTTCTTTATTAAGTTTGATCTTCAGTGCTTTGCTTATGTTGTTTTACTATCTTTAGATATTAAAACAACATAGTAGGTATATTTATGTTCTTCTTCTAGAGCAAAAAAATGTGCAGATTCCGACACACATTTGAGAGGAGCTCTGTCAACTTTAGGCAACAAAAATAAGGAAAACGAAGTCTGTAGTGTAGCATGAAAAATTATCTTTCCATATAGAGAAAAAAGTACTAGAAAAGTCAATGGTACCATATTCATTAAATGTATAGTTAGATAATGTGTAAATGTAAATTGAATTAAATTATAGAAATAATCTATTTTTTCCACCTTGGGATTCTGTTTTTATTTATAACAAATAATCATATTTTTACTATGATAAAAATCACAGATATAGACAGTATCAGTAATTTCTTTAGTAATGTCAATTAGTGAAATGATTACAACATTAAATTATAATATTAATCTTGTAATGAAACAAAAAAATCAGTAGAAGTTTATATAGATGACAGCAGTTCACCTTTTTATCCCCTTTACCTCAGAGCCAGGAAATATTAATTTGCAAGTTTCTTAAACTGAAATTACAGAATCCTCTTTTCAAGTGTTTGACCAGCTAGGACCCACTCATTTTGGCTTTAATTTTTCATGAAATAGAGAATATCAGATATCTAACCATCAAATTTGCTTTTTACATACTTATTGTATAAATTACTCAATAAGAGTGGAAAGGAGAGTTATCCTCTATCATTTTTAGAACACATTCCAACAGCTTGTCTTTGGAGTTAAATAGAGCTGTCTTGATCATTTTTACATATAGGCTTCTTTGAACACTAAAAAGAATTATAATCACCTGATTATAAATTCACTGTTAATATAGCCTTAGAGCTGAGAACATTTCACTCCAGTAGTTAATTTAGTCTGTGGTAAATTCTCACTGTTATTTAATGTCATTTATCACCTGCTGTTTTGTCTTACTGTGAACATCCTGCCTGCCCTGTACAGTCTACAGTACATGGACCTTCTGTGACTTTAATGTACTCAGAACAAAGGCTCCAAAGTGCTTCTATCGGGAGGATTTGGCAACTTGCCTTAGATATATTCAAGCCATTTTGCTGCCTGTCACTCAGTGCTTTACAAATTGAACTCTGAGGAGAGGTAAAAAGGGTCTATGAGGCATTTTTTTTCTGGGAAGAATATGCTAATAAAGCGCCATCAGCAGGAAGCAGGTTGTGTCTGAAAGAGTTTTGTCAACTCTGAATTAATTTTGTGTGTTAAGAAACACGGGGGTGCTTCTAGAGCTGGTCTTTGGTAATTAATCCTTCCTGTTTCTGGAAGAGGAGAACTGTAATAAATGCAGCCCAGATTTAACAGATGTGTGCACACAATGTCTGCTTTATGAGGAGTAAAACAAAATTATGTGTATAGAACAAAAAATGTTGATTTAAAAAAATTAAAACAGTATGGAAAGTACTAAGATTGGAATTCCCAGTGCTTATGCAAATACTGTATTCCTTTAAATGTTACCAGACAGTATGGTTTTAGAAACATCTGCCAGAGTGGTTGGATGCTGTGAAGAGAATGAAAAGGACAGATGTTACTTGTGCTTGTAAAAACACCCTATCAAAAAATAGATGCATGAGATCTGAGCCACAATCTGCTTAATCGAGGTGATTATGGAAGTTGGACTAACAAGATAGAGAGTGGTAATGAACTAATCTTAGAATCTTTTTAATATTTTCTTAAAATACTTAAAAAAATGTTAAAGATTGTTGTTGCAATACAACATTATGATTTTAGTTCCCTTACCCTGTATGGGATCACGATCAGGGCAGGACACAGTGAAAATATATTTGGTGCTATGTAAAGAGGTTCAGAACACATATGTAATATCTTACTAAATTATCTTAGTCATACTTGCCAGTAAAATGTGACTTCAGTGAAGTGTGTGATCATTCATAACAAGTTTCAGATTTTACTGAAGTCCATTACATGCCTCTCATTTATTTCAGTGCCCATCAGATCCCTTGGACAATGTCACCTCTGAAGAACATTGCAATCACACAACTAACTTCAGGAATTTCCTGTCCAAAACTTATGCAAGAACTTTTCCTTCAGACCTAATTCCAGGTTTGATTTTCTTTGGAGGACTGTACTGTTTGTGCTTTTAATAAAACAGAAATACAAACAAACAAGCAAAACCTCCAAACAACCAAAACTCCATCCAATGGAAAAAAAATATTGTCCATGATCCATTGGTGATGTTTTGTCATAGTATGACGTATCCTTCATTTAGATGTGTCTCCATGATGAATCGTTTTAACTGCTATAAATAAATATAAATAGATGTCTTAATTTTATCAGGAAATATAACTTTCTTATAGCTTAAAAATAACTTGAGGCTTATTGCTGGTTCAGCCTTCACCCAAGAAGCAGAATACCTAAGCACACTTCATTTAAAGCTTGACACAATTCCCACTTACTAGGAGAACTTGAAGGTTGTTTTAATTTTCTACCTCATCTTTTACTGGAGCTCATAAGCATATATACTTCTCTGACACTTTTCAATACTCTGTCTTTAAACATCAAAACTTCTCTTGAATTTGAGTAAATACAGTATTAACAATGTATTATTAATACCTTAATATTAGCTGCTTTTATTAAAATGTCTACAAAGACAAGTGAATCTAAGCAGACTGAACTACATTTCCATGTGTAAGTTAAAGTACTAGAATCTACAAACCTTTTCAATTATTAATTTCAGCTAATAAACCTCTAGTCAATAGTTCTATTTCAATTACAATTCAGTTTAAAATACGACACTGGAAAGATTTCTTCCACTAAATTAATTTAGAAGGATTACAGAAATGTGGTTAAGAAACTAAACCTCACAAACAGGTGTGATTGTCAGCTTCTGAGCAAAACTTCAGTACCAGCCACATAAAATTTGCAGATTTCTGCACTGAAATTCTATGATCTTCAACCCACATTTAAAGTGTATTACCTGTTTCTCGTTTCTCAACAATTCATGTCATTGGTAACTTCATGAAATTTTGTTTGCTAATGAAATAATTTTTGTATTGAATAATTGAATTATTTTTCATGGCAAGTGTTGGCAACCTATAAACATTTAAATATAAACTGAACACAGGAGATAATTTTATTTAAAACTTTCAGCAGAGATACTATTTTGGGTACATATGACTGCTTTATGCATCTCCTTAAAATGCAACATTTTTGAAAAACAGTTAATAGGATTTCAGTTATGTGAATTTGCATATTTAAACGATGTATTAGGAAAAACAGACAAATTTTTTAAAAAGTGGGAAAAGGGAAATCACTCACTGTGCCAAATTATGGGCTTCCTGACTTCAATATTTTTGATCATTCTGTGTTTATACCTTTTTTTTTTTTTTTTTGATCTATTGACTAACAGCTCTTACTTACAAATCCTCTAACTTTTGCCAATGCTAGATGTTTAAAATAGCCCCAAATGGAAAGTGTGAATTCTCATTCAGTAGCCAAATTCACACATGGTGTATATCTATTAAATCCAGAAGACCACCATAGATTTACTCTGTCTGAATCAATCTTGGATTATTCTCACATTTCACAAAATTTATAGCACATGTCCTTTTCAGTTTAAGAGGAGAGACGTGAAGCGTTGTTATTATTATTCTTTATTATTCTTAACCAAATGGTCAAGGAAGAGGTTAAGTCACAGGCTCCTTTTCCATCATCCTTGCAAATCACTTGGCCAACTACCATGCTTGGTCTATTGGGACTTTCTGTAGTGTAAAGATCTAAGCAGTTGCCCTGCTGGCATCTCCTAGATCTCACATCTGTTCTTGTGTCATTGAATATTTAGTGAAGTCTTCCAAGCAGTTATGGCATGTTTTTTCCTTTTTACCTTTGCAAATTTAGAAACTAGAAATAAAAAAATCTGTGCTTCCTGACTCAGGAGGAGAAATACTTATTTTGCAATTAACACTGAAAACCAATTGCTTTGAGAAAATTCTGTTCCATATTTAAAAGTCTTGCTCTTTATTCTGATTGGTTTTTGGAATTTCCAAGAAAATACTGACTCCATTTTTGATGAAGGCTTTAATTTTTAATTCAGGAATTAATTGGTTTCTTTAGAGGAAAAACATTTATTTTCTCTTTGGAAAATTATTTTTTAATGCAGTCAAGTGGCTCATACTTGATCATCCATTTCTGTTTAAGTTTGTGAAAAAAGCTTCAATGAAAAAATCTGGCTTGCTTTCTCAACTGGTGCTTTTTCTTGTCTTGCCTTTCGTCTACATTTGGTAGATGATCTTCTCTTTGAAATAAATTATGAGTTTTTTTTGTCATCATTCTCTTATTTGTTCCATACAATTACAAAATGAGAGTAGGACTGCTTTTATTCACCCAGAATTTCTTCCCAAACTGACCTCAGTAAGCACAGTTTCTCATGAAATCCAAACATTTTTATTAGCACCTGACCTTTTTCTGTATAAGATGGTGTATTGTGTTTCCAATGACAAGCCTTTGACAAGTTCGGAGACAGTGCTGAAAAATTTGTGATAACATTCTTGATGCAGGAAAAGCAGTCTCATCATTACCGTGCAACACATTTGTTCTGGATTAGAGTGAATGAGGCTCCATCTGGCTGGCAGCTGGTCACCAGGGGTGCTCCTCAGGGCCCAGTTCTAGGGACAGTTCTATTCTGTATGTTACCAATCATCTGGCTGCAGGAGTTGAAAGCACCATTAGCAGCTTTGCTGATGATACCGAACTGAGAGCTGCTGTTGACTCTCTTGAGGGGCAGGAGGCCTTTCAGAAGGATCTAGATAGGCCAAAGCTATCATCACAGGAGCACTGGGCTGTGGTTAATGTGAAGAAATTAAACAAGTCCATATACCAGATTCTGCTCTAGGATGGAGTAATGCTGAATATAAACTAGGAGAGTGGCTGGAGAGTAGCCCTGCAGAAGGGGATCAGCAGTTTCAGTGGGAGTCAGCAGTGTGTCCTGGTAGTCAAGAGGGCAAATACCACCATGGAGTGTACCAAACATGACTAACTGGTGAAAAGAGGTGATTATCCCTCTTCAGCATTGCTGCAGTCTTACCATGAGTGCTGTGTGCAGTTCTGGGCCCTGCAAAAAAAGACGGACGTGAAGGTCCTTGAATGTGTCCAAAGGATTGCAATAAACTGCCGAAAGAACGTGAAGGAATTCTCTATCAGGAGTGCTCGAGGATGCAGGGTTTGACTATTTTGGACAAAAGAAAGCTGATGAGGGATCTCATTGCACTCTTCAGGTTCCTGGGGAAGGGAAGTGGAGAGGAAGCTGCTGATTGCTTCACTCTGGTACGCAGTGACAAGACATGTGAGAATCATTCAAAGCTCCTCCAGAGGTATAGACTGGACTTAGCAAGAG
Source organism: Parus major (assembly GCF_001522545.3). NCBI lineage: Eukaryota > Metazoa > Chordata > Aves > Passeriformes > Paridae > Parus > Parus major. The sequence continues at coordinate 36,015,693 of NC_031768.1, forward strand.
GGTGTTCAAACATTGAAACAGATTTTCTGGAGGAGTGGTTAATGTCCCAACCCTGTCAGTGTTTAAGAGGCATTTGGACTGTGCCCTTAATAACATGCCAGTCTCTTTTAACTAAAAATATTTTTTATTCTATTCTATTCTATTCTATTCTATTCTATTCTATTCTATTCTATTCTATTCTATTCTATTCTAATTACTTGCAGTAGTTGCCTATTATGTTTGGTTTGATTGCTGACATAAACTTGTTTGAATGATTTTTTGGAGATTTTTGGAGGTTATTGAATTTTCCTGGGTTTCAAGGCAGTGTAATCATGAATATAGCACTAAAGGTTGTGGTTTTAAAGCTGTTATAAAATATTTGAGAATAACAAAAATTGATAGACAACATATTTGGATTGTAGGTGAAACGGAAATGTGTTGATTTTATTTGGGTATGAGTATCTGAGGCAAGTATGCTCCAATTTTTAAGTCATACAGATTTTTGCACTGCAGTTATATTGACAAGCATACCTGAAACATAAAATAGGAGTTCCTATACTTGAATGTCTTTAAATCTAGGTAAATAAATGTGACAATCAAGTTGAGTTTTCACACTGCATCTACTAAAACCTGACATTCACTTTGTAAGAACTTGCAGCAAGCAATTTCTGAAACTGCAAACTTCCTTCATCTACAAGTAATTCTAATAAAAAATGCCATATGAACTACCTCTGAATGTCTAAAGGAGGAGACAAGGTGACCACTTCAAATTGTTATTGACAAAAGCAATAACAATATTGCTATTAAAAGCACACAGCACAGAAGATAATAAATCTCAAATGTTTAGTAGAACTTTCAAACACACATTATTCTGGACTCCTATTTAGAAATGTTTTCAGATCCTGAATAGAAGCATAGCAGTGTGTCATGCCCCTGGGGCTATGGCATAGGGCAACATTAGTGACAAAGTATGCAGAAGAGTGCTTTTCTTTCACTAATCACAGTGTAGCTGAGATGAAATTTAACAAAAGAAGAATGCTTCTGCAGGAGAAAAGAAAAACCAATTCGTTTATACCATCTTTGTGTGTGGAAATAAAACAAATACCAAAAATTGACCAAAATGCTAATATCACTCCATTGGATGAGCATTCACTTTGCTTCCCTTTCCATGACTCAACTTCAATATGAGGCAATTTGGCAGAGCAATTGAGCACCTATGAAGTGTTACATTAGCCATAATGAAGGATTATAACTGCAGCTGGCGGGGGTGGGGGGGGAGGGGGTGATATGTTTTGGTTTGGTTTGGTTTGGTTTCTTTTTTAGTCTTGGCTTTTAACCTTATGTGAGTTGTGAAGTCTACCCTTAAAACATCTGGGCTTCTTACTGAAACAATGGCATAGTTTCTGCAGTAATCTTGTATAATTTCTGATGAATGGTAGGGTACATTTAAGCAGTTCTAATGGGGTGAGCAATATTATTTTAAGGGGCTTTGATCATTACTTATCTTCCCGCTGATTATAGGAATCTTGTTGGAAGCTTTAAAAGGATTTTTAATTTTGAATCTCTTTATGTCTTCAGCTTAGTGATGACATTAATTTCCCCTATTGCTTGTGAAAGAAAGCATAGTTTTGCTTCAGATGGTTTTTGTTCCCTGTGTCACGTCTTTTGTGCATGCAGATGGGACTGATTAATTCTGTGTCCTTACTTTTACAAAATAAAATAAAATAAAATAAAATATCACAGAGTGGTAAGCATAACTTCTGTTAAAATCTACCACTAATGAAAGGAGTGTGGCTTTTACCTTAGGAACAATACATTTAACATGTCTCTGTATGCGAGATTTGTGTGGATTTTTTCTCAGTTTATAGAGTATTCAGGATTTTTTGCAACATGCAAGCTTTGCTAAGGGGAAATTTGTTTCGGTGCAGAGATCTGTCACAGGCCACTTCATCTCTTGAATCCTACTTAAACCTTCAAAATATGGTTTAAGTGGCATACAAGTAAGGCATAAGCCTCCACCACAGGGTAAATTTCAGCCATTCTTAATTAGCAATTTTCTTTCCATTTAACAATGACTGAAGAACACCTAAGATTAGAAATTAAAGGTAAAGTAAGGATCATGTATAAATGATGGCATTAAGAATTATTTTTTACATTATTCTATATTTAAATAGAGAAAGGCTAACATCTAATTTATATTACTTTCATTTATTAGGACTTCTGAACTAAGATAGTGCTGAATATATGCATTTTAATCCTAGAGTAATTTCTTGCATGCAATGACACAAAGTCCATCTTGTATATGTAGTTCTAAATATTTTGTGCTTTGTTTTTTGGTTTTGTTTTGGTCTTTTTTTAATTAATATTAAGGTTTATTGAAACCAGTCAATAAATACCATCAAGACAATGCTTTTTTCATTCTGTTCTTGATGAGATAGATGCTGAGTATTAATTTCATTCTCTATAATGCACTCCAAAGCATCCTAGGACTGACTGAAAAAAAAAAAAATCCCTTTCTACACACAATAATATTAGAGAGGAAATCTTAAAATTTTCTAAATATGGTATTTAACTTATTTTCTTAGTGGAAAAAATAAGCAAACAAAAAAATTCCCCTCCAATTTAGAACATGATGTGCCTTCAGATTTCTCAAATAATTTTAGCTAGAAAGTGTAAATTCAACAGTAAGCAGAAAAAATCCCCTAAACAAAGCAAAGGACCCAGCCCTACCTAACAATGACTATTTTGGTATATGTACAGAAATAGCAAGCTCATTTACAAGTAAAAATAAATAAATAAATAAATAAATAAATACATAAATAAATAAATACCCTTAAATTGTAAACCGAGAAAGGAAGAAAAAAGCACCACCATTATTTAATGTATTCATAACAGTTTACCTGACCCAAGTTTTCAGTACATTTTTTACCCAAGAAGTCAAAGCCCTTGAAATTCCACTATGTACTAAGCAAAGAAAACCATGGGTAGTTTCATGCCTTCTTGGTTTTTATTATATGTTTTTCTCCTTAAAAAAATTAAGTTGAAAGCTTCCTGGCATTTTACTCTGGCCAGAGAGCAAAAAGTACTAGAAAAAATGCTGAATAAATTCTTTCTATTTTCAAACACAATAAAAAGCTTCCTGTCTGATCAAGGCAGTTAAATATCCCAATTTTTTTAATAATAAGCGTGGGGGAAGGGGAGGGATGTTTCAAGCCTTCAAATTAACTTCCTGATTAAAAAGAAGTTCAAAGATGCCCAGTTGAATTAGAAAAAAATGATTGGGCTGAAAACCACAATAAGTAGTATTTTAACAGCTGAAAAAAATCCTGTAGATGAAATTTAATGAAAAATGCACTTTTATGCTCATTGTTATCCTTCTGTGGCTTTGGATATTGCACAGAGAAAAATGAAATAACCTTTTGTGTTCATTGGGAGGCTTTGAATCTATCAAGTAAAATGGTAATTGCAAAATGGCATGCTTATAGAAGTATTGTGAGTTTTTTTGAATTAATGAATGAATGGATGTAGACTCTAACTTTGTATACAATTTTCAATAAAAAATTTTCCATCTATGTAAACTGACTGCTTGAATAAATGAAACACAAACTATTTATTTAATAGTAAAATGCCTCTAATTTATGGTATTAATTTTGTTTCTGCTTCATGCTTTTTCTTAAGTATTTGAAAGAGAAGATTTAGAATGGACTACAATTTATCATCTCTCCTGATACATAGTTTAAATAATCTGCATCTAAAGTTCAGCCACATTCAAACTATACAGTAGATTAAGGCAGAAAATATATTTTAATTTCATGGTGTTGAATGTGAAGAAGAAATGGAAACAGGCTTACACTGAAAATACTGGACACAACATGGAAGCATTATAAAGGTAATTCTGGTAGAGTTTGTGCAATTGTTTTCAGATCACCACTATCAGCCACCACTTATCTGCTGTAAGCTGCAACATTTGCTGTGTTTTTCCATGTCAGGTTTCCTCTGTAAATAAAAACGTTTTGTATATTATGTCCTGTTTTACAGGCTCCCATAGCTGCAGACTGGGATGTATTCTGGATTCTTCCTGCAGTAAAACCCACAGGGTTTCATCTTTCTCCCAAACACATTTTATGTAACCCATTTTGTTGCTTCCACAGAGCTAACACTTTTTCTCTTTAGACCAAAGCATGAAGCCCTTTATGGATACAAACTGTTGATTTATATATCTGATATACATTGGTTCTCTGCTTTTATCAGCTTTTAAATCGCTTCTTTACTTCATCAATTTGAGAATTTTTCAGTGCCTTTGTGCTTCATGGGTTATCTGACAATGACTATGAATAAAAATATGCCCTTGGATAAACTCCTAGCCTTTCTTAAAACTAAGCAATAGTGAAAGAAGGACAGGAATATGATAGTATCAGCAAATATAACTCCAAAATTCTTTTTGCATAAGCTAAACTCAATTGAATGTCAACCTTGTAAAAATGTATGAGTTCACCCAAGCTGACCCACTGTCAATATCATTCAGAAAAGACAAATAGACTTCTGGGCTATATATATTTCCCTTGAAGGTCCTCAGAATTTTCATGTTACCTGTCTCTTTTCGTTGTACTTTTTGCGCTTTAGTTATCGAACCTTGAAAGTAATACTAGATCATTCCTTTCACCTGTGTTCTCGACATGCCACATCATCAAATCTCTGAAGTTCCGGTTTTTGGAACAAATCATTATAAACACTTTATACTCCTACATAAATTAGAATTTAAGTGTTAAGAATACCATGGTATAAATCTTTTAGACAGAATATCTTTCCAATACTCTCAAATACTATATATCCCATATATATAGATGCAGTGACTGCAAGCTACAACAGAAACAGTGACTGCTGGATAGTATGTCCATATGTGATCCCATTCCAAAGGGACCATAAGTAAAATAAGCAAGACAGATAGAAGAATATTATTAAACTGTTGTCACTCTTATAGAATCAGCAAAGAAAATTAAAAAGCTCTTTTTTGCCTTAAACTACCATTAATTAAGCAGTGAGTGTTTTATAGGATTTACAATACAATTACGTATGTACTAATTTGATAATGTTAAAAATGAAATGCATGAACATGCAACTCTATGTGTGCTATTGAAAGCCATAAAATTTAATCAGTATTTTTCACTGTCCCTAAGTCTTTTCTATAAACAAAGAAAAGGACAATGACTACTCTGTGACACCAAAGGCCAATTAAGACAGTAAAAATTGTGCCTAAGCAGGTAAATTCTCTTATCCCCAGACACATACAGTAGTATTAGAACTATTCATTTGGAATTTCTCCATCCTGAGCCACAACTGTATATGTTTTCTAAGCATTCTGCTTTTCTAAGTCAGGCTAAGTCAGGGACCATGTAAGCTGTTTAACAATGTAGAGTACTGCATGCTAATTCTTGCATAGGGAATCAATCTCTGAACATGAAATAAATGAAAGGAAACACCTGTACTTCAGGATTTCAGTAAAACCACCTAAAATTAGGAAGGCTGAACTCTTAAGTAATTTTTGATATGTAATATATATTGACATTGATCTTTTTCTTTTGTAGTTTTGCATGTGCATGCACATAAGTGTCTGTGCCAAATATTGTATAATACAACAATTCAACTGATTCACAAAGTGAAAAAATTGTTTTATCTGAGCTCGGTCTTTGACTTATTAGACTACAGTGCATTCAAAATATAACACTGTAGAGTATGAAATAATCCATGATCTTTATTAAATGTGGAAATGTGAGATCTTCTGCTCACCATCAGCAACTAGAAATGATTTAGCTACACATTTGTGAGAATTGCTTACTCTGCATCTCCTTAGAGTAATTTACTTTTTACAGTAAATATCTCTTTGTGAAACTATCCAAAGAATAGTGTCAAGGTCCTAAAAGCTTTAGTATTTGCTTGATTTATCATTCTGTTCATGATTATAATGCATGTCATTCTTTTATCTTATTGAGCTTTGTGATTTATTTTCCCTTTTATTGTCTGTTTTTAATGGTACTAGACTCCTATTGTGTGAAGTTTTACAGCAAATGTTGATCTACTACACCTACTTGGAATAAGTACCAAATAAAGTATCATAAGTTTAGTAAAATTTTAGATACTTCTCGCATAGATACTCTAATGGAATTATATTATTTTCTGTAGCTTTATATCAAAACCATTATCAATGCCCCCACAAATTCCATAACTGCATTGAACTGTTCTGTGGGGAAAAAAATTAGGAACTAATTAAATAAATGCTTCCCAATATATTTACCATATTTCATTTATACAGTCAGTCAAAACAACTTGTGTTCCTGTTGTAATAACTTAGGTATCTATAAAGATTGTGCTGAAGTAATTTCAATTTAATTTTAGTCAAGAATAATTATATATGTATACATATATATATATATATATATATATATATTTCTTTTTACACTGGGGTTGGAAGAAAATATAATTATTCTCCAAGTTCTGAGTATCATTATTTTCTCTGAACTAATGAATAAGCTGGCTATGTCCAGTGCTAAGTTCAGAGAACATATATGCATATAAGAGGATGAGCTGACTAAGCCATATGACTTCAAGGAGTTTTATCATATTATTGCTTACCCTGTCAGGTTGTCATATGAACTGGGTTTAAATTAAGAAAAACTGGACTTAAATTAACAGTTATGGATGTATTTTACAGGTATTTGTGATTGCATAACAGTCAGAAACTCATTCTAATTCAGCAGCCATAGATATTTTTAATATTTTTTCCACTTTTTAAGTTTTAATTAACAATGACAATGAGGATTTTATTCCACCTCTGTTTTGAAAGCATTCATTTTGAACTATCTCAGAGCAGTAAGATACACCGTTTAACTAATGTTAAGAGTGCAAGCATAGACAAATTAATGGGAAATTAATCCAGTGAAAACTTTGTATGAATACTCTTCTTATCTAGAGAAAAAAATTGCTCATTTATTTATTTATGTATATTTAAAACAGCTGCTGAAACTATATTAGCTCTCTGTATTTTAGATCTAATTCTGTCTGAAATTCCTCATTTCCAAGTCAGATTATGTTTTCCTGTAGCTAAACCTCTGTTTCACCATGGAACTACTTTCCTGTTTGAATATGTTTTGTTTGAATGGTTTTTGACTGTCATGCGCTACATTTTGCCTCCCTTGTAGACAATGCAACATGGATCATAATTTTAACAGGAAGAAAAAGAGTAATTGCTGTATTACTGCAAGTTTCTCTTAAACTCATGTTTTTTTTCTTTATGTGTACCTGTTGATTTGAACAGTATAGACATACAGAAAATAAATAAATATATATATTATAAACTACTTCCAGCAACTTGAAAAATGTTGTCTGGTGATATAAGAATATCAAAAACTTTTCAAGTGTTTGTGCTGTGAGATATTGAAAGTAAAAATACTATAGAAATCAAGAGAAGATCTGCAATCATTCAACATTCTTCTGTGACATTTTCCCAATTTATTTTTTATTTTCTTGTGGTTGGAAATAAATTTAATCTTAGGAGTATGCTTGCTTAAATAAGTTACATGATATGCACCTACTGATATTCTCAAATAATGTTAACAAATTTTTCTGGCTATATTAACAATTGTTGAATTTTTCAGCTTTCTAAAACAGTGCTTCTAAGCTTATTCTGAACAACTGAGATACACAAACATGATGTGAAAGGAAGAAAAAAATGTTTATTTATTTGTTTAATATCAATTACTACTTTGCATGATAACGTGAGAATCTGTGGGGACTGATTCCTCCAACATAGAAACCAATGGCACTATTTTCCAAAGGCATGTTTATGTTATCAACATATACTTTCAGTTTCACATTCATTTTCAGTTTCAGTTTCATATACATGAAACACTGTTGGAGTAGGAGAGCATTAAATGTCATCCTGTCTCCTCCTCAGCATCCTTGAACACTAAAAAGATGGTGTGCATGATAAAAGCTGGGGGACTTATCTCACCTAAATTTTTCTGAAATTCAAATTATTTGTCTTTTCTCAATCAGTGGAGTCCCTACTGGGATGAGGGAGGTTCCAAAGTCTCAGCATCTCTACTGCCTGTACTGGCACCCTGGTGGAGCACACCATGGGTGAGAAGCAGCAAGGAAGGACTTGTAGGACCTTGGGTCCTAGCCTAAATAAGAGAGCAAGCAAGTACACACAGCCTTGTGAATCTGGGAATATTTGGAGGTGCAGAATCTCAGACACTGCTTCTCATAGTTGATTTGGGTTTATTTTAGGAAGAGCATTGGGTAATGAAGCAATGTCTGTGAAGCAGAGATTTCCACCTTCTCCAAAGCAATACAGTGTAACCTTGAACTGAAGCCAGCATTTTTTCTTTTCTATAAAGTTCAATGCAATATATATAGCAATGTTCAGTGCAAAGTTCAATGCAATATATATAAAGTAGCAGCAGAATTTTTTGATTTTAGAATTAATTAAAGGACCTGTCCACAAAACATCCTCTAAATTTCAGTCAGTATCATGAAAATCACATGACTTACAGTCCTTTTCATCTTGTTCCTGTATTTTTACTAAATGTTAGAGACTCACAAATTGCAATATGCATTTCAAACAACAAAAACTATCTTTTTTTTAAATTTGGTTTAGGTTTGATTTGCAGTATGGAATACAACAGAAGTGGGAAAAAGAGATAGACTATCTTTGACTCCTTAAATTGTATTTGCCAGTTCCAATTTCAAAAAATGTTTTAGTTCAGATAATCACAGGACTAGTTTCATTGATCTTTTTAATTAAATGGAAAGTAAATTTCAATTATGTTTTCTTCAAAAAAACGTTTCACTTGAAAAAAATTACAGTCCTCATTGTAAGTGTTAAGGATAAATGCAAGCTAGTTTTTATGTCACTTCTCTTTTTAAGTTGTTTTCTCCAGGATGATTTTATCAATTAAACTTGTTATCTTATTAGCAGTTAAGACAGATTTTCCTGAAAGCATAATGAAAGTAGTCTTGTTAAACCTCACAGGCATTCTGTTAAAAGTAGTGCATTTTAATAACTTTTGTTAATTGTTAATGAAGTTCTATATAGTTACTACCTTGGTGTCACTTAAATGAGATGCTAGAGTAGCACCGATTTTAAATGTTTTTTAAAGTTTATCAAATACTTTTGACACAACCAGAGACTTATATTGGTTACTAGAGAATACATTTAGTTTCTTCAGTGGCAAATGTATTTTTTTTCAACTTCTGTATTAGTTCACTGATGTAATTCACAATACAGTCCAGATGAAATAATTTTTACAAATATGTGTTACTTTATTACATTATTTTTTTCCATTTTATAAGCTTTCAATTGCATCATTACTTAATTATCAGATAGCTCATGGAGACAGACAGTTGTCTCATAATGAGACAAAAAAGCAATGTTTTGTAAAAATCATTATGTTGGGTTTCTTCATGGGAAAAGAAGCTGTATTCATGTCCTTGATAAATAATTAAATGATAATTAATTTTTCATTCTTTCATCTGATACTCAGCAATTGTTGAAAAGCATATTTATTATTCAAGTGGAGGTGTCAGATTGCCCATAACTTGTTCTGTTTCAGCCTTTCACAGAGAAAACTATACAAGTCCAGTTCTGCTGTCTTTTTCACTACTTTGCATGGTGTAAAAGAGAAGCATGACTGCTGTAATGAAAAAAATATTGATAGCCTGGAACCTGAAGGAGATACGTGCCTACTCTCATCTTCCCACTCTGTACACGCACAGCCCTGTCTCGGAGGCTGGCAGTACATTGTCTCCAATATCCCAGTCACTGGGTGCCTTGAGAGCTATCTAATCACACAAGAAAAAAAAATAATGTTTTATATTTTCAGAGAAGCACATCCTTTTAAACAGTTCTGTAACTTAATGTATTAATCTGATCAATTAACATTGGACAGATATATCTTCTGTGCAGAAGGTATCCAACAAACTTGAAGATAACAGCTTCACCTGTATACCTGAACCTTAGGTAAAAATAAAACAAAAACAAACAGATGTGGAGAGTATCAATCTACTGTACTTTTGTTAATCTTGCTGCAAAGAAAAAAATATTTTCTCTCTCAATTTCTCAATTGAAAGTTTGACTGGAAAAATACACAGAGCTTATAAAAATCTACAGGGGTGCTCTAAACTGTCAGGCATCAGAGGGCAATGGAGAGTAGCTAGAGCTAGTGGGAGCATCTGAGCACATACCTACATTAAAATGAAAACTGACCCTGGTCTAGTAGCCATTACATCTTAGAACAATCCCAAAGAGCTAAAGTATGGATTTGATACTAGCCTAGGTCAAATAGAAAATATTTGAAGATACAATAAGCATGTCTAAATTACTATGTAGGTTTTTTTTTTTGTTAGGCATTAATTGTAACTAAAAGGTAAATGACATTCTTTTTCAGTTTTTACTTCAATTTGCATGTTTATGAGAAATAGTATTAATTTCTTTGTGTGAAAAAAATCTTGGTTGGTGTGACATATCATTTCCTGGTTTGCTTCACATTTTGGAATGCAGCAGTTTGGACATCTGATTCAATGTTTATGGAAATGTAGATAGTACAACACACAATTTGCTCCAGTGATACCTTGTAAATTTTATCAAACGACTTTGTTCAAAAGCCCTCAATGTGAATAAACATTTGAGCAACAGAATATATTAAGATATATCAGCTGAAAATCTGCCCCCTTCATTTCTTCTGAAAAAGATAACTGTGTTGCTCTTCCTGCCCCCATCTCCTTTGAGTTGGACTGCAGCCATGCAGAGTGAATAATGACGCATAAGCACATTGTTTATTTAAATAGATTTGTGTAGTTAAGTACATGACCTGTGATCTAGAGCTGAGAAAAGAAGAATTAAACACTGATTTCTAAGTGCTCTGTGAGATAAATCAGCCATCACTCCAGCACTCAGCCAACACAGATACTTTTATTTGTACTTATCACTTCAGTTTGTTTGAGTATTGTGTTAATAGTTTAGATTAGTTTTTGATGTCTGTGCACTGTTAACATTTTCACAAAATGAGAAATGATGAAGTTATGCACTCTCTGTTACGTAGCTGCAGTTTTCACTTAAAGCAATGAAGTGCTACTTACGGTAACAGATACACACTAAGGGTCTGATTCTCCTGTCACTTGCAACCAAGTTTCACACCAAGGCAACTTCCCTCTCTTCATAAGTTTTTTAATAATTTATGTTACTCTTACGATTCAATCTTCCCGGTGCTTCTGAACACAAATATGTTTACAAAAAGCATTCTCACAGATCTCATCAAGGCTACCTACCTTTATGTGTAAAGATATTCAAAAGCAAAAATCCTTTGCCAAATCAGACTTGGAGAAGCAAGTATAATTTCTTTTTTTTTTTACATTAAATATGTTTATGTGAGATCAGAAGCTGGCAAGGTCCTATATACTTAAATGTAACACTAGGATTTTGCTTTTCCTGTAGACAGGATACTCAAAGCTGCTTAGTCCCTCAAAATTTTCAAGCTTTTATTGTTATCTTTGGAGTTATTTGTACATTTGCCTTTCAGAGTAGCTTAATATGGAAATGCAGATATAAAAGGTAAGTTAAGGAAACTTTTATTGTTTATGTTCCATGTAGCATACATTGTCTTCCGTCATTTCAATAAATGAACTGTTGTGATAAAATAATCTAAGAAGACAAATGTCAACATGATGACACACTGACTATAAATTTAATAAATTTTAATAAATTGTAAATAAATTTAATTAGAAAAATATTTTAGATATAACAGAGAAGCTTTATTTTTGTCGGAAAGCTTACAGGTTAAAATATGGAAGTAGACTCCATCTTCTAAAATAGAGTGGCTTGCAACACTTTGCAAATATATATTTTTTTTAAATTCAAAAACATGGTGCAACTTTATTACTATTAATAATTTAAGATTTTTTGTGGATTTATTTAATTTGTTTTGGGGCTTGCTTGTTTTTTTGGGTGTTTTTTTTGTTTTTTTTTTCCTTTTGCAGTCTCTGATTAGAAAAAAATTGTTTTCATTTTATATCCATCCTGGGAATTTTCATTGTAGGTATAAAAGTTTGTACAATGGTGAGCTAATCCTAATTTTTAATATCTTGCAACAAGAAAGAAGGTAAAACTAACCATGTTAACAAACTCTTGTTCTGCTTTTAAAATCTGTATTTGTGCATTTCACACATCAGTACCTACGTGGTAGGATGTGTCTAGGAGTAATGCATGTATATTGATGGCTAGCTGGGCTTGGAGCTGAACCACCAAGACTTGGGTCTGTGTCTTTGATCCTTTGTAACCTAGGTAATGCTGAATCTGCACTTCACCCTCCTGCTCCTTCACCCTAAATCTAGTTGAACAGGGCATGTGTCACTCTACTGAGAACAGCAAAAAGAACAACACAGGCTCTCTTGTGGAGTCAAACTGGAGAATTTTTTCTCCTCGGTTTATTACCTCAGGTCTTTTTTATAGACCGATACATGAAAAGTACAGAACAGAAACTTTTATTGGTTAGTAAACTCACACATCACCATCACTGGTTAGTGGGGTTCAACACCCCTCGACTTTCTCTTGCAAGAAAACAAGGAACAGACAAACATCCCCTGCAAGGCTGCTTTCTATCTCTAAGGATTGTTTTAATTCCTCCTTATGAATTCCCAGGCCACTTTCCCAGGCAAGACTGAGAAAGCTATGTGGCCTGCAATTTCCACAGGCACTGTGTTCTCTGCTTCACAGTTAGCATCCATAGGCATGCTGTTCCACTTCCTCCTGCCTTCCTGAAAATGTGCCTGATGTGTACAGCCTGATAGGTCTCTGATTCCTACTACAGCCTTTCCTGTGCCTGAGCTTTCTGTGGAACACAGTTACTTTCCAGTGGCTAAAACCTTGTGCAAATATACACTTCATACAGACAGTTGCATGCCCAGGCCACTGCCAGAGGCTTACTCCTGCTGATGTTTTTTTGGTACAGATGTAACCTCTGCTGCCAACACCATATGACTGCAGAGAGGAAAGTGTGATAAATGGGGGAGAAGACAGCATGTACAGCAAAATGTAACAGACATCTGAAATATCAAATCCATATGTGAAGAATAGGCAAACCCAGGAATGTGTAAAGCTGATGAAGAGATTAATGGGAATAAAAGAATCTAAAGGGAATCAGAGGCAGGTTGCTGGGAGCAAGTGTATTCACTCCATCAGTGGATACATAGTGGACCAAATTAAGATCCTGGATCAGAGAAATGAGTGGCACTGTTACTTAGTCTGTCTTGACACAGAGACATGGAACAGCTGTTCACTCCTCCTTGGAAATTGTAAAAAAAAAAAAAAACACAAAACAGAAAAACCCAAAAAACCATACACACACACACACACACACACACACACACACACACACACACACACATATATATATATAAATAATTAGTTTTAATGCTATTTAACTTAAATTCCAAGTCCAGTTTTAATACCATTAAAAACAGCCATCTAACCCTAAATAAGAACCAGTAATATTTGAAGCAAATGAGCAAGGATAAACCCTTGTATATTGAAGTGCTTTCTGAAAAAAATATTTTACCATTTAAATTTTAAACCTAAAACTAAAGTGTGTCTCTCATACATGTGTGTTCAAGACCAGTAATACAGCACATTAAAACTTAAAAATAAAATAGCAAAGCCAATCTTAAAATGTGAAAAGTATATTTTGTTTTCTTGATTAAATACTAAACATGATACCCTAGGTAGCTTGCTTCCAGCAATCTGAAAAGGGCTTCTATCATCAAATACTTTCAGAATTTTAGTTTAACACATCAAATTAATTTAATTTATTGTTTCTTACCTGCCTGTCCACTGCAAAATAGAGATAAATGCTCCTGAGAGAGATTGTGGCAGGAAGAAATAGAGGAGATCTGAATATTTGGAGTTTTCTTTACCCAATTAATTCTCATTGGGTTCCTGTGAGTGCTTGAAATAAATCTGAGAAATTAGGTAGGTGTTTTCCTTCATTTATAATTTTTTATATTTAGCTTATTGTATTGGTGCACAGGTCATTCAAGGAAGAAAACTGGAAAACCTTAAAGACACTGTTTTCTTTTACATACATAGATTTGTTTCATTTCCATTCCTTGTCAGTAAAGGTGAAAGACATTCAGCAGTACCACAACAACTGGAGAGAAAAACAGGTCTGACCTTTAAAGAGCAATGCATGACTTCTTTGTAATTACTATTAAACAGAGGCAAACTCGTGTTAGTACTAGCAGTCCAGCTGTGGTCTGCAGGACCCTCAGTGTCATCCTGGGGAGGGCTGGATGCAGTTGCATGGTCTTGGACAGCTTCTGTACCACAGCACTAAATCATATCAGCAATTAAGGACTTGCCAAATGTCTGTCCTCCTTGCAGGCAGCTGCTCTGGCTGCTATGGTGGTGAAATGGGCTTATAACAAAAATGGAGCAGGGTGTATTGTTGCTAAAAGCAGGGAATAAACAACTATTTGTGCCAATGACTCCATAAAGATTCAATACATATTAAGGTGAAGCTTTTTCACCTCATCCATAGTAGAATGTATGCACACAAAATATCAGAATATTGGCAGGACTGATAAAAGAAAGGTATTGATTTCTAAACTGGGTGTCTGATTTTGTGCGTGATTATAAAATCACTGGAACTTTGACTAATATGTGTGCATAAAATATGTACATATAACCAGTGGGTTACTCTTTCTTTGATGGTATTTTAGGTTACATCATTTTTTACTGTATTATATTTGAATATAATTGAAAATTATATTTAAATGCTACTCTTTTCTTAGGTGAGGCACTGGACCATCTACAGACTGGGATTTTACAAAAGACGACTACATTAAAAAAAAAGTTGAAACTTGCCAAAATATTTTTGTAAACTTGTCTCAACTCTCTTGCACCTGGCCACAATATAGTTGTAGTTCATGTTAGAATCAATATCACAGTATTTTCACAGATTGCACTAAAAATTTTAGCCTGGGCTGATCTTTCTGTCTTAACTGGGTGGATAGAACAAATATACGAAAGAAGGTAATCTT
Organism: Parus major; assembly: GCF_001522545.3. Taxonomy (NCBI): domain Eukaryota; kingdom Metazoa; phylum Chordata; class Aves; order Passeriformes; family Paridae; genus Parus; species Parus major. The sequence goes on from NC_031768.1 coordinate 36,030,762, forward strand.
GGCTATTATATTTGTTGTCTAGAGCTATTAGCATGTTTCCATTTAATTTACTCCAACTGTAACTCAAAAAATAAAAATTAAGAAAGGTACTTGTAAGCTTTATGTGGTTTTTTGTTTTTTTTTTACAACTGTCTATTTCCTTACTAATATGAATCCTATTGAAATGGTCTGACAATTAGCACAATCAGGTCATAGGAAGGTAAATTTGAGACGTCAAAAACTTTCCAAACAGTACTTCTATTTCTGCAAAAACTCTATAGAAATTTCAATCTGTTTTTTAAAGAAAAAAAATAAGAGCAAAACAATTTGGAAGAAATTATAATGGCTATTTTGGTTTGTTAATTTTTTGTTCCAATAGAGGGGGAAAGGATATTTCAGAGATAGAATTTTCTATGGAAAGGAAATCCCAGGATGATTTTTTCAGAGCTGAAATACAAATGAATAGTTTTCAAGTAACTTTACTCTCTAAATGTATAAAGCCTATTCATGTCATTAATGTATTTTTAATTTTTTTTTCTTTTACTTTTTTATTGATTTATTTCTTCCATTGCTACTCATCTATTTCAGATATGAGCAGCATCTCTCTGCATTCTGTCACTATTCTATCATTATATGAGTTTTTCAGGTTACTTCCTTGCAGTGAAATAATTAATAATGTTGAGTCTTTTTAAATTTATGTAGAAGCGAGATTAAGGCAAATGTTATTGCTTGTGAACATATTTCCAGGTCAGAAGTTTTCACCTTAAATGAAAATGCTATTCCAATAGCATTTACTTGTTTAAATAAACAAAGCATTATCTCCACTCAAAAGTAAGAGGTTGTTTACATGGTAAGATAGGTAGAAAATTTGGAAGTCTAAGCTGAGCAGCACCACCTGATGTTTCACCTCTTGAAGAATGTGGTAATAACGCCATGACATGGATCTTTTCTCTGTGATATTCAAAAGCTGGTGTAGCAAAGTGATTAACAGCCACACCAGATGTGTGTGAGTAGGTGCACACAGAAGGATCTCTGTGTGAAAATGGATACAGAAGACTTGATCCCAATGAGCACTGAAGACACTTGAACACCGAATTTCCAGATGTGTCTTATTTATTGTCCTCACGGTGAAATAGCCCAGGATTCCACACCATGGTCAGGATGTTAGGCTCTAAAATATACTTGCAAAGTTTCTGGCCAATGTGATTTTAAATGGCTGTTAAGCCAAATACGGTGCAGAAAATTGGATTCATAAAGGAACCATACAGATATTTGCTGTTTTTTGGAAATGCCAGACATGGTTAGATGTAATGAAATGCAGGTGATGTTAAAATAATGGATTATTTAAGGTGAAAGGCAGCAGAAACTTCTCAAAGCATAAACAAATGCTGACAGGAATTTAGGCTTCTCTTTAGTTATTTTATATTATTGGATCCATTCTTAATAATAGGTATCATTCATATAACCTGAGGTCTGTGATTTCACAGTGAAGGCCAAAAGGATATCACTTTCATAGTCCCCAGCCATACCTCATGGTGAGTTAGTGGCAGTAATTCTATTATGTCATTAAAGTATGTTTCCACTGGAATTCTTGAGATATTTTTCTGCATTCATGAAAATATCATCACTTTGCTACCCATAAACATAAAAAGTTATACAATTGCTTCTTCCATTCATGCAGTCTTTTACACAGACCTCCTTTCCAAACAAAATTAAAATATTTTTTATCTAAAGGCTTCCTATTCATTCCCCCTCACCATCTTCCAAAAATAATGGACCAAGGTTAGGTTGCATGAAATGGGAAATAAGGTTTTTCTTCTTTTTCTGTTCATGTTTTACCTGAGAATCTTCTTTAATTAATTCCACATGCATAATATTAATGTTCAACTCTCTGTTAACTTCAGATTTTATGAACAATTTAATTGATGAGGATTTTTTTCCTAAAGAAGTCCTCTGAAAGAAATTAAAAAAGAATCAGTCTTAAACTCCTAGATGAAATCTTGATGCAAATTTATTTAAGAAATTCTATATTTAATTATATTTATTGAAGAACTTATCAAAAGAAAATGAAATAAAAAACTGATCAAAACTTTTTCAAATAACTTCACACTGGCACACTGCCTTCTTGTGTCTTTTTTTACATGCAGTTTATCTGCATCCACATCTGAATTTCTGATTTTAAAAGGTGGACATAATTTTTTGGAGTTAGAACATCAAATTTAATTGACTTCTTTAGACATGTGCTGGACTTCCAAAATGTTACATACTTATTTTATTTGAATTTGAAATTAATTTTTTTAAAAATTTTAATTCAAAGGTAAATTGATTCAAAAGAAGATGTTTATAAAAAATCATCTGCATAAGATGTACCAGAAAGACAATGGTGTTTTCTCAAATGGTTATTTCATAGAATATTGATGTGTATTTTTGGGTTATTAAACATCATATGGAAAAAAAATCCTTACATATTTGGACTTATGAGATGGAATCATTTATTTCAGGGTCTGTGTCTGATATGTCCACTGGAAACATTAAGAAATTTAAGCAGAAAGCATGTAGACATGGAAAACTCCTAAACAGACTTTTGCCACTTTCAGAAATGCATGATAAAGGCTTCCTGAGAGCAAGTATTGCATTCACAATGAACCACTTATCCATTTATACTTCTTTGTTGTCATCCAGAGTCTATGAGTTCCACACTCATGAAAAAGGATATTATTATGCATGTAGTAAACAGTGTTTGAATATTTCATTTGGTTTCCTTTTTGGTCCTTTGTTGTCAGAAGCTGTGAGCAAATATTCTTTATTCAAGCTTTTGAATATTCAATGATTTTATGTTCATCTTTTATATACCATCTTTGATCATCCTTGTCACCATTCTCTCTACTCTACCTTTTTTCTAAGATGTGCTGTTAGAGAGGAGGTGATCAGAACTACAACTAGTATTCAAGACAGAAGCAAAGTGACACAGATAAAAGCAGTTTGCTGATACCATTTTTTATTACAAGGGTTTTCCCCCCAAACAATTTCTATAATCTCTTTTGCCTTTTATCCATTTTAAGCATTTACTTGGCATATTTAGAGACTTCACAGTAGCTCTGGTATCTCTTTCCTGGGCACGTCTAAGTAACTTAGAGATCGTCAAGAATTTTTCTGATTTAGTTCTGATTACATACCCTAAATTTAGGGTTAGTTTCCTTCCTACGTTTTCTCCAGACTGAAATGAAGAATATAAAGACACTTAAATTTATGCAGGATCATACAGGATGATATTTCTTTGTTGGCTCAATCCATTTGGTAAATGTCTTCTGTTAACTTTTAATAACCTTCTAATTGAATTTATTTAACGATTTATGTGTCTTAAATTAGATTTTTTTTTTTTTTTTGGATAACAGACTGTAATGTTATACACATTTCTATCTTTTTTTCTCTATGTTTCCCTAAAATAATCTTCACATTGAGCTAAATCTTAAAGGCAGAGCAGCTGTGAGATATATTAAATGGTTATTAATGTAAGTGTGAAACACTGTATTAGAATTTTAAAGTGAAAAATATGTATATATTTGTATGCATCCCTATATGTATGCATATATATATATATGAATGTGTGTGTGTATGTATATAGATATCTACACACATATATGCCATAAATAGATAAATGAATTGTGGTTATATGTGTTATATATAGTTTGCAGTTAAGTCTGTATTAATTTTTGAGTATAAAGTTATCTATAAGCAGGAGTAAGATACATAGGAAAAATGCCAGTCTGACAAACAGTTAGGATTTTCTTCAGTTTGGACCATTTGTTAAAATTCTAAAATTTTATTCATATTAGTATATAATATAATGAAATTGATTGTTTTTTTCAAAAACAAGGCCTGGAGGTCAGAGTAGGAGCTTTCAGGAAAAAATATTTTGCTGTGTCTGATACCCACAACAATGTTCACAGAAGTCTTGAAATGATTGCTGTCAGAGCTTTGATTTAACACTTCTTCATGCACAGATACACCACATGGACCATATATTTGATACTGACCTGTTCTATTTATTTTCTCAGTATAATTTATAATACACTAAATTCTAAATGAATGTGAACTGTAGAAAGCAATACATAAGAACAGGATATGAGGTGTGCACTAAGGATATGAGGCACGCATGGTCTTTTATTTGTGTTTCAGGTCAATAAAATATTACATTAACATTTTTAAATCAAAGCGATAGGTAAAGACAGGATGCTTTTTATATGCTTTTGTGAATACATCAAGATACCTTTAAAATTCAGAGATATTCCATACAGTTTTAGCCAGCTACATGATTAAGTATTTGTCCTGTATACTAAGTCAGAGTCACAAATTGGAAGATTGTCATCTTAGGTGGTAATTTAAATGATAAGGAAAACCAGACTTTTTATATGAATCTTTTGAGAGATTTATAATGATAAATGATTGGAGAGACTTCTATAAAAAACTTGTGTTAAGATACTGGGTTGTTTAGCAAAATCCAATTGAAGCTATGGTAGAAAAATTACATAGAAGAAGGAAAATTTTGACTAAATCTGAGACAAAAATAATAACTAATTTTCATTGTTAGTTTCTTTATAATTTTTTTTTTACCAAGGTGCACCAACAGCAAATGCCACATTTTAAGATTTACAATATAAAGCTCAGTAGATCTCTAATAAAATTCCTGTGAGAATTCTCTTCATTGAAATTAAAATGTATTCTTAAACTCTTTCTGGGGAATTTTTACTTTTAAGAAACTAAATTTTTCACAAATCATAAAACTCATACATCATACCCTACATTTAAATAAATGGTCCTCTATGGAAAATATATGAGGTATATAGAGGATAATAAAATAGATCATGACCATGTTTTACCTATCCCAGAGGATAAATCACATGGCACAATCTGAATTCATATGGTCAAAATTGCTTCAGCAAAGGCTGCCCTGAGCCATGACTGGCTATTTTCTAAGACTATTAATGTGTTTTAGTCTAAAACTCTGTGAAGAATCATGTCGGCATTCTAAGCGGTATGGACATTACGCTATTGATTATTTCAGTCCACGGGTGTACATTTAGCAGCAACAGCCTCATGAGACGTCAGCATATCAGAGCTGCAGCTGAAAATATCCATCTGACAAGATAAGTAAGGAAATAATGCCTTATCAAAAAATCCTGGAGTTTTTGCTGTGGGCTTCACTTTGGTCAGAATTTGCCAAAACCAGAGATTAAGATCCACCTATTTTGTATATTCCTTATGTGTGTATATAGTTATATGTAGCATAATTATATGTAGATACAATATATTTTCCCCCAAAGATTTCATTTGGGAGTAACAGTAGAGGGAGGGGATTTGTACCCTCTCACCAAAGATATGCACATCCTCAACTTCTTTTTTGGGGGACCATGAAGCCTGGCCAGTTTACAAAATGTAAGTTTTGCAAACATCAGATCACAAGATAAAAGAAATTACAAGGCCACACGAGAAGACACAGCTAGAACTGCATCTTGAACTTCCACAAAATATACCTCAAAGAAGACAAATAAATATGCCTATGAGAGTATTAAACATCTAGGCAGCTTCTTTAAAGAGATTACTTAATTCTTATTTTGATTCAGTAAAGAAAAAGTAGCATTTACTCATACTTAGCTTAAGGTGTTTATCTTAAATGTATACCAAATATTTATTAACACTGAGTTATCTATTATTCTGGTTGCTGTCATGTTTCTGGGCAAAGGAAATAATTTTGAAATATTTGTCAGTGCCTTTCAATTTAAAAATATTTATTAAAAGGGAAGTGGAGTAGCTTGAGTTGGTACAGTGATACCATGCTGAGTTTGAATTGCAGGGAAAAGAAATAATGAATTAGTTGAAAATTCCCTCTACCTGTCACCCTTGATTGTAGGTATGAAGGGCTTGGTTTAAACTGAGATCACCTTGCAAATCTTACATAGGATGCATTGTGTAGCTTCACAGCCAGACGACGCCAAAACCACATACCCTGACATGCTGATAACAGCCTTTCAAATAGACACACACACACACACACACACAAAGAGAGTTTAAAAGCATCTCCCCCACCAAGCTCTGACACAGAAACATTTTTCTAAAAACAGACCTTGAGTAGCAGCAGCTTTGGTCAAAATCTGTGAGATGTAAGAATATAAAAAAAAATGTTGACAGGGGTATGACTTCCTCCTATGCAACAGTACAGAATTATATAGATATTGCACCTTCAACCAAGGTGTCTATTTCAGTTGGTTTTCCTCCTACAAGAGCACATATTTTAATCAGTTTAGATTTTTTCCCTCTTTCCATTCACAATTTCTGACACTAAAGTGGAAGCTGGGTCATGTTAAAATTACTTGGATTTCTAAAGCAGTCTCATTATTTTCATTTTGTGAGTCAAGATTTTCTGACTGCTTTTACAAATTGAAAACAATTGATTATTACCTGAAAGGCTTGATTTATTTTGGTTGTAACACAATGGCAGGTATAATGTTGCCAGAAGCTCTGTGACACATCACTCAAAAAGAATTCATGCCAAAAAGAAGATCAAGATAAAAGACAGGGAGGAATTTTGATGACCTGTTCCATGGAAAGCCTTCCATTTTTTTCCCATGATAACTATGGTGACAAAATACAGAACCAGAGGAAATCAGAAAAACAGCTTCTGCAAGTGATTCTGTGGTGTCAATCTAATAGCATAAACAGTCAGAGAATTATTCAAAGGCCTTTCCTCAGTAAACCAGGGGGTGTTTCATTCAGCGTGATCCAGGACAGTATGAGCCATTAACCTTGAGCACAAGTGGGAGGTAATGTAGGAATGGAAGGGTTTGTGTCAATCTGCTTCTACCACTTCTCTTTGCTTTATGCCAGGTGAGCTCTACTGAGCCTTTTATCCACCCAAAAATCATTTATTGATGGTTCAAGATTGGACCAAATCCTAAAAGTGGGATTTGACTGCTTGCCTGTGGTAATTTGCAGCTGTTGGTACCTGCCCCCTCCACATGAGACTTTAAAAGCCACAAGTCTTTTCAGGTTGCCTTGGCAGCTGTTTCAAAAATCTTTTGAGACAAATTAGGCATAGTCATCTTATGCATTGGATTCAGACAGCACACTGCCGGTCAGACTTGTTGAAATCCCGCTTGCTTAGAATAAAGGACAAATTAAATGAATTACTGCTCCCAGTTTGAATATTTTCCACGTGCCATTGAAATCAACATAGAATACTAGAAAGAAATGCACTCCTTGGTTTGGGGTGAGAGGAATAAAACTTCATTATTCAAGCTTAGTATTAACATACCCATGTGCACTTGGAACTTAAGGGACCATGTTCAGGAAACGTCTAGACTACATAGTCCAGTTAAAACATTAGTAGTATTGCAAAAACATTAGTAGTATTGTGAACATTTATCTGGGATAGTATCACTGGAAAAATATTCAGCTGTTGTGTAGACATTAAATAGGTAGAGTTAAAAATATCTAATATAAGCGTAGGTGATAATTTATTTTTTTTTATTACAAAGAGTCATCATGCTTCTGTGTAATTTTTGCTCATTGCGTATTCTAAAGTGAGGTAAAATTCCAGAAAGTACGTGAATGATATGTAAGAAAAAGGTATTTTTCAGTGTGTTTCAGAGTAAAAAATTATTTTTAACTAGAAGCAATATTTAAGATTATAGGCCTTTTTTGTCTCAACCACCTGTAATGTTGTTCATCCCCATGGTAGCTGCAGGATGCACTATATTGCCTGAAATTTTATATTTTTGGTTTAAATTATTATATTGACCTGTATGATAGAACAAGAATCTCAAATTATAAACATTACTTTGGTACATTCTTTTTCACATTTTATTTCTCAGGTTTGTGCCCTCATCTTTTCTTTCCCATCCCTACTCAGCTGCAATCTGTAGCATGACTTTCCTTTCTGCTAAAAATGCTCCTTTAATTAGTGACATTATTTGATTTCTGAGTTGGCATTATCTAAGCAGTGGAGTATGGGAAGTGAGAATTTGATTCGCGTTGTGTATGCCTGCACTGAGCTGTGCAGTTCTGTGGAGATACCTGAGCTACTCTGACAGAACCCAAGCAATGTGGCAATGTCAGTGTGTTGCTGTGCCAAGGCTAATTAGCTTCACTGCTTGTTAAGGATTAGGTACAACAGCTGTGTAGTGTATGCAATTCCTTTTAATACATGGAAATTGATACCACCCTCTTCCAAGGCTAGAATCTCATTCAAAATGTCGTATTTCATGGTGATTTTTGAAGAATGAACATTTACAGAGTGGTGGAATAGTTTGGGTTGTAGGGACTTGAAGGATTATCTAGTTCCAAGCCTCTTGTCATGGACACCTTCCACTAAGCTAAGTGACTAAAAGCCCCATATAACTGGTCTTAAACATATCCAGTCAAGCAGCATCCACATCTTCTCTGGACAATCTGTGTCAGTGCCTCACCAGCCGCACTCTAAAGAATGTCCTCTTTGTATCTGATCTATAGGTACCCACTTGCATTTTAAAGCTATTTCTCCTTGTCCTATCACTACACGCTCTTGTGAAAATTCCCTCCCCAAATCTCTTGTAAGACCCATTTAGGTGCTGGAAGGCTGCAATCAGCACCCCCCACCCCTAGAGCCTTTTCTTCTCCAAACTGAACAGGCCTCAATTCTTTCAGTTTGTCTTCATAGGAGAGATGCTTCAAGGCACTCTTCTGGGCTTCCTCCAACAGGTACATATTTCTTAGGTTGAGGGCCTCAGAGCTGGATGCAGTGCACCAGATGAGGTCTCAAGAGAGTTGAGCACAGGGATAGAATCAAATCTCTCAACATTCTGGTCTTTCTGCTTTTGATACAACTTGGGGTATAGTTGTCATTGTGAGCTGTAAGTACACATAACTAGGTCACATCACTCTCCCTAACAACCTATATTCCCAAGTCCTTCTCCTCAGGGCTGCTCTCAATCCATCCTCTGCCCAGCCTGTGTCTGTGGTTGAATTAGCCTGAACAATGTGAAATTCCTTGCACTTGGCCTTGATAAACTTTGTGAGGTTCATATGGTCCCACCTGTAGAGTGTTTCAAGGTCCTGCTGGATGGCATCTCTTCCCTTCTTTATACTGATCACACCACACAGCTTGGAGTCATGGGCAAACTTGTTGAGAGCGCACAGAAACTCACTGTCTATGCTGCTTACAAAACAATGTCAGACATTGTCACATTGTCAAACACTGACCCCTGAGGGACATCACTCATCACTGGTCTTCACTTGGACATTGAGCTCTTGACTTCAGTGCTTTGAGTGTCAATTCCTTATCCACTGAGTGGTACATTTAATCCATGCTTTAGAGAAAGGGATATTGTCCAGGAAAGTGCCAAATGCTTTACACAAACTCAGGTAGAAGACATCTGTTACTCTTCCCTCATCCAAAAAGACTGTAAGCTTGTCATAGAAAGACATCAAATTTGTTGAACATGAACTGCCATTAGAGAAGCCATGTCAGCTGTCATAAATCACCTCCTTATTTTCCAGGTGTCTTAGTATAGATTCCAGGAGGATCAGCACCATGATCTTGCCCGCACCAAGAAGAGACTGACTGATCTGTCATTCCTTAGTGCTTCCTTTCTTTCTCTTATTAAAAAATTAGGGTATTTTCCTCTTTTTCCCTCAGTGGGAACTTCATCTGACTGCCACATCTCAGTATAATGGACAGTGGCTTAGCAACTTCAGTTTCCTCAAGACCCAAGGATGAATCTCATCAGGTCTCAAGCACTTGTGTTCCTTTGGGGTCCTGAGATATTCTAGAACTTTATCTTCTCTTACAGTTGGCAGTTCTCCATTCTCCCAGTTACTGCCTTTTCTTTCTGCAGCTTGAATGATGTGGTTGCTGCACTTTCTTGTAGAGACTGAGGAAAAGAAAAATATCTGAGTATCTCAGCCTTTTCCATGTCTAGGTATTTTGCTCTGTTCTGGAGAGGGCTCTGTCTTACTAAATCTAGTGTTATCTATATATGTGATAGATATATAGACTGATATCATCATGTGACTCTGAATGATTCACTACACCTATAACCAACAACCTACAACTTTACATGAGCTTCACTAACACAGATTTACACTTCACAGTATAAACAACCCTGTTTATAGACTCTCTGTTATAACTGAAAAGATGTGTCTTCTCAGAGTGGGGTGGCAAGTTCATGTCTGACAGAGTACCTAACACCTGTACTGTCTCTTCAATTCTGTGTCTTAGATGAAATGTGCTACCCATATTCAAAATATTTAGAATCAAAGTAAACAGCTGTGGAAAATTACTGATTATACTCTTTTTAACCAGATGGCTAAAGCAACCCCCTCTCTCATTTGCTGTAAGTGATACTTAGATTAACAAGATATTTATTATGAAACAAATTTGCCTTCCTGAAAAATCATTACAGAAGATGTATAATAGCATTTTGAATTCATTCTCTATCATCAAAGGTAGTATCTTTTCCCATGTATTAAAAGATACAGTGTTAATTTTACACTTTTTTCTTTAAGTATATTTATTTACTTACCATTTTATCTCTTTTTTTTTTCTTCATGTCTCTTTTCTGTTTAAAAATAGAGGACTGATCTTATTTTCCTCAATACTGGAATTTAGAATTCAAATAATTTATACTGTTTTACAACTAATTTTACAGGACTGTCAGAAACAATCATCATCACATGTTGTGTAAAGCTACTTAGGAACAGGAATTTGATTTTAGAAGCATGAAATATTCATATTTCCTTCTCAATATGAACTTGGGCGGACTTTGGATTGATATGACCATTAAATACCCCAAGAAAGGGTCCAGTAATACTCCAGTTTGAAAGTAACTTATCAATATCGGTTGTTGATTTTTTGACCCTTGCATGTATTTAGTGATATTCTTACTCAGCTAGAATTCCTCCATAAATTTCATATATTTATCTCATTTAATATAAAAGAATTCCGTATTTGTTGTATTCCAAAATTAAAGGCCTATCTGAACAGTACTCCTGAATATCACAGTTTGGTTTCCCTTGGTCTGTGGTCACTGATGAGACTGAAAGATTTTTTTTTCAACCATTTTCTTCAGATGTTCTGAGTTTTACTTCAGAACAGTTTGGCTGTAGGGTAATACACAGAGGATCAGAATATAGAGAAATTATCTATATTGTTTAAACATAGAGAAAGAGGAATAGAATAAGGAAAAACAAAAGTAAATATTTATTTAAAATAAATAGTGTGCTGTTCTAAACAAAGCTGATTCTTGACATATGTGAGAGGAGGATTAGCCCTACTTCACCCACTGCAGAAGCTGATGAAATCAGGTTAGTGAATTTTCTCACTCTCTCCATGCACTTTCTCCTGCTCATGCATGACTGTGTGAGCAGGAATAGCAGCCTTTTAATGATTATTTTTCCTTCGGCGCCTACATTAGCTACAGTGAAAAATAAAGTATTTTCACTCTCTCACTAGACAGCAGCAATAAAATGCATATGAGTCCAGATAGAAGCAGCCTTAATATTATATTAGTTTTCTATTTCTTCACCAAATGTCATGGTTTCTTTACTATTAGCAAACAGACTGGTTTATGTTAGCTCCTCTTTGCACTCAAAAATTATTTTTTGCCATTTCCATTATGTAAAAAGACTATATTATGACCTTGTGCAGAAGTCTATACAAGTGTGATACAAAAAATACACCCTTACAAGTGTCTGTAGGAATCTTTTTGTGATTATGAGTCATATTTCTTCTTCCCACTACCTTCTTTAAAGGAAATGCCACAACAATTTTTCATTAGATGTGTTATAACTAATGATAATTTATTATCAGCAACTAGTTAAATATGGAGAAATTTATTGCAAAGATTGGGTCATTCATCCATGTCTGTGTGTACACCTAGAAATTATGCACAATTATAAATCTAAACATTTTGCATAAAGTTTGAAAATACAGAATCTCCTCAGCTGATATCATCCATAGATGCATCACATAGATTCATATAGAGATGTTATCCTTACAAGCTATATTTTATCACTTCACACCTGTTTTTATAGTAGGTTTTCCTGACATTCAGTAATTTAATTTGGGTTGTTCTTTTATAATGGGAAAGTCTATTTTATCTTATGGTAAGAAGTTCCTGTAAAAGGCTATTCATATTATTCTTTACTGTTGTTACTCTGTGCTTGTAGGCATATTGATTTTGCTGTTAGTGGGACAAGTGGAACTTCACCTAGCAGATTTTTGATTTCTATCATAACATGTTTTTTCCCTAGTACTTGTCCTTTGTTTTTTTTCCCTAATCTACTTAATCAGTTTCAAAAAGTGAAAATTTGTTTATTTACTGTACATGATGCAGGAGAACTTATTCTTAAATCAGGGAATAATCAGAAAGCTAGCATTATAGATCTGTCACATCATTAATTTAAAATAAGGAAGGTAAGGTACATATTTCCTGTTTTCAAGATCTTAAAATATTTTAATGCTGGACTTTTTTTCTATTATTATGAAAACAACTTTGAAAAGCAGAGGAGAGATGAAAACATCTCAAATTATTTAGGAAAATTAAATTACTTGGGAGATACAAAGTGTTATGCCAATACCTTCCCTACACGTTCTCAGATTTAGGGCCATGGAGAAAGAACATCAAACAAGAAAAAGAATTGGGCAAAAGGTAACGGTGTCACATTTGAAAGAATTCTAGTGTATAACTGTGATTCTTTAACTGCTCAAAGACAATTCAGGTGATTCAACTTTTTGTCTTCTTTATGAGCAAATAGCTTATGAACTTCATCAGCCACTGGTCTCACTTCTGTTTGTTGCCTACCTTGATCCCAGGAGTGTTTAAAGGTAGCCTGTGAAGACAAACACGATGGTACAGTAGGGTTAACCCAGTTAAGATATTTTGTAGGTCCTGAGCAAAGACAATAAGGATATTTGTCTATACTATCCTCAATATTCCAGAAAGGGAAACCAAAAGAATCATAGCCTGGACTCCTCCACATCTAATTGTGAATCAATGTCAAGTACTAATGTGTGGTTCAGAGCAAATGGTAAATGTAAAGTACATAAAGAAGCTGCCATAAAATTGCTTTGTTATACTAGTGCTTTATGCCACAACTTGGATCAAAGGTGTTCAAAAGTCAGAAATAACCAGCATATAACTTCAGAGAAATTACAGATTCTACACAAAGTTTTCTGTGAGAAAAGAGTAGAAAAAAAATAAATTGCTGTGTCTTCAGAATGAAGTAATCATTTGTTTTGAAAGAAGGAGAGACCAAACTCATGCAAATCTGCAAAAGTGAAAATGTAAAGGAAAGTAACCATAAAAAAAATCTAAGAAAAAAAAAAATATAGATTTTCCATTAAAACATTCTGCTGGCAGCTTATCAAAATATTTTAAATGCAAAAAATGTCATATTTTAAGTACATCAACATAAAGAGACAGGACATACATTCTATCCATGATAGGTGCCATAAAAGATCCCCTATCCGTATGGTTTATACTTTTTTTCATTCTAGAAAACAAATGGAATTATTCATATGGGTGTTAATAACAGCCTTGATCTATGTGTGCCCCCTCCATACCTGAATTTCCTTGAGGGGATGCTTGCTCTAATAAAAGGCATGTATTAAGAGCCATTTGAGCAACAAAACAATCTGATATTTTGACTGTGAACCAGTCTCCAGACCTGCTCAGTTTATTAGTAAAAATATAGTCAAAAGGACCATTGCTATCTTTCAACTAACTATAAGAAATTGTATTTTAACACTTTAGCATTTCCCCCCAGATATGTACACCTTCATTATTGAGGCTTCCACACCAGAAAAGTAATCTAGGTATTTTATTAGGAATGAAGTAGAACAGAATGTATCAATGTATCAAGTTTCTGCTGATATGCATAGTCGTCATAATAGTCAATTATAATTGACACATAATAGTTGTCATAAGGCAATTACTTAAAAAGTTTTTTGAAGCCAAAAAGTCAGACTTAAAGCTAGACTTTTTCTTCTGGTGAAAGAGAAAAAATGAAAGAGATAGAAGAACAGAAAATGGATTGTGATTACAAATATAAATGAAAAGCTTACGTCAGTAAGCTAACAATAACTAAACAAGATTTTATTCTTTTTTCCAGAAAAAAGATAATTTTCCACATAATGACATCAGGTAAAAATTCACAACTTAAAAGTCACAGAAGATATCATAAGGAAAGCTCTGATTGGCTTAATATTTAGGAAGAGCAACTCATTGACAATTGAACAAGACAATGTAAAATAAAATATGCAATAGAGGTATTCACCTCTTTAAAGTATTATGTCTGACATTGTACTCTAATCTCATATTTTCTAGGGTATATGCAAGTTAAAAGGAATTTATGCTATTCTACAGGAAAATGAAACATAGCAGAGAAAAAAAAACAAAACAAAAAGCAAAGCCAACAAAAAACCCCCACCAAAATGTCACACCGTACCTTTATTCAAAACTTTATGTGAAAAAAGGAAGTTGCTGTGAGTGTATGCAAAAAAATTTTAAAATTTCCAGAGTACTCTTGTTTTTTGAGCATTTGACATCATCTTGAGGAGAATAATTTATATATTTCTGTGTTTATTTAATTTATAATTTTTTTTGTGATAACTCAGTGGAATAATGCTGAAATTCAGCTCTACTGAAATTCAACAGAAATAAAAATCTAAGAGAACAGTAAACTTCTTTTGTAGAGCAGAATAGTATAAATGTCGTCTACCATAATTACTTTATTTTGTTTTTAAATAAATTCTTTTCAGATAATGCTTAGGATTCTGAATATGTTATTTCACAGTACTAACATCTGCAGAATGGGAAGACAAGCTGTGTGTTTCCTGAAAGGAAAAGGGCAGTTTCAAATATGAGAAATGAATTTTGATTAATTGTTTTTCAGTACTGTCCTAGCTACAGAGGTCGGGGGACATTTCTATTCTTTTTCAAAGACTTTTCAAAAAATGTATGTCCCATGGAATTTATCATCAAAGGGCTAAACCATGACTAAGTATTCTAGATAGTCAAGGTGAAGGAATTGTGTTAACTGATTTTCACAGAGGAAATGTGTAATATCGTACCTCTCCAAGGCTGAAGGGGTTTTGAAAAGAAAATCTTTTTAGTGATGCAGAATTCTTTATAGTGTGAATCTTAAATTTCATCTGACAGAAATAAATGTGTCATCTTCTGCAGGTTCCATGTGGACACTACTTCTAGAAGATAGAATTCCTTGCCAGGTCACAGAAATTGTAAGCCATTTCACCTTTATACATTCAAGCATTTTGTTCACTATCAAAACAAGATATATGATATTTTCTCCTTCAGCAAAAAAGTATGCCTTAAAAGAAAAACATTTTACTGACTAAGTGGTTACTGAAAAACCACAAATATTAGAAGCAGAGAATCATAAAGGTGGAGAAGACCTCCAAGATCATTAAGTCCAGCCTTTGACTGAATATCACCCCGCTAAACAAACCATAGTCCACCACTTCCCTGAACAGCCCATTCCAATACCTAACTACTATTTCAGTGAAGAAATTCTTCCTGATCTCAAACCTGAACATCCTCTGGCACAACCTGAGGCTGTTGCCTCTTCCCTTGTCGTTATCTGGGAGAAGAGGATGACTCCCCTCTTGGCTACAGCCTCCCTTCAGGTGGATGCAGAGAGTACGACTCACCCTTGAGACGTCTCCAGGTAAAACACTCCCAGTTGCCTCAGTCATGTGACTTAGCTTCTAGAACCTTCTGCAGCTCCACTGCCCTTCTCTGGACATGCTCCAGCACATTAATGTCTTTCTTATCATGAAGACCCCAAAACTGAGCACAGAATTTGAGGGGTGGCCTCAGCAGTGCTGAGTACAGGGGAACAATCTCTGTCCTGCTCCTGCTAGCCACACTATTGCTGATGCAGGCCAGGCTGTCACTGGCCTTCTTGGCCACCTGGGCACTTGTCCAGCCACTACTGCCCATCACCCTTGTGTCTTTTTTTGCTGGGCAGCTTTTCTGCTTCTGACTGTAGTGCTACATGGGGTTATTGTGAGCCAAGGGCAGGACCTGGCACTTCAACTTACTGAACCTCATACCATTGGCCTTGGCCCATTGATTCAGCCTGTCCAGATCCTTCCTCAGGGCCTTTCTACCCACTCCCCCAGCTTAGTGTCACCTGTAAACTGTTCCAGTTTTTTCTTCAAAATCTACTTTTGAAATGAAATATAAATCATAAAATTATCTCCTAAGGTGTTTTAAAAATGGAAAATTCCTCAGTGAAACACCCCTCTTCTACAGCTGAATAATTCCCCAAAACAAAACTAAAAATCTGGTTTTTGAAGTCAATGCGCAATGGCTGTCTTTCACCAGCACGTAAATGAAATTGTCCTATCCAATCCAATTTCATTTATGTCATCTCTTATAATAGTTCATGCTGATTAGTGCTAACAGAATGAAGGTTAATCATCCTTAAAAATGCTTGCTTCTCTTTTTCCCCCTCTGAATGCAGGACAGAGTTTTAAATTGTATATATTCCATGGTCTGTTTCTAGGATGTCTCCTAAAAAATCAATTCAAAAGGCAGCTGCAGTCCAAAAGTAGCAACTGATGAAACATCTGAGAGATACCTGTTCTTGCAGGTGTTCACTTAATGTTTTCCTTTTCTTACTGTTGAAAAACAGTTTTCTCTTGCAAACAAACTGTGATCAAAAGTTGGTTCTGAAAAAGGATTCTGAAGGCTCTGAATCTACTTTTGTTAAAGCATAAAAACCAAAATCACATTATTTCCAAAGCAACTGATACTTTTCTTACAAAGAAGTTTCAGTATTAGTATTTAAGCACCTACTAAAATCTATCATTGTAAGAATGTCATTCCCATTCATCAAAGCCTTGAAATCTCATTGAACATTTATGCTTTGTAATAATTTAACCTTTTAACCTTTGTGATAACAAATTCTCAAGTATATTTTCCCCAATTAAAAAAAGAAAAGTTTTGTAAGAATTTTTATGAATTAAAGATTATATATGGAGTTTATTTTTGAGACTGCACTGTTCTTAAATATTTGGATTATCACTGAATATACTGAAACAGACTTGAATCCTAAAAACACTCTGTTATTTTCTGTAATTTTATGCCTATATAACATAGCATTTCTGATTTGTTATTTCTTAGGCATTGATAATTTTCTGCTTAAAATATTTTTCATCACTTAAGAGATCAGTGATAGTTATTTAAACAATTAGTCATAAATATGAGAAACATACAAGTATACTGTATCTTCTAAAGGTGTCCCATATACAAAACTTTATTTTTGTCAATGATTTGATTTAAAATTTACAAGATTTAATAAAATCATTGAAATCAAAATGAGCCTGTGAACACCATTTACACAGAAAAGGTTGATCAATGTTTCAAGATGCTGTTGTTGAATTTTCAAGAGAAAATTCAATTTATCTAGACAATGCTGTAAACTCTTAATCAAAGAAACACTTTTCAATCTATTTATCTGAGAGTTCTACTGGAATATACTGTCCAGTTAGTGCAGGATTATGCTTTGTTTTAATTTTTCCAATTTTAATGAAGTACAAATATTGTACACCTCTTAGGCTTGGTGGGATAATACTGTTGATCCTGACATTTCCTGACAGTAGCACTTCTTTTCTCCTTCTGTTAAGAAATAATTTCTCTTTTTTTCTGCTACATACAATCTTTGTAAATCAGACAAAAAAAAAAAGAAAAAAAAAAATTCTTTCATTTTGAGCAGCACTTAAACATCTGAAATGAACAAATAAGACCTGGAATTTTGGTGAAATGTTCAGCGGAGAACTAAGGCAAACTGTAGACCACAATTTACTATGAGTGAAATTTATCTTCTTGGAAGGTTTCCTCATTTGAAACAGTAAACACAGAACTATATCCATTAAAATGTCTTATTTGATTAAAATCATAGCAACACTTGAAATTTTCTAAACAAAAAGTATGAGAATTCCATTAACACATAGATAAATATACATGTACATATTTAAGTCCTGATGATCAGTGCTTAGGGTAGATTCATAAATAGAATTATGAGATAATATGCTTAGATGACTCTTAGACATAAACAAAACAGTTAATTTTTTGAATTAGAAAGGAAAAGGGTAAAAAATTAAAACCAATGCTCTCAGATTTGTTTTATTATTTATTAAACACTTCATATTGCTTTTATGAATGCACTTTATATCAACTAAAAGGAATAAAAGGCTTTACCATCTTGTTTTATTACCTTCCAGGAAGCCTGGAACTGCAATTCTTAAATAAATGATGGCTGGAATATTTTGATACTAACACAAAGAATAAAAACACATTCTTCTTGTTAGTAATAATCAAGTTGATTTAAATAATATTTGCTGGAAAATAAATTTAATTTTAATATCTCAGAACTAATTTAAACAAAGTTTTATGCAAGCAGGATGAAAGAATGCAGTGCTGAGGCAGCTCTATGGATATACTATGGCATATAATTTGAATAACGAAGCTGCCTGGGTCTATTTCCTTAGCATATAGTAAAAATGAAGTTATACAGTCCATATTTTAAGACAAGTTAAGGATAATTTGAATTTGATATGGTGTAGGTATGTGCACAGTTACTGAACTCCTCAAAAACATAAAGTGATAATTTGATTTATTTATTTAATGTAGAATTACTGTAGATGATAAAAATGTTTTTTAATAGTAGTAGCTTAACTACACCATTATTCCAATAATCCTCTCTTCAAATACCTCTAGAGATATATAAAGGTAATGGCTTCTTTAACGAGCTTTAAATTAATAAATTTATTTTACTTGATGTTGACCACTAAGATAAGAAAATTTAGCAATTATGATTGGGAAATCTTGACTATTAACAGAAAGAGGGTATGAAATTCATTAACTATATATGACCGAAACCTTTAAATTTTTCAATGATTGGTCACTGAAAATGCAAAATATGGATAAATAAACACATTTCATAAAATTCTTTAACATTTTCATGAAATGTCTCCATGAATTCAGTCTCTCAAGTCTATTATTGGTTTCTGCATAACATGGGTGTACTCGGTCTGCACTTCATTTCTGCATTCTCTACCAATGTTCATGTCCAGCAGCCATTACATTATGGTTTAGAAATGGCACTTGATATGCACTTTTATGTTTAAAGAGAAATTTGAATATTAAATTCATAACCATGAATCAAAAAAAAAAAAAAAAAATAAAAATTTGAGTCAAGCTGTGATTAAGATTGCCCACAGAGGAAAAGCTTTCTGTGACTTCCAGAAGATCTGCTTTCTGGACTTGTCTTAGCTGTGGATAACGGTGAAGCTCACTTGGTCTCCTACATCAGCTGTCAAGCTCATCCCCAGGGTCCAAAGTTCATCATCTATCACACAAGAAATTACCCTACCTGGCAGTTAGCTGCATGGTTTTGTTGAGTATACAGGCATCAAACACTTGAGACACAAATATTCTTCTGGAAAAAAAAAAAAAAATTGAAGATTTACGTTTGTAACTTCATAGGTATGCCTTACAAACACTGGAACTCCTTTTAAATCCTAAATGAAGTGGATGCATTTTTGTTCATGTGCTCATATTTTGGGGAGGATTGTGTTCTTATTGTTATACCTGTTATCATTTAAAGAGAAAACTGGTATTGCCAAGAGGAAAGGCTTACAAAATAGGCAAGATAGAATGTAAGGAAAAAAGAGCATGTGGACCTGGGTGAAAAAAACAAACTGTTTCCTTAATCTGTTGCATGAAGCCATAATAGCAACATTTGGTGACCTATGATTTTTTTTGAATTTCCTAATTATGTTCTCTTGTGAAATTCTTCTCAATTATTTGAAGGTACATCTATACTGCTGGGCATTCAGAACAGCTCTGTATGGAAGTACAGTCAAAAATAAATGTAAAATACTCTCTGCAGAATATAAGGTAGGAGGAATAGACCCTAGTTTATTATTACCTTCAAATAGTAGTCTATGTGCCAATGTATAAGTAAACCTCAAGTGAACTGAAGAATGTATTCCCTGTCAAGATTTCCAGGGACCCTCTATATTTCTTCTGCATGGAACAAAGGGGTTTTATTCTGTTCGTAATGTAAACTTTATATTTCAGATTTTATTTGCATAACAATGAATCCTCATCCTTTCTGCTCATCGAAAATTGCTTTTTTGTTTATGACTTTCTCTTCAGTAGGAAGAAGCATCAATTCATTATTCACGAAATAAAGACTCATTAAAAAAATAAAAAGAAAAAAAAAAGAGAGAAAAGAAACCAACTATGTTGTGTCTTTAATTTAAAACCTGCTTGAGGGCCCTATGGGGTATATTAAATCTGTCTCATTGCCATATATCTTAGTGTACATTTTGCTTGAAACCAGGTGTTTTGTATATTGAACTTTTTAACACTGCAGGGAGGTAAGTATTCACAGCTGGAGTTTTATGCTTCACACATTTTCATGTTTCAGAACAAGGAGCAACCCCTAGGAAAAACTCCTCCAGCATGAAAAGAGGTAGAACAAAGCACGTCTGTATCTGGTGGCAGGACATGGATGCGATGAAGTCACAGATCTAGGACTTGCATATAAAATAGATGCTGGTGTAACCAGGACAAAAATTTCAAGCAGTTGAAGTGTATAGATTGCAGATCAATCACGATATATGAGGTTGTTAGTGTGGAAAAGAGGTGCAAAACAGATTCAAAGAAGGATGAACAGCTTTTGTAACAGATAAAAATTAAGAAATCTTGTACTTTTAAACAATATTTGAAGGCTATCATGTTTACTGAATTACCAGTTTAACATTTATACTTTGTGTATGTTATTCCTCCAAAATTTCCGAATCAGTCTTTCTACAGTGAGAATATTTTGAAAATTATCTTTGACACATAAAATATGAAATGAGTAAATTAATCTTTCTCAACTAGTAGTTTGAGAAATTAGCACTTTTCTTTCTCTCATGAAGACAAGAAAGAACATTGCTTTAGTTTTCCAAGTGATTTAAGTTTATTAAAAGAGTAAGAAAACACCTACTTGTTGGGGCAGCTATTCCTGTGAAATCACTTTAGCAAAACAAAAGTGGACTTCCAGAAGAAGGAATTCCTATGTGCCATTAACAGGCAAGTTTGTTTATTTGATGATTTAATTTCAGTTTTTGGTGTTCTGACAAGTAATTTCAAAAGACAGAGGAACTGGCTTATTAATACAGGAAATCAGCAGGGTTTGGGGCTTAGACAGAGCATAAGACATTTCCACATCTGTATTTTGATCATTTAACAAGTTTATAATTCTTTACCTAATAGAAAGATTAATTATTTTACCCAACAGAAAGATTGATTTCCTACAAAGATTAAGAAGGAAAATATTTTTTCAGTTTCCTTTGTATTAACAGCTTTTGGTAACAGAAATCAAGCTTCAGCCACAGGCTGACATTGCACTGATTAACTCAAAGGTTATCCCTGAAATGATAAAAAATAGATGGAGAAATAACATTTTATGAGTACCTTGAACAGCTGAACAACACAGAATAGTCTTTATTAACAGCAAAATGCTACTGATCTGATAGAAAGTGTAATTAATGGATCCTTTACAAATTCAAACTACAGAAAATAGTAAGTGCATATAGATATTTAAAATTACTAAATTAATGGTGAGATCCTTCAGCTTGTTGCTGAGGTCAGGGATGTTCACATCTTAGTGCAAAACTACATTTTAATGTTTTGTGTTGTTTTGTTTGCTTTATGGTTGTTTTTTTGGGTTTTTTTTATGGTGCTGTGCTTTCACCCTTCCCTCTGGCCTAAACCAAAGACTGCAGAAGTCCATAACATTGCCACCTGGTCTTGTCTCTCCAGACATATCACCATTTTGTCACTAGTATTTGTGACATTCTATCTGTTGCACTGTGGAAATCCCTCTGTTGACAGTAATGCATAGCTTTGCTTCTCTCCGTGGGTGTTGCAGGCACGGCGGGGAGCACATGCAGGGCAGGGAGCACAATGATAAAGATAATGATAAATTGTTATGTGTGGTCAATATTATTACTACTTCTGCCACGAATGATTTATTGCACGCAATATTCTATACAAGTGGAACTCTTAAAAACAGACAGGGAGAGTGGACAACAAACAAAATTATAATCTTATGCAACAATAGAAAGGCAAACAAGGTAAGAAATTAATCTTGACTCATTGTTATACTGGAGATAAATTTTGGTGCAGAAAGAAAAGCGCTTTTGAAGTACCTTGCTGTAGGCTTAGAGTTCATAAAAAACAAGCAAAGTGATGAATTAGATGACATCTTTGAATAACACTTTAAAAATAATAAAGATAAATGAAAGAACTTCCTCAGTATTTTTGTTGTTTGAAGGGTTTTTATGATGCATGTTTTATATTAGCTTTCCTTCCATATTTTCTATGAGTGGATTTTATATTAGGCTTAAAAAAATGTAAGATGTTAATAAAATCCACTCCACTGCTAGATTTTCTACTCTATTTAGAGTAAATATCTGTTTTACAGGGTTCTAAGGTTTTGGCCAAATCCTGGGGGTGTGTGCATTATTGTAACTCATTGTCACAAATCTCACCACTGTTTCTTTGCCTGCCTCTGATTTTGGGTTCAAGCCCCAGTGGTGGTCCTTGAACAAAGCCTATGTCCTGAGGTTGTTTGAAGGAGTTCATGTGTTTATATATGCATACGGGGGCTTGTGTTTGTGTATGTGCATTGGGGAGTGTCAGATGGAATGGATTTCACTTAGAATTGAGTAATTTGTGTTATAATGATCTAGTACTTTAATAATCTATAATTCTTTCTCCAAGTAAAAACCTCTATATGTTTACTTCAATATATGTTTGTTTAAAAAAAGAGTGCATGAACAAATCCTGCTTAATTTAGGGAGAGAACTGAACCAATGTGTAGCAGATAGCAGATATATAGATTTAAACCTAAAATAACTGCATTGGCTTCAGAAGACTTATTCTTGATTGACACTACTGATAGTGAGGGCAGCATCTAGTCTCAAAAATTTTGACAGCAATTTATTACTCCAAAGTTACTTATCTTACCGTGATTGTCCTTTCAAAAATACCTTTATTTTGATTCATCATCCTTTAAAAACCATTCTTAGGATCTATATTCTCAATGCACATTTCAGTAAATTGTGAGGAAGTAATAATGAGCTCAAATATACTTCAAACTATGGTGTATTATATTTGACTGATTCATGTAAACTAGCCTCTTGGAGCAAAAAATTACACACTGATGGATACTTAAAATGATTCATAGCAGTAAATAAAACCGCTCCTTTCTGACACAGGTTCAGCTCATTAAATCTCCAGTGGTCATGTTTCTGTGGCAGAAGTGATATTGTATGTAACAATTACCAATTACTCCCGTAAATAAAGTTGGTCTGTACAAGAGGACAACCTCATCTACCTAAGACAATGAAACATTTCCCTGACATCTGACCCAGAGTGCTTTGCATGTGGTTTTCCTAAAAAATAAATGGTTGAACAGTGCAAGGAGAATCATTTATTAGACAATGCACATTCTCTGTTGAAATCTTTGAACATAAGAGCTGCTGTCAATCACCTTCCACTGAGTAAGATCTTACCCATATAAAATGTCTAGAGTGCTAAAATCTTTTTCAACTACTTTTGCACATGGAAAGATGATTCCAGATCTGTCTGTATGAATGTTGGATGGTTGCCACACTTATGTAGCTACTGTAACTGCCAACATTTAATTTTCTTTTAGCTTTATACAGAAAGAGAAAGAAGAGTGGGGGGGTCTGTGGAAAATGAGAGATCTCAATGTTTTTGAAAGATAAATATATTTTAAAATTCAAAGATGGTGCTAATTATAAAGAATTGTAATTATAATCCATTTTGGGAACAGCATGCTTGTTCCTCTAACCATTTTTGTCACCTCAGTCAGAGATAGTTTAAATTTTAGCTGCAGTTTCTTTGTTTAACTGGATTTTTTATGCCTACTTCATTTTCTGGGGAAGAAAAAGTGACATACATAGTTCAGAGGGAGAGCCTGACCCCTTTGTATCATTGTGTTTCTGGAATTTAGGATTTCCATTTCTGAATAAGTAATATTTCACCCCTGGTGAAATCACTATAGCTGAATGACATTGCTTGATAAAGGCCAGAAAGACAGAATTTTAATAAGCACTGAACTGCAGCTCTAAAATAACTTAGTGTGAAGTTTTACATATGTTTACAATGCTCATTACCCTACATACAAATTTCAAAACAAGACAGACTGTTTACAATGCCTGTAATCAGCTTGGTGTCTTGTAGCTGCAGTACTCCAAGGAATGAAACAATGAAAGCACCCAACAGAAGGGCCCTTCAACATAATCTGTTAACTACAGTTTGTACCAGACCTTGGTAGGAATGGGAGGCCCCTGGCTAATCTTTTTACTTGGCTAAGTGGTTCTAGGCACAGAGTTCACAATAAAATAATAAAAGCTCAAGGGGCCCTTCAAAACAGCATATATTCAGTGCTGAGTCTCCTTATTAGAGAGTGAAGGTCAACACTATATTATAATGTTCTCGTGTTTACATACAATGATTTTTTTCTTTTCATGCATTTGTCACTGAGGCAGTTAAGATTTTTATTTCACTGTTTTATAATGATGGCATTTATAAGCTACATATTGATTTTGTATCATTGAATATTGTAGTAAAATTTTACTCTAAAAAAGCTTTCAGATTGCATTTATTTTTGTAACTTCAGACATGCAAAAAGGTTTAAATAGATTAAATTTTCTGTACTTTTTCTGCATAATCCTGATGCTGACTATGTTTTTAATGTCTTTTTATCTCATGGTGGTTGGAAATATAAAAATCTCAATTCTAAATTTGTGATAATCCACTTAGTTCTGTCATAGATACTCAATACAATATGTATGGAGATGGCTGAAATGTTCATGTGTATTTTTCTAGTCTGAAAAATAATAATGGGAAAATACCTTTCATATACTCTTCCCTTCTTATAATTACAGAATTATAGGCCAAAACCTCTGCTTGTGAAGATCAACCTACTTATGCTGATGCCAATGGAACTCTATTGATTTATGCCAGCTGATTTGTGTCAGTGTCTCTTCTAGCCATAATTCAACTCAGTTTGCTGTAATCACAACAGGCAGTATTTGTCCAATGAAGCCAACATCTGGTGTTAATGCAAAGAGTAAAGCCTAGGAGGAGTAATTAGCCTTTTATCTTTTTTCTTTTTTTTTTTAATCTGTGGTAGACTGGTTTGTTTCTTAAAAACGCAGGGTGATATTGCTATAAATGCAACTACTTATTTTTCACACATTATAGTTAAAATAGAACCCTTCTCCATATTTGCTTGCTTTGTCTTGCAGGTACCATTAGGACCACTCTACTCAAGAGGTTTAGAGTGAGTCAACCTGCCAAGAAAGTTACTGGAACACACCTGACAGAGAACATTTACCCAAAAATAGTACCTATCTTCCTCTCCTCACACAGGTGTGAAGCTACTAGGTGTTCTCAAAGCCAAGTGCAATTGTCTTTCTTAAGAGGAATGCCATCCCAATCACTAAATCTTGATGCCTCAAAACAGGGGGAAGAGTGGGAGTGTATAGTTTTTCTGTGATCCATTGAAAGGGTGTGAAGATCAATAAAATAACTAACTAAATAAAACACCAATAATATTATGAAATCACTCTGTTTTTGAATAAGGATATTATTTGGTTGTGTATTCATTGTTTTTCTTATAGCTAGAAATATAGTTTTGTCATGAAATGGATGCATTGTATAGAAAATAGTTTTAAGAAACATGAAGGGAAGAGCAATGAAAAGCAATTTATTAATGGAAGGATTAACACTAATTTTAAAAAGCATTCCATGTGGAATATAGATTCATATGTAGAATATGTTTTATTAACTTTATTATCATATTTCCTAGAAAGTAAAAATATAAATGTATTTTTTGATGTTAATAATGAATAAAAATTAAGAATGAAAATGAATGATTCAGAGGCTGTCAATTTCTTTTACTTGCATGAAGAACAGTCCACAAAATAATAGTGATCTTTAAGAATAAAAGAACAGAGAGAAATAATTAATGTGCTTTCTAAATCCTCACGTTCCAAAGTCTGTCAATATCCCAAATAATTAGTCTAAGTGTATCTGCTCCATGGTCATGCTTTAGAAACTTATTTCCATGTAAAACGTAGTTAAGGAAAGCCCAGTTTTGTCTTTTTGTGAGACAAAAATCTCCATATATATAAAACAGAAGTGTCAACTTATTTTTCAGCAGCCTGTACTATACATTTACATTATACATAGCTGTTGCAGTAAAAATCACGCATTTTTCCATTTATTGCTTAATTTCAAGTCATAGCTTATGAATCTCTATTTAGTTGCAGTGGTTTTAGAAGCTGAGAAATTATCATTCTCACAGAGACACTGACACTGTTAATTATGATGCGTATTAAATCATGTTTATTGGTGTGGCTACTTTATTAAGGCAGCATGAAAGAGCACCATTGTCTCACTAGGGCATTTTTTTCTCATTGAAGGACCTCAAAATGAAATAAACCTACTATGGTTAGATATATCTGTATGTATGTCAAAAATTACACTCACATTTTCACCAAATCACATGAAGGATCAGTCTTATTAATAGCAAAAACATAGGCTGCAAAATGCATGTAATGAAAACTAATGGAATTTGAGAAAGCCAACAGAAAAGTAGACAAAGTGGGCGATATCAAGAGAACTTGGGAAAAAATACACAGTGTAGGACTGTATTATCTTTTTCAGGCCTCCTACACTTGCAGCTGTTGCACCAAAGAACTGATGTCAGTAGAACTTTAATTACCTTTCAACTACCCTGTATTTTTTTTACAGAATGGAAAACACTTTCCGTTTTGTGAAAATATGGTTCATATTGCCTTAATGAAAAAATAACCACAAACTAGATGCCACCTAATTTTCCTTTCAGAATAGAGCAGATAGAAGAAACAGTACTAAATAAGAAATGTTGCAGTCTAAATATTAGAGTATTTAAAGGTATATTTAAAGGCCTTTAAAGACTATGTTTTATTATTAATCTTGAACACAAAATTGAGATATAATTTTCAATAGCCCTTCTGAGGTTGTTGCATCCAAGAGAAAGTGTAACTTTTAATTCCAAAAACAGCTTTTTCTAGATTAGACTATTCTCTTGTCTCCATTGCAAGTTTTTAAATTTAATTTTTCCATTCTATTTTTCTTAATGCTTTTCCTCTAATATACCTTCTTTCAGAACTATTTCATTTTATTCCTCTCCTATTTCCCTTTCAACTTCATAAGAACTTGTGGTTCACTTGCTGAAATTTTAGCATTCACATGTCCCTCTGAAATCCTTTGAACCTTGAGGGATTATTTTCCTCTCATATTCCTCCTAATTAATATCTCAATAACCTGCTGGCTTGGCTTCCAACTACAGCCATGATGATATTTCTATAACCAGAGTAAAAACAAGAGAAGAAATATTTTGCTTTTATTTCTGGCTTTCAATGCAAAATTGCTTCAGTAAACAAGTCAACTGTACACCATCTAGTGCTGGTTGGAACATTGTTCAAGAAATCAGAATATATCTGAAGTGCATTGTTTCGAGTGCTTTTTTTCGTTCAAAGAAATATTATTTTTATTTACAAATAACACGTATGCTCTTTTCATTTCAGTATTGTTTTCCCTATAACAATGTATGTACAGTTTTTAAATCTGCACAGGATACACCCTCAGAGAAAAGCTGCATGAATATATGCTACAACAGGGCATAATATAAAATATGTATTCTTAGACCATATAAGGCCATTCAAAAAATACAAGACTGAAAAATTCACCAGGGAAGAAAAGTAGACTGTCTCCACTTAGAAGAGAAATTTTAGGTTTTTTTAGAGAGTTATTTTAGAGGTTTTTTAGAGGTTTTTTTTAGAGTTTTATCTCCTAAAAAATATAAATTTATGACCAGAAAATAATACAGAAAGTTTTTCCCTAGTATGTTTTAACGATTTTGTGCTCTTACATCACAATAAAGCATCCTTCAGCAAAGTTTGGCATATTTTGCACTTTAATGAATACTGAAAAGTAAGTAAGTGGATCCAGTGCAATATAAAGAGTGTGTTAAATATGTAAATATTTATGTAAATATGTAAATATAAATATGTGTTATGCATTTATGCAATATTTTATAACTTTTTTTAAAAGTTCATAAGAGATCTGATTATGTCATAACTGAAATGGTTACTCAACCTTCAAGTGTATAGAAGCTGTGACTGTGAGTTCGTAGGATGACGCAATCACAAAACCACAGCTTTATCCTCTAAATTTCACTACTTTATTTCAGATTTCCACCAATGTCACAAAAATCATTAGTAGTGGATACACCTATGATAAGTAAAATGAATATGAATTACTATATAACAAACTTGTACCAATTGCTATCAACAAACAGTAGTGTATAATCAATCAATAGTATGGTATCAATCAATAATATCAATTAGTATTGTCAACCAACCAACAACAACAGTGAATACCTAGAGGCTATTAAAAATGACTACAATTTATCATCAAGCCAACTTATCAACAATATAACAACAGATATGCCTATTATAGATTACTTTTATGACTATATAAAAACACAAAAAATTTATTTAAATCGGTTTCAAAAGGAAACAAACAATCCCAAAAGTGAGTGTCAAACTTATCCCAGATCAAGAGGACTCTTGATGTGAAAAGGTAAGGATAGACCAAAATGATAAGATGACAGAAAAAGTCTCCCTTTAAAAATTATCCATGTCACAGAGTCTGGAACCAGTTAGGTATCCCACCTGGTGAGGTCTCAAAGAGAGAGAGAGAGATTCATTTTTGGAAAAAAAAATTAAGTCCTTTTTAAAAGAACAACATAAGATAATGTAGGATGTCCCTCTTTGAGAAGAAAATTAAAGTTAAATAATTTCTATTTCTCACCCTTAACAGAGAATAAAAGATGATGTTTGCTGTTGTTCCTGAAAAAATGTATTTTTTATGAACTGTTTACCAACTCCTCAGACAGTAAGTTGTTACCAGTGCCCCGTGGTTTTGTGTTAAATGGTGGTATCTCAGGATGTCTCTGTTTCCTAGGCACCCTGTCTGCATTTCAAAGATGCCAGCTGCACTCTTCAAGGGTGTTTCAGGTTGGCAGGTCTAGCTCCCAGGCTCACAGTTCCAGTCTTTCTCTGTTATTATTTTTTAGCACACAATTTTCCCCTTCTAACCAGGCCACAATTACCACTGGTCACATCACCACATCTGACTTTTTATTTGCTGATGGAATATATTTCAGAGGTACTCAAATCTCCAATAGTCTATTTTACCCCAGAAATATTACTTCATTGAATTTTCTTCAATGTTAGTTTTTTGTCACAATAGAAACAAAAAGAATTTCCTGAAAGTCTCACTTAAACAGAAGAATTTCTATAGGGAAAAAAAAATAAATAAAAAGATAAAATAAAATAACATAAAATAAAATAAAATAACATAAAATAAAATAAAATAAAATAAAATAAAATAACGTTGAAGCTTTTTTTACATAATTAATTACTACATCTAGTGTTATCCAAATTTTTGCTGTATCTCCAATGTTTCCCATATTGCATAGTTCAGTAAACATTAGTAACTTATGTTTTTGCTGTCCACCTTTGCTTTCATTGATAGAAATACAGGACAAAGATGAGGATGATGAAATGGCCAAATGACTTTTTGTCTGTTGTAGCATCTCCCAAGGTGTTTGCAGATAATACAGCATCAGTGAATGAGAATAGTTGAGAAATCCAGTTTCAAAGGAGAAAAAAAAAGGAAAGAAAAAAAAAAAAAGTTATTTTTTCATGTAGAAGATGCAAGTTTGAGACAAGTTGCAGACCAAGGTTCACAGAGCACTCCCCTATATAAGAGAATTTTAGTGAAAATTAGATATTCTTTTAACATGTCTTTTTGAAGAAGCCCTTACTTCCTGTGGCTCTTGGACACTTAAAGAGCCCAAAAAAGGAGGAGATCAAGTCTGTTGAATGCATCTCTTTGTAGAAAGAGCCTGACATTGAGGTAAGAGAATTGTAACATTTTTTCACATTTGTCATCTCCCTTTCCCAGGAAAGGATACTACTTTATGGATGCACTAGGTCACACTTGTCAGATACCAGGAAAAATTGTATCTTATATCCACAAGCATAAATACCTGGGGAGAGGATGTGAAGAAAGCTTTAGAAAACTGTCATTCTGTCAGGAGATTGAATCCTACAAGAAATGTAGTAAGCGTGCAAATGTATTCTAAGTGTCAGATTCACAAGAAAAAAAATGTCC
This sequence comes from Parus major, assembly GCF_001522545.3. Lineage (NCBI taxonomy): Eukaryota > Metazoa > Chordata > Aves > Passeriformes > Paridae > Parus > Parus major. The sequence goes on from NC_031768.1 coordinate 36,061,127, forward strand.
ATTTAATTAAAATAGTCATACCTTCATACCTTAAATCCTAAAACATAATTAAAATTAGAGCTATTTGTTTTTTAAATGGATTAATACTCTATAAATCCCAATGAAGTTGCTTGTGCACCATTCTTTACAACTACACTGAATAATGCATAGTATTTAATCTGTACTGAATAGATGGCAGGCTATAAACCAAAGTTTAGGTTCATCCTTTTTGCGGGTTAGACATGATCTAAATTTGGTTGGCTTCTCTCTGACACCTTTTGATGCATTACAGCTGAATAAGTCCAAGTTCATGTCCCATATTTCCTTCATTATCTGTATACCTACAAAAGAAGTAACTTTAAAATGAAAGCAGTTCTATTTTCACTGCAGATTAATAATTTTGGTGGTTAAGGTGGACAACTGGTTGCAAAAAACAAGTGTATAAAGTATTCCATAAAAAAAAAGATTATTATATCTCAGAGAATTAACTGTAATAGAAAATGTAAATGAACATGTTGTGTAAGGAATATCAAAAAGACCCTCTACACAGAACACCCACAGAAGCCTCCATGAGTAAGCCTTGATAGAAAATCCTTGATGCAGATACTGTATAAAAATAGTTTGACTGAGATAGATATTGGCATTAATGATTCAGGGAAAACACTAAAATTTCTTTGAATTTCTCCAACAATATTGACACTCAGGGTTGTTTTTTTTTTTTCATTTGGATGAATTCTATAGGTATCTATTCTGCTATTTAACTTACCTTAAGAGACAAATGGACTGGCAGAACACACTTTCCAGAAGTTTGGTAAGTTTGACCTATATAAAGTGCTTTAGATTTTCATTTAGAATTGTTTTGAAGAAGAAATTACTGAAAAAAAATAAATTATATATTTAGGCCTCTAACTGATTATTGGCTACTTGAATAAATTATCAGAAAAATGATTATATTTATGCATTAATTGTCACTGGAAATTATACTGCATCTGTGAGAACATCATCTCACTTCTGAACTGCTGAATATTGTAAGATCAGAATGCCACCAGGTCCCCAGATAATAAGTCATACAACCATGTTTCAGCATTGTCATATCTGTGATGATCTTCTTTCACGTTCTCAGGACATTGTCTCATGGGATGACTATTTTTTCTTAGATTATTTTTATTTTATTTATGCCTTAGGGTTTTTAATTGGTAGACAGAGTTTTCTAAACAAAGATATTTATCAAAAATTTGATTGCTTCTAATTCTACGATGCTGCAATCACTTGAGTGAACATTTAAGTTGCTTTGCAAATATATTTCCTTTAGATATTAAGAACCATGTTTTGATCATCCACTAGTATCTTAAAGTTAATTGACTGTAAGTTTCCAATGTGAACCTTGTTGATCAGGTCAGGTTTTCTAAAGTAAGTTGACATCTTTAAAAGTCATACTGTCAAAGTATATACATGACATCAATTTATCTTAATCCTTTAATAAACTGGTTAACACTGGAACTTCCTTTCACAAATAATACAATCTCAGAGCTGCTTAATGGCATTTGAATAACAGTAATAAAAGTTTGCAGCTCAGCTCAGGAAGCAAAGAATAGAAAGGACAGCCAAAACTAGTTCTAGATAGCTGGTTGCTGTATTTATAATTGTGTCCCTTTTCCCATTAAAATTCTTTACATCAGGTTTTGTATTTAGAGACAGTATTGATTGCTTACTTTTTATTTGTCCTCTGCCAAAAGTACATGTTTATTTGACCTTCTCATTCATTATTCCTGGTGATAAGAGAAGGATGACACATCCAGAAAGATATAGCACAGCTGTTCCATCTTCAATGAGAGTTTTATAAAGGAATTATTATTATATGTGGAACAACTCAGAAAATAATATTGAAATATGTCTATAAAGAAATAAGTCTTACTACTCAGCTTCTTCACGAAAACTGAAAATACCTTTGAAATACAGAATAATGAGTACCCAAGAATTTATTAACATCACATAAAATTAGTTTCAAAAATATCTGTCTCTCTAGTAAGCATCTTTACAAAATATTGAACAGAATACATCTATTTGAACCATTTATTTAAGAGTTCTGCGAGGTTAGGATTTAAATTTATAAACAGATTGTTACAAACAGAAATTAGGGCATTTAAAAATAACAGTTAGAGTGTGCACATGCCTATTTTTATTTCTGGATTTAAGAAGTTATTCAAGTGGCAACACTGCTGAAGGCTTTTTCACCCTTTAAATGTCTATTAATTTCAATGAAATTATTGGTAGGGAAAGCACGCAGGGTGCCTTAAGGTCATGGATGTAAAAATGAAAAAATTCTTTAGAAATGTAAAATGTTTGAAATAAATTTTTAAAACAATAAAATAAAAATATCAAAATCATCACATCAAAATAATAATTTATTAAAAAATGAATCAAATGAGATGCTCTTCAGGGCATAATTTGTGTTGTCATTTTAATTTAAAAATTTGTGTCAGGGAAAATCTCAAGAAATTATGCACAATATAATGGAAAAGAAATAATTCTTTCAAAGACCAGTTGGTGTAATGAAATGAAATTCATTCCAAAGGAGAGGGTTAGGACCTTGGTTGAGCAATGAATGAACTGTACCAATATTTTGTACACAAGAATTAGAAACTTCATGCGAAGACTCTTGGGAAATACAGCTGAAAGATGAAAAGTAAATGCAAATAAAATACAACTCATAAAACTTATGTGTTTTTAAACTATAACCCTTTATTTTGTATTTAAATTTTTTTAATAATATTTCTGAACATTTTAAGATCATTTTGTTTGCATCATTACTCTCACATTTTCACTATTTCTGCTCTTTGAGGACTCTCATACAAGAACCATTTATGACACTGTCACCTTTCTTCCATGGTGAATATATCTTCATGAAGAAAGTATTTGCCTAAAATTGCCACTTCTAATAAGAATGATTTAATATAAAAAGGTTAATTAGATTAGCAATGCATATCATGATCATTGGTCCTATACACCCTTACAGTTCTTGATGTCGGTAGCCTTTTCTCATCAGTCTGTCTTCAGTCATTCCATCTCCCATATAGGTAATTTCCTGGATTTCACAGTAAGTGTCTCATGTTTTATTGCCCCTCAGACAATTATGCAGCCCCACTGTTTTCCCCCCAAAAAACCCAAAACAAACAAGTCCATTATAAAATTAATCTGGTATGTAATTTCTGAGTTTTCATCTTCCATAGAGTCCTCCAGGTGGTGACTTAAAGACCTGTCTTGTCTACTGCTTCCCCTCATTAAAACAGAAATGACTTTCTGATTACTTCCAAATGCCCTCCTGTGGTTCCTTTTCCTTATGTATTTCTACACAGCCAAATTTGATTCAAATTTATTTGAAGAAGCCTTTCTTTACTGGAAATATTTTTTCTCTTTACAGTATGTATTCCCCCAATTTTTCTTCTATTTCTTTATATATACATTTATACACATTATATATATATATATATAAAGATATACATATATATGTATATATGTAAAAGTGTATATATATATGTATATATATATTCATTCTTTTTTTTTTTCTTTGTAAGTTGTAAAGAATCACCACTAAATTTTGTATTCAAGGTAAAATTTCGCATCACATTTTTCACAAACTGTTGAGTGTCTCTTCATCTTTTTGAATGTAAGAAGAGGTGATTTCTCAAACAAGTCTGAAAGAATTTTTAATATATTGAAAGAAGAGAGCTATTTGCAACAGTCACATATGTTGAATTGCTCTACCACTAAGATGTAGGTGTACTTAAATACTTTCCAGTGAAAATGTCTTGATTAAAGACATTACTTACTGTTTCATTTCTATATTCATTTCCAGTTAAGAGTTGTACAAGTATGCATGCTCATATCAGTCTTTGTTGACTTACAGTACTACAATTCAAATTCCCACTTGAATTGTTCTAAGAAATGTTTCATGCCTGCGACAATACAAGAAATCCAGGATTAATTTGTCAGCACATCTATGTGATATACTTGAATGATAAACTTCCAAATTAATGTAAAAGTTATTTTTATGGCTTGGTGTCATTTTTAATAGTATTTACTGATTTTTAAGACACTATCTTCACTGGAAGGGTTTTCAGGGAACCAACAGGATGCCCAGGGAAAAGACTGAGTCACTGTATCTTCAGGCATTTAAAAGATGTGTAGATGTGGTATTCATTTAGTCACATAGTTTAGTGTTGGACTGGGTAGTGTGAGGTTAACAATTGGACTCAATGATCTTGAATGTCTTTTGCAATCTAAACATTGCTGTCATTGTATGAATATGTACAAGGATGTAATGTTTATTTTATTAAATGAAATTTTGAGAGGTGCCTTTTTTAGAAAACCTGAGTTTCATGAACATGACATCTTTGACTAAGTTGTGTATTTGCATATTTCAATTTGCTATTTCAAATCATCTTAACACTTTTTATTGCTTCCTGCATTATAGCATAAGCTGAAATCTACAGTAGCTGCTAACTAGTGTACCTATGATAGAATATTTTACGGAAACGTTTAATTATATACAGTAAATGCTCTCTAATAATAAGCTTCACCAGTAAGAAGTCCCATTCTCAAAGGAGGCTTAGTCAGTTGGAAGGACAGTTTCTGTGACGTCAAAAATATAATTTTCAGTAAAAAAACTGAAAATTCATTTTTAACTCACTAGACTGTGAGTGACTGCACTATATGTAGTGAATATTTAATACTAAGTGTTTAATGAGATGATCTAAAGCAAACACCAAAGTGAGTAGTCATCCACCTACACACTTGAGAGGGAAAGAAAGATCTCTGAAACTTGTACAGAGGTTTTTTCAGATTATGAAAATATAGAACATTGTCCTGACTGTATCTGTAAAAAGTTTTTTTCATCTTTCTTTTCCTTTTTGTAAATCACATGCAAACTATTTCCCTTAATTGTCCAGTACTTCATACACTTGGAATAATTTCTTGTCAGTTTGGAATAGATATAACCTATAATCTGTGTCCTTCAAAGTGGATATACCTTTACTGTCCCTTATTGTGCCAGGATCACAGGAGGGCTCCTTTATTCTGCTCCCATCTCACATAACCATTCTGGAACATCAGCAACTGACCTGTCCATTGAGTTTCAGGTGAAGTCCAAACAATGGCACCAAGTAAGGAATTTTTTTACCTATTTCTCTGAGGAAATGCAGTACAAAATCTGTCTCTCATATGACTTCATCATACTGAGGGGCTCAGTCATCCCACCAACATACTTTATCTTCAAGTCACATTGTCTGTAAATGATTTCAAGAAGGCATCTTATCCATCTGCTCCTTCTGACAAAGTGCAGCTATTGTTGTTAGGTATTTTCACTTTCTCATCTTCAAAATTTCAAAACCATCTCTTCTTCAAACAATCTGTTCTATCACATCATTACTGAAACCACCAGAAAGTGTTTCACAGTTCAAGCCTGAAGTTTCTGATTTTTATTCAGTGTAGGTTCAACGCCAAGTCTTATCTTCTGTGGATTCAAAGAAAGAGCTATTTCCTTTTGCTTTTCAGAAATACTTTATTTGTTTGAAGTCTGTGTGATTTTGTCTTAGTCTCCTACCTTTTAGGTTAGTGAACTTCAGATTGCTTTCTCCATTATTTATTTTGTGTTTCTCTAGATGGCAAATTTCTAGACTGATAATTTTAATACAACACCTCAGCCCTTGTTGGAATAAAGCACACAAACATCCAGCTCCAAGTTTAACTATGCTAAGATATGACTTGCTTTTTACAACAATAGCAGGTTCCTAGCTAGCATGATCTGAACCTCATTTTTTCAACAGACCTGCTGTATATGCTTGTCTTGGCATAAGAAGAATAATCATTCAAAAATCCTTTATGTATTCTTTGATTGTCATGGAAAAGAGACAGATTACCCTACATTTGAATGTCTAAGTTTAGGACACGCAAATTTGACTGTGTGCATTCTACTTCAGATGATAAAATAGAATTTTTATCCCTGGTTATCAGCAGTCAGAGGAACCTAAGCAAAGGCAGCACAGGACTGGAGCAAACTTTCACCGGCAGTCAACAAAGAAATGTTCTTAATATCTCCCCAATTTCCTTTTGAGCTCACAATAATTATAATGAAAACAACAGATATAGTTAAATCAAACAAGCTCTTAAATATAACTATTTCCTCAAACTAAGAACAAATAACAACCTTCAGAACAGTCTAAGAACATTTTGTTATATTTAACTTAGATTATTTTAATTTTTTTTTCACTGCTTAATTGATTTGACAACTGGTGATGTGAGAAGTGGGTAGAAGGTTCAAAACTGGGTTCTCAGCATGGTAACAGAAATTTTTTTTAAAAAAAGAAAACTTTTAAATGCATTGAACTTAAGTAGATGGAGTAAACTGGTGGTAGGATGGTGTTTTTTATTTCATATACTTTGAGTATTGTATTCAAGTACTTTTATGTTGCATTTCTGAATTATTTCATATACTTTGAGTATTGTATTCAAGTACTTTTATGTTGCAAACCTTATTTAAGAGGTGAATAGATTTTAGGAAGCAGATGGACCCTGTTCCATTTTAATATATTTAGAGACACCCAGTTTTTTCCTTCTAGTCTCTGTTTTTTGATTTTTCTTTTAATCTTCTTTCTTGCACGTTTCACTATTCTTTTCCTAAATCTAGGGAAGTCTTTTCACTGGTTCCTCATGATTTTATCCACTGTTAATATTAAGTTTTTATCTGTTTGGAGAAGAATGGAATAGTCATTATGCTTGTTAAGAGTACTTTTATTTAAGTTTTTTGCTGTGAACAAACTTTAATGAACCATGTTTCCTTTGCTAGGAAAATATTTATAGCCAGAGAGTGAAGATGGTAGTATAATATCAAATACTTTGCTAAATTCATGTTGCAACATGCTCTATTCTCCATTTTCTTTGCTGTCTTCATCATGTACTTCAAAAATTGCTCTAAAAGCTTAAATAAAACCCATATCAGGTTAATGATCCTTCAATTTTCTCAATCACATCTCCATTAAGTAAATATTGATATTCCATTTTCTATTATTTCTTGTCCAAGACAGGTTCATTAAAATATCTTGTTTCTGGATCTATAATTTCCTATACAAGTTTTTTCCAGTTTTCATATGCTAAATATCATAGGATCCCCTTTAGTCTGAGATCTTGAAACTTTGCTTTTACCTAAGAGGTTGTTTGTTTTTTTTTTTCACATATTAATTCCATGAGTTAACCTGCCTTTTTCATGATGTGTCATGCCTTCAGTCTTACTGAAAAGAGAGATAGGCATTCTTTTAAGTTTTAGATAATACACAGATTATTTTTAATCTCTACTATATTTTGGCCTCATTTGTCTTGTGTGCTTGTTCTCTTTTTATTTATATAGCAAAGAACTTTTATTATTTCTATTAATTTTCTCTTTGTGGCTTGATTTTATAGCAATACTCTTGATTTTATAGCAGTACTCATTTTATCCCTATGTCTAGGACTGCAGTTTTGTTTTCTGGTCAGTGTTACGTTCTATTCCACACAGGCTTTTTATTTGCTCTTAATACCACATCTAACTGCTGGGCTGACCCTGCCTGGATGCCAGGGTCCTGTTCTGTTCCAGTGTTGGGAACTGCGAGGAGTTCTTTTAATAATGGATGGTTGGTAAGGGAATTAAACCGAATGAAGCAAGCATTGTGTCTGAGAGCCGTTTATTGGTAACGAAAAGACCAAATAAAAGGAGTTACTCTACTAAAGGGGGCCAGAGAAGACAGAGCAAAAGGAAGACAAATGGGAGTGAGAAGAGGCAGAGGGGAGACAGAGGGAAAAGAGGGCTTTAGCAGCGGTGGCCAGGGAGTGCAGTCGATGTCCAGGAGGCAGGGCTGTGCTCGCTGGCTGTGCAGGCACAGGCAGCCAGACACGAGGTGATGGGGGATCTGGCAGGAGGTCCAGGAGGCTGGGCAGGGTCACGGGGACTATCACAGTGGTGGGCAGGGTTGGAGGCAGGGGGCTCAGGCAGGGATGCAGAGATGGAGTAGGAAGGGCGTTGGTCAGGAATAGAGGGAGGCAGGTGAGCAAGAGACAGCAATGGGAAGAGAGCCAAAAGGCAAGTCTACAAAAACAAGTCGGAGAAGCCCCAAAAGAGTGTCAAAAGGCAAAGGACAGAACAGTCCCTGAAGCTTGGGGCGCGGTTATTTTTTGTGCCCCTGGCTGCCCCCAAGCCAGCCTGCTGACAGGAGACTGACTGCTGGCCCCATCCAATGTCCCAGTGCATCCATTGCTGCAGACTTTCTCCCATCTGACTGGAGAGTGTCCCTGGTGTGGTGCTGGCTGCCTGTCCCACAGGAAACATGAAATGGTGGCAGGCAAAGTCTTCCCATAGACAAAGTTTTCCTCCATCCTCCCTTGGCTGCCTCCTGGACATGGCACATGTGCAACCCCTCCCCAAGGTGCCCCTGACAACCATTGCGGAGGCATAACAAAACTGAACTGGCTCCTCCCACCACCATGACCATCCTATCCTGTCTCTCTTCAGCTGGGCAAGGGAAAGAAAATATAACAAAATATAACAAATATTAAAACTAAGTCGAGATAAGAACAGGGAGAGATTACACAAAAGTTTCTGTCACAGGCAAAGCAGACTTGACTTGGGGAAATTAAACTAATTTATTACCAGTCAAATCAGAGCAGGATAATAAGAAATAAAACCCAAATCCAAAAAATATCTTACCCCTTCCCTTTTTCCCAGGTTTAATTTCACTCTGTTTTTTCTACCTCCATCCTCCAGTGGTGTAGGGAGGAGTCTGGGGAATGGGGCTGTGCTCATGTTGTCTCTGTTGCTCCTTTCTTCTCAAGGAAAGAACTCCTCACACTCTTCTCCTTATCTAGTGTAGGGTGCATTCCATGGGAGACAGTCCTCAGTGAATTTCTCCAGCATGAGTTCTTTGTACAGGCTGCAGTTCTGCAAGATCTCCTCCAGCATGGGTCCCTCTCAGGGGTGTAGTCTTTCAGGAACAGACTGCTCCAGTGTGGGTCTCCCATAGGGTCATACGTCCTGCCAAGAGCCTTTTCCATTGTGGGCTCCCTTCTCTGTGGCTCAACACTTGACAGATCAGGAGCGTGTTCCAGTGTGGGCTTCCCAAAGGACCAAAGCCTCCTTAGGCAGCCACCTGCTCCCTTGTGGGGTACTCCACAGGCTGCAGATGGGTATTGACCGCACAGTGAACCTCCATGGGCTGGGGGTCACAGCTGCCTTCACCACAGGCTGCTGGGGAATATCTGCTCTGTCACCTGGAGCATCCACTCCCTCTTCTTCCTCACTGGCCCTGGTATCTGCAGAGATGTTTCCCTCATATATTCTCTGTCCAATCTCTGGCTGCAGTTGCTGTTGCACTGTAAATCCCTGCTAAAAACCTCCTTCATATGTCTGCTGTCCCTGAGGTGCTGCCACCATCACTAATGGGCTCAGCCTTGGCCAGTGGCATGTCTGTCTTGCACCTGGCTGGCACTGACCTTTTGTTGGATATGGGGGAAACTTCTATCAGCTTCTCATGGAAGTTATCCCTTTCACCCTACTGTATCAGAACACTGCCACACAACCCCAGTGCAGAGCCATTATTAAAATTTGCTTGCTTCTCCTGCAACACCAGCCTAGAACTATTTTAATTCTATATACTTTATCTCATTTTTAATTAAAATATCAAGGGCAAAAATAAGTTCAATTAAGTTTAAACACTAAGGCTCAGGAAGTGGACTCCTGAAACTGAGGTAATGCAAATGTGGTGGAAAGTTCTCATTTGATAGTTTCCTGCATCTGCTTTTTTGCAATCAGGGAAACGCACTGAAAATTCTGTCTTTACAATTTTAGCTTGCACTGCTGTTCATCCTGGGCCTTCTATTACCAATAGTTTGCATTGAACTTGTCACCTTAGTAAAGGTAACTGAAATAAAACCAGATCAGGAATAAGGTGTTCCTGTGGTATGTACTTGTTCCATGAAACTTATTGTTCCATAGAGGTGAAAAATAGATATAGGCTTTACTCCACAGGTATGAAAAGTTCATCATTCTCTTACCACTTAAATAGTTCTAGCAGCATCAAACTGACAGACCAAACACAGATTTCAGAAGAGCAGTGAGTTACAATTTTATCTCCCAAAGGTGCAGTTTTGTGAGAATCATATTATGCGCTTACTGGTTAGAAATTGAGTGAAATATGGAGTGAAGGTTGTTGCTATGGGTTAAACTTTGTTTATAAGGGTGATATTTTGTGTGTTCATCAGCTTCTTCATTGCTGTTATTTACCTTTATGAGAAAGAAAAGAGAATATCTCCTTCCTCCCTTGTGTCTCCCTCAGTTAGTAATATTGCCTCCCACAACCCACAATAAATAAATTTCATGGGAAAGAGCAACTTCTTAAGAATGCAAGAAATGTTAATTGCATTAACCTTGGTCTGACTGATTACCTGGCTCAGTTATCACAATGAACATATATCAATAACCTAGAATAATTATTTCTGGAGTTGCCTGTAACTGCACTTCTAACTGCAGTAGTTAATGTGGGTAATTTTACAAATAATTATTTCTAATAACAACTAGATAAAAATTACAGGTGAGGTCTGGAGCAGCAATTGCTATCTGAACATAGAAATATATATTTGAAATATATATATTTTTTTTTTCAATATATTTTAGGACAGGTAGCTTTATTGAAAGTGGAGAAGAGAAACAGATCTCATTCAAATTATTGAAACTGAGTATTCTTGTTTTCTGGGTTCAGTTAGGCATCTTATTTGCATCCTGACTGTTGGTAGGAAACTTGACAACTTTGTTGATGTTACTACACACACATACAAACCAACAAATTCATGTTTCTCAATGCTCAAATTTTCACTAAAATCAACTTTAGGTGCACAATAGATGACAAGCTCAGGTAATGTTCAGTCTTGATGAACAGGTGAAACAACGTGGAGTGTAAGATATAGTAGACTTTCCTCGAAGTTGAAACAATGCCAAAGCCCATAGATCTGCATATTGGGACACAGGGATACGGAAAGTTCTGAAATTTCACAATTGTGATAACAATTATTAAATTTGAGGTTCTTGATTCAAGATAATGGTAGAGTCAAATTTAACCTGTTTTGAGTGCTTGAAGAAATAGATATTCTGCTATAAAGTTTGGGGGTTTTTGCCTAAAATTTTTGTAAGTTTACACTGAAATTAGTATTCGCTTAGTAATTTTCTTTGTGACAGCAAACACTCTGTGGTAATGCTAATAGCTCTTAAAATTAATCATAAATGTTTTAATAACGAGTACTGAAAATAACCATAAAATAAGAGCTACATTCTTTGCATTTAAATTAACTGACATTTTCTTTAAAAGCACTGTTTTTTTAATTTATAAATTTTCCTTAATATGTCTTTGTTCTAAAATATGTAGAAGATGTTTCTTTTCAACTAAATTTCAATTAAATATTTGGTCTTTGGGAACATGTTTATAGATTGACAAAATCATTCTTAATTTGCACCATTTTGAATGCATAATTTAGCATGACATTTTTTGATTAAACTTTTGGTGATGACAAAAAATAAATTAATATTTTCCATATCCTTCTTCAAAAAGATAGATAATCACTTTATTTTTCTCTTTTTTTTCCCCATTTAAATCAAAGTCATTATTGTTCTCCCATTAATCTCTAGTAGCTAAAAGTTTGGATTTTTTTTTTTTCCTTTATACATGAGGTAATACAGTTTGAAGGGATAGTGAAATATAATACTGTTGCCCCCCAGGGAAGATTATAAACAAAATGGGAGAGCTCAATTACTTTGTCTCAGCCATTTTTCTTAAGGTGCTAATTTGCCAAAGCATTTCTGAATTATTTCATATACTTTGAGTATTGTATTCTGGTATTGGATAAGCTTTTATGAAGAGCTTTAAATATATCACTAGTAAATGTTTACTCAGTGTTTTGTGTTTGATCTTTTTGGTACAATCCTTATACCAAAGCTGGAATTTATTTTCAATGACTACATATAAATGCAACACACGCTCTGTGTCCTAACAGATGCCATCTGTAAAAGCATTTACTTTAAATTAGTGGAATAAGTAATCAAAAGGGCTTTGTACTTAATGCAGAACTTTTGGTGACTATTAAATACTCATTAGAGGGTGTTTTTGCTGTATGACTGTCAAAATCAGCAGGACATTTATGTTAGATTTCCTGAGTGGGTCAAGATTGAATATGATTTTACAACTTAAATAACATAAATGAACGCAGGTTATTTCAGAATCTCCAGATGTTCCTTAAACTCCCTGCCCCTAAGCAAAACTTACAACCAATTTAAATTTTGCAGCAATATTACAGTGCAGATTTTTGCTTAAAACACTTAACAATTCTCTTGTTACATTCTGCTCATTTGTGCCTTAACCATCACAAATGAAAAAGATGAACGCTATTATATTGGGAGTTTCTCTCTTTGAAACTTGTATTAATGGATTGTTCAGATCAGTCTATCAAAAAAAGGCTTTTAGTGGGATAAAAGTTCTGTTCAAAAGTTCCTTATAAAATCTTCATACACATTCCCAGCAAAATCAGGTTGTCTTTCCATATTTCAGATGTCTTGACTAGTCTTAACAGAACTTAATTTAAAAAATAGGTGACTGTTGAAACCATGTTCTAAAGGTAAATAGAAGCTTGTAAGTTAGCTGTACAGGCATAAGAATTTTCAATACCATAATACCTATACATTATTATATAAAATTTATGATACAATGATTTTTTTTCAGTAGAAGATCTACTTGTTATTTTTTGGTTGTTTTTTTTTTTACATTGTTGATACATATCTTAATTTCAACCTTTAAAAATGCCAACATCTGTTAGTAAGAAAGCAGTAAACATGGATCAAGACCCATCTTAGAAAGTGTAGTAAAACCTGCTTAAAAACAGCCTTTAATCAAGACACTTTTCTTGATAAACTTTCACTGGAATAAAAACAATTCAGAGGTTTTGCAATGGTAAAATAAGGTAGCCTGATCAAAATTATCTTTTAATACCCAAGCTCCAGTAAAAAAACTTCATAACATTAGAGCTTTTTATACTAAAAGCAATTTTTAATAGTTCAGCTCCAAGACAAGATGAAGAATTCATGACAAGAAGAAAATAAGCTAGAGAGAGAATACCACAGGCCATTAACCCTCTCCCCTGTTTCAGGTGCTGGGTCCCAGATCAGGACCTGCAGGACCAGCTCCCACAATCTTAATTAAAGTATCACTGTTTAAGATATGTAAGAAGTCTTACAACTAGATATTCAAGAGATTCGATCATTAAGTTAAAATATGGTTTCTTTTAACTAGTGAATGAAAAGAATAATTGTCTGTGGAAATGATGAAGACAAGTCAGTTTACTCTAATTTCTGTCTACATATTTTAATATAGTCAATGTCCATATTTGTACCTCTTCATTAGGAACCTAGGATAATTCATTTTGGAGACAACTTCCAGCATGGTTCGGCCAGATCTCATGGACTTTAGCCAAATATCTAAGGCTAAGATATCTAAGGACAGAAAATATCTAAGGACAGAACCAATATGACCTCTCATGGCAGCATGTCTTTTACTCAACTGTTGTGAAAAAGCTTGTCCTATCCAGCCTAAACCTCTTTGGTTTCAATTTTATCTCTGTTGTCCCTCATCCTGTCACAATGAAACACTATGAGGAGTGAAATTGTCCTCACAGTTACCTTCCTCCTTCAGGAGAGTGGCTGTGAGGTGCTCCAAAGCCACTGCTGCACCAGGCTGTACAAACCTCCCTCTCCCAGCCTCCCCTTGTGGGGCAGCTACTCCAGTCTTATCTTCTTGGTGTTTTTCCACTGAACTTACTACAGAATGGTGCTTCCAAATGGGACATAGCACGTGTGAGAGCTAGATGAGGCAGGTAAAAATTTTCATTGCTCCTGCTGATGCAGCCCCAGATGTTTTTTTCCTGCCAGGGCTTGCTGAAGGTTCCTGTGTGGCTCACTGTACCCAGTGCCCATTCCCCAGATCTGTTCTTCTCTCAGTACATCCCAATCCTGATTCTTCTTCAAAGCTCTGTGAGTTCTAATTTAAACAATCAAAAGTATCTCAATCTTTCTCCAAAAGAATCCAAACCTAAGAGAAGACATAGAAGACATAGAAGAAACCTTCAGACTTAACCATTTGCCTTATAAACCATGGATGGATACATTCTTCTATTCTAGAAAAATCCATACTAGATTCTAACCAGGTTATCCAGCTGACTAGAAATAGAGAACATGCAACACTCATTTTTAAGGCACTCAGACTGATCCCTACATTTGAAAAAAGAGTCCTAGAGGCACTGGATTATTTTTACTTTTGTTTCCAGGACATTTGTTACTAAAGGATGTAAACTTTGTAGCTAAATCTTTCTTAAGTTTAAAAGGTAATGAAGGAATTTATGAGAAATCAAATAAGAAGTTTGTCCCAGGGGCAGACTCGGCGTGTGTTTCTAAAACTAGAACCACAAAAGTTCATTTCATCTGATTTAGCTACTTGAAGTTACTCAGATTTCAACCATGTACTACAGCTGCACATATGCCTACTGCTGAACAAAATATCAGCAACAAAGCAAACACCTTTAATCAAATAAAAATTGTTTATTTTTGATACAATTAAAAGCAAATGAAGCACAGAATCAATTTCAATTAGTCTCAGTTGTAGGAGATTTTACACCAGCTCCTAACTGCATTCTAAATGTCTGTCCTATCAAATTATAGGAAATTATGTGGAAAACACATAAAAACCACAGTATCCATACTGGCTGGTTAATTGAAACAGGTTGTGGAAGATTATAATTTTTTCATTCCCTGTGTAACAGATATTTGAAATGGAGAGTAGGGTCATCCTGTTGCTGTATTTTTTTTCCCTCTATTCCTCCAACAGTCCTTTCTTACCTCTCAATATTTGTTCTGTAAAAAATAAAAGGAACCAACAAGAATACACGTCCTTAAATATTTATGATTGCTTAGGCCACATATTATGCCATTTTAGCTCAACTTAAAGGTAATTGTTTCTCTCTCTCATGAGGCCACTAAGTATTACAGGCTCTATTTCTTTGGTTTTTATTGTTAATGCTGGAGTCTGAAGAAAAACCATCCTCAGTAAACCAAGAAAATAACAAATTAATGACTTTTAAGTTGTTAGTCTTTGCACAGACAGGTCAGACTTGAAGTATGTCATTGAAGTACCCTTTAGAAAGCAGAAAGAATACCTCCATAAATAGGGACAGGAGCTCTCTGTGGAATATACAAGGAGATATTACATAATTTGATGTAAAAGGACCTTTTATGAAAAGTGGAAATTTTAATTCCTTTAAGTTCATCTGCTACTCAAACTTGACTAGCCCTAAATATACTTAAAGCTCAAAATGCAAAAAAAAATAATTTTTATAAGTAGTACATAAAACCTAAACTATATGGTGATGATGGTGGTTTTGATTTTCTTACCATTTATTTTTCTTTTTTCTAATTAAAATTATTTTGGAAATCAAATATTTTTGCAGTCAATATAGTGTTAAAAAAACCCAAATTCTTGAAACTGTTTATCAAGGAATCCACTGCTAAGTAGACAGTTTAAAGTTCCCCACTCTTCAAATAAAATATAGTTTTAATATATGGAGGAATAACAAAAATTAATTTGCTTTATCCAAGAACTGTAATTCACTGCCTTGTTGAACTGACTTTTCAGTCTTACATTAGTTAAAATGAAGCTTGGTCTGTGCACTTATTAGTACCTGTTTTCCTGAAGATTTCAAGTGATATTTTAAAAATTCTACAACTACTTGTATATGCATATTTATTTCAATATAAGAGTGATTTGTTGAAAAGGAATTTTATTTGAGCTCCTGTAAAGAAGGGTCAAAGAAACTGAAATAAATAAATTATGAAATAGAAGACACCTTTCTGTACAGATTTTAGCACCAAGTTACTATGATTGACATATTTATTTGTGTGTAGATAATGCCTTTCGAAATGGCATAATGCAAATATTTTGCACTAAGTAAATATTGTTTCATTTGAGTATAGAAGAAACATACAGTCAACAGGAAAACATGCTGGATGTAAAGAAATAAGGGAAAACTGAAAGCAAACACCTTTTTTTTGCATAAATTTTCTTCATATTAAGTCTATTATATTTTGTTTTGGTTTGTTTTTGTCACTTCTTCAGAGCTAGCATGTAAGTTTGAGTAAATGTTTTTGGGCTATGTGTCAGAATATATGCCATTTGAATGAGAACTTTGAAAGAAAAACAACTTTTATGCTTCTAAACTGGCCACACGTGTGGCCACACGTGTTTTATTATTAGTTATTGTTATTTTTTACCTGCTTTAACACTATTAGAGAGGTTATTTTCTGAAATATAAATGATGTCCTAATCAATTTGTGCTGCTTCAGCAAAAGAAAGTCACTGCAAAATTGAGCCCTATTATAGTCTGAATATTTTGTCAAATACAGGGTACAGGTGGCCAGTCTACATGTATTTTTCAAAAGTAGACCAGGTCACTTCTGTGGAGGACAAGTGTTTGTAGAAAGCACTTCCTTTTCCTCAAAGTGAGATTTAACTGCTAGTTGTCAAAAGTATCATGGCCAGATGAAAAACAACTTCAATAACCTCCCTCCAACTTCTCTCATCTACATTTTTTTAACGCTAAAATTTGTATTCTAGGGTAATGATGAAAAAGCATGTGGAAGTGCCATGCTTGGACGGCATAAATGGAACTGTATATTTCTTTAGGTTGTAGTTTTCAGTTCAGAGAGTCCATTGAGTCCACCTATTAGAGCAAGGAAATTTACACACACACACACACAAAAAAATAAAATAAAAAGATGAAGGGAATAAATTATTTAATATGCTTATGGGGTCCCTAAGATAGATGGTGATGATGACGACGATAATGATTGTATATCCTGTTTCAAGAATGCTGCTGAGCTTTGTTTTCAAGGTTTAGTAAATATTATGCACTCAGATAGTAGACACAATGAGGGCAGAAAATAAATTTCTCCTTATGAATTTAGATCTTCTCCTCTGTCTACTTGTATCTACTTCAAATTTTTTCTTTCTCAGATATTTCTTCAGAAAACATGTAATTTCTATTTTCTAATATTTTCAATGAACATTAAAGAGAAAGAAAAAATATTTTTAAAGCTTATTCCAACTGTTTTAGCCAAATGTTGTCTCATATTTTAGTAATTTATACCTAGACTTCACTACCAGTTTGCAAAACATCCTTAGATGGGTAGAATTGGCATGACTATGACTCATTTAATCCAAGTCCTTCAGGGAGAAAGTTAAAGATTAGGCAGGAGATATCAGGCCACAGAGAAGTAACAGAACATTATGATACAGGTCTGACCAAAGGTGAATAATATTATTTAAATAATTCAGTTTGAATAACTGATTTATAAAATTCTCTGAATAGCAGTTCAGTAGGCTCCTGTATCAGTAAACCAGCTTGATTAATCAAGTACAGGCTCACACAGACACACCTTTTTTTTTTCCTGCTGAAAGGCAAAGGGTTTCCTGGGCTGTTCTTAGTTAAATCCAAGAAAACTATTAAGTGAAATTCAAGAGGAACATTTTATTTGGTAGAATTAATTTATTAGTTCATTAGTCCTTTTATTAAGATGCTCCTTTTTTTAAAGAAACTCCTTGTAAAAATTAGTAGGTAAGTAGAAAAAGATATTAACTTTTCATTGCATCAACTCTTGATTATTTAGGGGATTACAGTCCTCTTAAACTTCTGTTTAATGTATAATAATTGTGTCATGTATGTTACATATATTTAACAAAGTTAGTCAATTAACTTTTATCATCCAACTAGGGTT
Source organism: Parus major (assembly GCF_001522545.3). Taxonomy (NCBI): domain Eukaryota; kingdom Metazoa; phylum Chordata; class Aves; order Passeriformes; family Paridae; genus Parus; species Parus major. Next base: position 36,078,990 of record NC_031768.1, read on the forward strand.
AAGATACATTTATTTAATAAGTAGGCTTTCTTTTAGTTCCTCTGGTTTTACTTTTTTCTTAAACTTTTTCAAGGATAAGAAATAGAGAAGTCAAAAGGAAATAAGTTTTTGAATTATATAATGATAAAGAACCACACTGGGTTCCTTCATGTGTAACTGTCATAGAACCATAGAATCATTAAGGCTGGAAAAAATCTCCAAAACTGAGTCCTACCATCGACCTGACACTGCCAAGTCCAGAACTAAACCATATCCCCAAATGCCATACCTACACATCTCTTAAGTACCTCCAGGGACTCCACCTCCGTCCTGGGTAGTCTGTTCAGTATTGTCAGTACTTGACAATCCATTCAGTAAATAATTTTTTTCCTAATATCCAATCTGAACCTCCTCTAGTGCTACTTGAGGAGGTTCAGATTGGATATTAGGAAATAATATCCTAATTATTTATTAATTAATGTTAAAAAAAAATGTTGTTTGCTCTTGTCCTTTCACTTGTGACTTGAGAGAAGAGAGTGGCCCCCAGGCGGTTACATTCTCCTTTAAGGTAATTGTAGAGAGCAATGAAGTTTTTCCTGAGCCTCCTTTACTCCCTGCTAAACAACTCCAGCTCCTTCCACCACTCCTCATAATGCTTATTCTTGGTCACACGGGAAGACAAAAAGTCACAGCCCCAGAAGTCCCCCCTTCCTCCTTCTTCCCTTCTCATATGCTGACCATGGTGCCTTATGGTATAAAGTATCCCTTTGGTCAGCAGCGGTCAGCTGTCCTGTTTCTGTCCCCTGCCAACTCCTAGGGCACCCCCAGCCTGGTCACTGGTGGGATGAGAGGCAGAAAAGCCTTGATTCTGTGCAAGTGCTGCTCAACAAGAACTAAAATAGTTAAACAGCGCTGTTTTCATCACAAATCTAAAACACAACACCCTGCCATATACTGTGAAGAAAATTTTATCCCACAAAAAATCATACACTTGATCTTACCCAATTATATTGGTCTCCAGGAAAAGTAACATACACAACAGATATAAGTTATACTTCAATGTAATTTATGGTTACATAGATGATATACACATATTTGTATGATGCACTGAACTTTCAATCCCTTTTTTGATTAACTTAACTTTTGAATTCCTGAGTAGCTATTCACACTTGATAATTTTATATTCTCTTTCTAAAAGTGCTTTCTAGTATTAGGCTAAAATTTAATGCATTTTATTTTCTTTGCATATATGTAAATTAATTTGTTCTTTGTGCTTTTCCTGAAGAATGAATGGATATCAATAAAAAAATCAATCACTTCTTTCATAATTATGATTGAAATTCAAAAATATTTCATTCTTGAATTATTCTCCTTAGGTTCTAAATATTTTCCCTGTGGCTCAGAAAAATTAATAGTCCTGAGTCACAAAATAGGTAGTTTTACCATGAAGAGAAAAAAAGTGTTTAGATCTTCTGTATTCCTCTGTATTTTATGTGACCATTATTTTCAGCCTAATATTATTGGTGAGATAATTTTTTTTCCTTTAAAAGATTCTATATTGCTACAACAACTGTTTACCTATAGTTTTATTTTCTGCCTGATTATTTGTGGATTTAATTCAATATCTTGTTTAAATCAGTTTTACTTCAAGATCCTCAGATTGTATTGCCACATGACTGATACTTGAAGTCAATAGTAAAGGTTCACTGCAACAATGACAGGCATCACAGAAAAATAAATGTTGGTTTTATAATGTAGTTAGTTTAAAATGAATGATGAAGATATTGTACTTTAAAATCTCAGGTCCAAAACTGAAGACTATATAAACAATTAACCAAATTGGGTAATCCTCAGTTGAGTGTTGAATGGCTGCAGTTTATATGAAATATCATCATATTTCTTTTGGTAGAGCAACATTCAGTTCTTCTCGCAGTAAATGATACATTTGCATAATAAGCTGATCAGTAGAGCTATGAAGCTGTCTCTGATATGCTTCAAGTAACATACCATTTTCTTTTTTTTGATTCAAAACTACTACATTCAGGAACAAATGGGTGATCACTTTTTTTAAGTCATGACTATAACATCAGCAAATTATTAATAGTATAATAATAGATCTGTAATCAGAAGGCTTAACCTTCTTAAGCTGATGGTGAAAGAGAAGTCTAGAATCATAAAAACAACTTTTTTTTTTTTTTTTTAATGAAACATTTGAATGTGTTATTAGGGCCTGACACAGGCGTAGATTTTAAAATACAGTGGCAAAAAAAGAAAGAAAACACTGGCTATCATATAAATCTGCATTATCTTATATTTGTTTAGCTGTGATTCATTTCTTAAAGAGAACAACCAACTATTTCCGTTGAATTGACCAGGCAGAATATTTAGGCTTCAAAAATCTGTAGCTTCATTTAGAATTTCTTTCTAAACAAAGATTTCTAAGTGTGTGTTTCAGCAGCTGTCTTGTCAGGTTTCTGAAAGAGAAAAATTAAAGCCCTACTATATTTATTCCATGTCTTCTCAGTGAGTGATCTAATATGGGAGTTAATTTTATTTTCTGTTTATCGGGAATAAGGCTTATCAAAGACGCCGTATGTAAGTAATTATGAGAAACTGTCACACAGATGGTGGATAATAATGTGTAGCTGGGGAGGATAATTTCTTCCTTTTGACAAGCAAAGAGAAATGGCATTTGACTTCTCTTCAGAAATGATAACACTCAGCTCTTGACAGAGATAGTCTGCTTCCATTTTCCTAAGCAAAGGAGGTCTAATGTTGATAATAGTCTGCTTCCGTTTACCTATGGAAAGGAGACCTAATGTTGGTAATCAACATGTCTTTCAGAGAGCTGTTCGTTGCCCTTCCTCACTTTAATGTTTTATTAACTTTCAAATTCCTAAGTGGTTACTCTACCTTTGGGGTGTCTAATTGTGGAGTTGAGCTTGGCAAGGAGAAAATGGGCAGTGAACGATGTTTACATGGTTTGCATTGAGAGGAGTTAGAGAATGAATATGGGTAAATTTATCTTTACTGCTGTTCAGATGCCTTTCGTATATACATTCCATTCTGGAATATCTGTACAATTTGCAGATCTTTTGGGATTATTAAGCATGTTGGTATTTATCTCCTGGACTTTACTGATGAAGATTAGTAAAAAGTGAAATTGTAGTCAGTGTGTATGGTCATATGTTAAAATTCATTTTTTGATGGGAAGCTTGTATCTAGTGTCTCTGGAAGGGCATTAATCTCTCCCATGGTAAAGGCTGAGACAAACTTTTCAGTGACTCTTTTATTCTCACTGACCCAAAGGTGCGTGCTCTTGCCAAGCTAAAAACAAGCTTCCTGAAAGTCAATGAGCTGGAATCATCTCTAAGGAATTTTTGCAATGTGAATCAGAAAAGGCATTTTGGGGGACAGAGCCTCCGGAAGAAATTGTACTGGTAACTAGAACATTTTGTCTAAGGTCTTTACATTACTACTATTTTGAATCTCTGCTTGATTTTGTGTTCCAGGAAGATGGTTCTGTTTTTGAAATATATGTCCAGCTTGTTGTGGAGAGTTAGTTGTCAGTGTTTGCTTTAACTTAAGTAAAGTTATGCAGACCTTCTATATATTTCCAGTTTAGAATGGCTCTGATACTTAGAGATGATTTTACTAACTCTTTAATTTCCATTTATGATCCTGAATGATTCTATGAAATCACTAAGCTATTATTTTTTGTTTCATAGTTTCATTTTCAAATACAGACTTTAGCATATATGTTCATATATATGCATTTATATTTTATTATGTCATAATCATTTCTGTTACAGTGGTTGAGAAAAAAATATTTGAATGAGAATGATAACATTTTCAAAACTTTTAAAGTTTGCATAAATCAGCCTTGTTGCTGTGGTGAATGCTTATTCAATCAAAGGCAGTAAATTAAATGTGTTGCAAGGGTGAGAGATAGTGTTAAAATGAGAATTGTTTTGGGCCCCAAGCTATGTGTGTAGTTCTGTACCTGACGTGTAACTTCACTAGCAAGTAAAAATTGTTAAATAAGGGGAGTAGCTAGTAGAAGGAAAAGGTTATCTTCAATGAATGGTGAACATTACACATTTAAATGTCAGTCTGGGCTTCAGTGAAGCTTTTCTGCTCAGTGAGAAGGTTAACAAATCACTAACAAATACTGCTAAAAACATGAGATAAGGCATCACTTGAGAAAAATGAACAAGTAGTTTTCTTACCAAGAAGTTAAAATGGGAACATTCAAGTGATAACACTTTAATGAGAAAAATAAACTGTCCTTCTCCATAATCTTGTTTTTATTTGTGTTGTCTGTCTACTTTCTCTCAAAAAGAAATCCATGTTTTGCTAAGTCACTTCATTAATCTTTTGAGAACAAGAATAGAAAACTCATAGAGCACATGCTGCTGCTTTAGATTCTCAGGTGTTTTGATAAGAGCCCAAGCTAGTGTTTATTACTGATTCTCCAAAACTTGATACAGCCTTTGCAACTGTCAAAAACTGAATAATGGAAGGACTTTACAATTCACAACACAGTAACATGAATTATATTGTAGATTTCTGTAGATGCAAACTACTCTATCATCATATGTGGATGTGTCTTATGACAGTTGAACTATGGCCTTCAAAAAATTGTCATAGTGTAATTAAAAAGCAGAATATCCCAAAAGACAGGAGCTATATATAAAACCAGATATTCTTGGATCTAAGATTAAATAAGTTAAGGTATTCTAGTATGTAATATAGCAGAAAATATAGAATTATAGAATATGCTGAGTTGGAAGATTCATATAAGGATCACAGAATCAGATATTTAATGAGGTTGGAAAAGACCTCTGAGATCATGGAATCCAACCTATGACAGAACACGACCTAGTCAACAAGACATGTGGCAGACCATGGACTGCCACGTTAGTCTGTCCTTAAACACTTCTAGGGATGGTGACTCCACCACCTCCCTGAGCAGCCCATTTCAACATCTAATCACCCTTTCTGTAAAGAAATTCTTCTTAATGTCCAAACCAAACCTGCTCTGTCACAGTTTAAGATTATGTCCTCTCAATCTATTACTTGTTGCCTGGGAGAAGAGACTAACTCCCACCCGTCTAAAACCTGTTTTCAGGCAGCTGTAGAGAGTGATAAGCCCACAGCTTAACCTCCTTTACTCAAAGCTAAAAAAGACCCCAGGTCCCTCAGCAGCTCCTCAAAGGACTTGTGCTCCAGACCCTTCACCAACTCTGTTGCACTTATCTGGATACCCTCCAGCCAAGACCTCAATGTCTTTCCTGGATTGAGTGGCCCAGACCTGGACACAGGGATCATGCTGTGACCCCACTAGCGTTGAGTACAAGGGCACAATCACTGCCCTGGTCCTGCTGGACATGCCATTGCTGATACAGACCAGGATGTCATTGGCCCTCTTGGCTACCTGGGCACATTGATAGCTCATGTTCAGTGGCCGTCAACCAGCACCCCCATGTCCTTCTCTGCTGACCAGCTTTCCAGCCACTCTGTCCTGTCTATCACTCTGTAGGGGGTTATTGTGGCCAAAATGCAAAATGCTTGGTCTCTTTAAACCTCATACCACTGGTCTCAGCCCATCAATCCAGCTCCCTCTAGAAGGTCCAGATCCCTCTACAGAGCCCTTATACCCTTCAGCAGACTGACATTCCCACTCAGTTTGGTGTCATCCACAAATTTACTGAGGGTAAAATCAATCTTCTCATCCAGACCATCAATAGGGATTGAATAGGCCTGGGCCCAATAATGATCCTTAGGGAACACCACTAGTGACCAGAAACAAAACAGATTCCATTCACCACCACTTATTGAGCCCATCCATCCATCCTGTTTTACCCAGAAGAGTGAACTTGTCCAATTCATGGGCTGCCAGCTTTTCCAGCAGTATGCCATAGAAGATGGTGCCAAAGGTTTTTCTCAGGTCCAGGCAGACAACATCCACAGGTCATTGAGTTCAGCTCCCGGGTATTTACAGCACAACACAAAAATCACCATGTCCCTGAGAACATTGTCCAAGTACTTGAGAGGCTTGGTGCCACCACCACCTCCCTGGAGAATCTGTTCCACTGTTCCAGTTCTTAACCACATTCTAGGTGAAGGACCTTTTCCTGATATCCAGTCTAAAGCTCCCCTGACACAGCTTCATGTCATTCTCTTGGATTCTGTCACTGATCACTGCAGAGAAGAGATCAGTGTCTGCCCCTCACTTCTCCCCATGAGGAAGTTGCAGACTGCAATGAGATCTCCCCCCAGTCTCCACTTCTCTGAGCTGAAAAAACCAAATGACCAAGGCTGCTCTTCATACAGCTTCCCCTCTAGATCCTTCACCAACTTCATGCCCCTACTTCAGATTCTCTCTAATAACATTCGATTCTTCTTGTGGCACACAAAACTGCACATGATCTGGAGATGTATTTCCGGAAATGCTTTAATGGCTATTTTTTTCTTACCTGCTAAGTTTAATGCAATCATCTTATAAACCTTTATTATAAATCTTTATTAGCAAAAGGAAACACTCAAGAAAATTTTTGAAAGAAGGGAAGTGGTCACAAGGAGTAATAAGTAGTGGATATGGACTCAACTAAATAATTTTTCTTCTATTTTCTTCCTGATCACAATGATTTGCAGTAAATGTGAAAAAAGTACTTCATGGACAGATTACAAAACATGAACATGAACATGAACATGAACAAAACCTCTAAAGATAAAAGTCTCATAACACTGTAAGAGTTATCTCAATAATATAAATAGAGGAAGTCAATCAATTACAGCCAAAAGAACAAGCTTAACATGTTTCCCACAAAAAGTACCTAGACTTCCTCAGGAAAAAAATCCAAGTGAATCCTTTGTGTGTATTGTTTTCCAAGCAGAAGCAAAACTAAAATACAGCTAGACATATCAAGAAGTTTTAAATTAAATGGATGAACTCCTGTCTACTGAAAGAAAAACTTTTCATAAAGTAAATAAATTACCAGAACAGAAATTAACAGCCTAACAATGAATTGTGGGAACAACACTGCATGGAAGTGAAACATGAGTTTCATTGGTTTTTCTACCACAAATTTAGCTGCTGAACATGACGATTGTTACTTGTTACATTCAGAGATGAATGAATAATTAAAAGACAAAACCAACAATGAATAATTTATTCAATGAATTTGGCTGTTGCTTTTTTTTTTCTACAGCCTAATTATCTCAACTTTCTTAAATGTATTCATTATGCAAATTAATTCAGCTAATAGTCATTTACATTCTTAAGAGATTGGATTTAATTATCCAAAGGGTATGTTGCTTATAGTATTTGTGACTGGTCAAAAAAAGTCAAACAGAATTGCTTATATCACCTGATTGGTTAAATAAATAACCAGCTAGTGAAACTATACAGCAGTAAAATTATCATCATGTATGGCCAAATACAAGCTTTGAAATGCACCTTTTAAACAGTTATGCTGATGTGTAAACCCTCAGACATTTTCTTTCAAGAAACAAAAAGAATGAATTCAAAACCTGAAAAAAAAATATTTCTTTAGCTCTGACTCTCTTTCAACTTCTGCAAGCTGAAAGAGTTTTTTAAAGAAATTAACATTATATATTTACACTGGTACATTGTAATAAACTGTTTCTGACCACTCTTACAAGCACAACCCTTAGGTAGAGGGACCATTGATATGACTCAGGAGAGTTCTAACAGTGTAGTAACTCAAATTCCAGTACAGTGATATCATGATCCTTTAAAAGTGTTGTCTATGACCAAAGGGAAAAAAAAAAAGTCCATTAATATTATAGTGCATGAGAAGGAAACTGAAAATATTTCAAGACTTATCTGTCAATGGTTTCCCTTCAGAGCTATGTCTGCTTTTCACCGAAGTGCGTCTCTTAAGCATAGTCAAATATGTTGCTACTCATGACTGGCAACAACTTCATTAAATAACTACCTTATGAAGGTCTACTACACTCTTTTGCTGAAATTTTGAGTTTGAGCTTCAACAGTAATGTCTCAGAAACAAATTTTTTGCTCACCAATTGCCAGAAACAAGAGGTTTTCTTTGTCTTACAATTCCCATGACAATTAATGCTTATTTTTGAAAAAAAATCAGAACTTAAACAAAATATTCAACAAATAATCCTAATGTTTTGATCTGTTAGATTTTATATTTCCTCCCTATAAGTAGAATTATTTGTTGGTAGTATTGCCATAGTTGCTCTGAGACATTTAACATTTTTAAAGCATATAAAAACATCAACATTTTTAAAGTTTTTAAAACAGTGGTAGATCTTTTCATAATTCAAAACTCATGATAGCCTGCATCTGATATCAAAAACTAAGTAACAAGTTCATAAAAAAATCTTCAGCTAATAAAATTTCTCCCAGATGATAAAGTGAGAAGGAAAACAAAACTGATTTCCTGTAATATAGAGCATCAAGTTTTCTTGATTTTAAGTGGTCTAGGGAATTCAAAATTCTTAGCACTGCATGTCATTTGCAGTTAAAAGGTGTTGTGAGGAAAGGCAAAGAATGCCACAGCTGAAAGCTTGAGCTCGTTTGAGCTGTTAAAGTCTTATTTAAAAGCAAAACTGTTAAACAGAAGCAGAAAACATTTTATTACTTTTCATAGTAAAAGCAGATTCTTACTTGATCTGTAAAGTCTTTTTGAGTCTTGGTTAAGAATTAAGTAATATGATTAGTAGGAAGCTAGTCCATGTTGCTGTGATGTAGGTCACATGTAGCTTTCTAGGTGTTCTAAACTCTTCAGAAATTTTGATTCAAAATATCTATACATTTCTAGAAAAGGACCTGAAGGCAACTTATCTATCTAATATTGGTCATGTCTCATGAATGCAATGGCTGGTAAAACCCAGAGTATGAGAAAGCAGACACAAGGGTCTGTTGTTAACACCTCTGAAGAACTTGCGTTAAGCCCAGATTTCTCCACTATTGTGCGCTATTGTTTTGCTTTTGTACAAGGCACATGAATTTCAAAAGATGTATACGTCACTTGTAGGGTCAATGTTCTCTTAGTCTCTGCCTGATATTAAGTATGACAAACTGTCTTTCAGTTCTCTTTCAAATTGTTTTCTATTTGACTGTATAGCATGTACAAAGTCATGTACAAGCTACTTATAACCAAAGAAGAGGATTGAGATTTGACCAAATAATAACATCAGAATCCCATAAAAGAGCCTAATACTGACCTGAAAAATTCAATGAGCCAGGCAGATTTTGCACACCTGTTTGCCACAGACAGTGCAAGATGAAAGAAATTAATTTAAAGCATATTAAAGTGTAAGGCTTTATGCTTTTCAGTTTTGATCCTATTTTTAAATGATGCAGAGCAATAGAGAAATCAATAACATATGGACTTACCTGATTGACTCCTTGGCAAACAGCCTCTTGTTTTTAGATATGTTTTTATAGAAATAAATGAGGATTTCTTACAAATGTGCAGTTTACTATTTTAATACACAATTTATGAGATTTATTATTTCAGTTTCCAAAAGTAGTTTGTAGGACATAAGGCAGCATTACTTATTCAAAATGTGTGCCATTATTCACAATAAATTCAATAAAAGAAATATAATATGTAGTTTAGTTTTTATACTTCAAGACCGTTTTCTATCCTAAAAATTAAAGGCTTAAAAGGTGAGAAAGAATCATTTTGACAGTACCAGAGTAGTCTGAAACAGGCCAGTGGATGGGTAGCTCAGATTGTCAGCAGTTATTGTGGAAAACACATTAACTTCCAACAATGTTATAATGTGACCTTATACTTGCAGATAAAGTTTCTTATGTAAGAAATGTAGCCTAGTAAAGATCTAAAGCAAAAAGCTCCTATAGCTCAGGAAAAAAAATTCAACATATTATATTATCTCAGATAAAAAAAAAAATAAATATATATTTCTGTATTACAAAGGGCAAAATTCAGAAGATCATTGAGTACTGAGAGAAAAGTACCATTAGAATATCCAGGTGAAAGAAGCCTGCTAAGAGGGGTTTTTTTCACTTTTAATTGTTCAAGTATGTTTTCCAATGCATTCAAGGCACTTTTAGCTATGAATGCATCTTAGGTTATAAGGCTTCCCTGAAGACAAAGAAGTTACTCACTGAAGCTGTTACTGCCTTGTGCTCTGTGTAGTAGATGATTTCTTAGCAGTTTAAGAGCTGCATTTGGCACATGAGAGGAAATAATAAAGTATCTTTAGAGTAACACATATAATTTATATTCAGTTTTATTATGCATTATGATCTCTTTAGAACAACATACAATGCCAAACAAAAAGAGTCTGAAGTGGTTGCATGATTATTCAGAAATATCTTCAGACTTGAAAGATAGAGATGATGTCAATAGATGTCAATAGATGTGTCTTGGCTCTGCTTTCCCCCAAAATATTGCTGTAGCATGGGAAGGGCTATCTTACTTCAAATGCATTGTTGTTGTTGCCAGGGCCTGAATATGAGACATTTCATTTATTGTTTTAAATCTCTGGATGAGATATTTTTATAATGGGAGAGGAAGAATAGTATGGTAACTCCTTGCTCTTAGAAAAAATATAATTCATGGAAAACAAGCCCAAATGAATACAAATCACAGAGTACACTACCTAAAGAATGATAAAATGCTACAATTCTACCTGGATTATTATAAAAGTACTTGGAGGGAAGAAAACAAAACAAAACAAAAAACCAAAACAAACAGAACAAAATGAAACCAAACACAAACCCAGCAAAAAATGGAAGCACATATTAAATTCAGAAGTAGTTGGGTAGATGAAAGCCAAAAAGGATTGGAAGACTTATTTAGTATTGATATATTTGTTTGGCTTTTATAGCTATGCATTTTAACTACAATACCATCTTTTGACAAAAATTAGGAATTACATTATCTTAGTTCAAAATTCATACAGATATTTATATTGGAATTATATTTTAATTGATGTAATTAATTTAATCATCATCTTCAATTAATTAATTTTCTCATGATCTGTAGGAAATATGGTATTCTCAAACTGAATTTTTATATATAGGATGCTTACTTTATGTAGATTAGAGGAAAAGATTTTTTTCCTGGGGAGAAATGTTTAATTATTGTGTTTTAGAGATCAGTAGGAAAAGTGTAACCACTAAATTCAATTAATTTAAGCAAATTTAAACAGAATTTAAAGCAATTGGGGAGGCACAGAAAATTGAGAAGTGGAAGCTGCAGCAGTAATGCCTAAAGCTATGCCTAGAGATAAGCTTCTAGCTGGCTAAGATCAGAATTAGTAGGTTAAACAGTACATGTGACACTACCATACATTTCTAATCCTGAAGAATTAAATGACATGTTCTTCAGACTACAAGAGGAAACCTCACATTTATAGGCCTGTCTCCTTGTGGGGGTCTGCAACCACCCCATTATCTGCAGGAGGAACAACACAGCAGGGCACGAATATCCAGGAGGTTTCACAAGTGATAGAGGAGCCAAGGAGGAGGAGTGTTCTTCTGGATCTCCTACCTATATAAATATAGTAAAATGTTGTGATGATTTACATTATATTCACTTTCCTACTTTCCCCTGCTGATGTATTAAGCCAAAAATTTTTATTTCATGAGCAACACTTAACAACAGCACAGTACCTGCAAAATGTTGTTATGGATATAAATAGCAAAATTTCCCAGATACAGAGGGGGTTTTTTGGGTAATAAATAAATTAAAAGTAATTTTCACCTTGGAAAATACCATTATTGTAGGTAATAGTTATTGTGTTTTTAAAGATAAACCTATTTTTATTTTCCTACCAGACTTGAATTTTACACATACATTTTTGACAATTGGACTCATGGACTGTAAATGTCCCATATTCTAATAACTATTGACAAAACATGTAAAAAGGAAATAGTTGCATTTATTTACTAACACAAACATTTATTATCAAAGACATATTAATTAAATAATATCTTAAAATGGAACCCTGGACAAATAGATGTCTGGTTAGTTAAGCAATATACACGAGCTTGTTCAGGGTATGTTTTAGCACTTCATTAGTGCTCTGATCACTGCTTCTGCTCTCTTTGGCAGCACTCTTTCTCATTTATTTTTTATACTGCAGTAGCTTCCACATCTCTCATACACCCCTCTTTAAACTGTCAGCTATAGCTGTGGCAGTTTAGTCTAGTGAATGGGACATGGGAATGTGCCTAAAACTCCTTGACTGGCGTTTTGGCAGCTAAATATAAGGTTATGGTTCTATGTGCAAAAGGGAGTGGAGGAATGTATTCCCAAGGTACTTTCCACAAGTTGATCAAGTTGAGTTCATGGTGATTGCTAAAATTTTTATATTGCAGCTACTTAGCTTGGATACCCCATGGGCATCCCAGGTGGTAACTTTAACTATAATCAAAGTAATATAACAGACATTATACAATCAGTAATAAGGTATCCCAAAATGGATCTAAGATGATTAAGCATTGGACATGATGTCCATGTCATAGTCTGTATATATTCTTAGAGAGAAAAACTTTGCCAGACATCTCCCAATCCCCTCTAAAAAGATGTGGTTTATATTTATTACAAGTAGTAAACTGAATGGGGCAGAAGGGAGAATCTTGAATATTTTAAATTTCCTATTGAAGCTAGAGAGTGAATAATGCCTTAGAAAACATTTTTGTTTATAAAAAATATGTGAAAATGTGCACTTGAAAGTGCATATTTAATACTTATTTCTTTCAATTTCAGTATAAGCCATGGAAAATTCCTTCAGGAAATCAAAACTACTAATAAAGGACAGATAGAAGGGAGACTATCTTGACTAGAGTAAAGGAGACCCCACTATGCATATCTGTGAACATTCATCCCACTGGTCCCAGAGATAAAACTTTGTAAAGTCCCTGTAATGTCAGCTGAACTTGTTGCAACTACCTGCACATTTTCAGCAGGCAAAATATTGTTTGAGTGCTCTGTAATTTCTTTTAGATAAAATCAGACACATTGAATCAGGTCACAAGTTGAACTTTTTGATCTGCCTCGGCAGACTGAGTATCATTTAAACCACTCCCACACCAGTTTTAACCACTTCATCAGTTCCCTTTGCAGTATCATCCTCTGTCATTTAACCAGGCTTGCCAGAAAGCACAGGATCTTTCATCTTTGGAGATACAGTTCTTTGCTTCTTTCCTTCAGGTTGAACATGAGGAAATATCCTCTTTGGTACAGAAGCTTACTCACATAACTTAGTGCTGACATCCAGTGAACAGTTGACAATACCACTTAATGCCAGCTAACATCTTTAGAAATTCTGGGCTGGATTGAAATTAAATTACTACATGACAATAGTTCTATTTGAATATGCTAATAAAGATATATGATGTTGGAGCTATCCAGAGCTGAGGCAGATAGGCAGCCTGTGAGATTTCCCTTCAAAAAGCCAACACAAATTGACAGCAGCTCTCCTGATTATATACTGCTTTCTGAAGGATACCTGACCCAGACATTCTTCAGCCGTGTCATGTACAAAATAGCTGCAGTTGGGCTGACTGGGTAATACAGTACTGGGAAAAGGTTAGAGACATATTTCAGGGAGTATTAAAGAACTCCAAAGTTATTTGTCTCAAAAGCAGTTATAGTATTATCTTTAACAGTGATCCTCCTTTTCCTATGGACAGCTGTGATTGCTTTTTCTGACCATTTTTTTTTCCATTGTGAAGTTAATCTCAAGTTAATAGAAATTAATAGAAATGAAGTTATTAGAAATACTAAACATTATTATAAATTGAATTAAAGTGTATATATCTTTCTCCTTTATAAAACTCCTGCCTGCACAGAACAGCTGTAATCTGAATTAGTAGATGGCTGTTGATACAGTGAGAATGAACAAGAGAGGAGTATTTAAGCCAGGTACAGACATAAGAAGATATCAGTAAATTGCACAGTGGGTTTCAGTTTTTGGTCATGTGCCATGAGTAATTTTAGCAAAATAAATTGCATCAATTAAGTTATTTACTGAATGAAACTATCAGTAGGAAGAGAACTAATTTCAAATTAGGTTCATAAAATTTAATAGACCAATGTAGCTCTTCTGTAAGGACAAAAACTGAAGTGCTATCATCTTCTATTAACAAATACAAGGTCTCAAGGAATAAAGAGCTGCACTGACCATATGTATTTTTTTAGAAAATACATAATGGAATCTTTTTATTTCTCTTAAAAAATGACATAGCAGTATTGATGCTATTTCACATAGTGGTGCTCTGAAATATTCAAGCATCAGAAATGCTACCATTGTCATCATTAAAAATAGCTTCCAAATTGCATTTGCAGATGTAAACACAACAACAGTATGATTCTTTCTGGGATAAAGAACAGATATGTTAGATAAGGATAAGTTTGTAAAAAATATTTTCCCAACCATGATTTTTTTTTTTTTTTTTTTTTTTTTGTACTTGTATTAATATCTTTTCAAAACATTTAACTGTTTACAATCTTGGTCATGACTATACATGACTGTCTCCTATCTTAAAACATTATCAAATTAATAATTTCTACTGAAAAGGTCAAATTTTGTCAGAGTACTGATATTCAAAAGGACCTTATTATCATTGTGTCACTTTAACTATCAGAAAAGGAATTTCCTGAGATCAGAAGAAACATTTTTTTTCTGTATTAGGTAAAATTTGCCTCTTACCTTACCATTAACATAGACTCTTTCATCTCAAGGTAGGTTCATATATTTTGTTTATTTGATTTTTTCTGCTTGCATTTTTTGCCTTAAAAATAAGTCACAAAGTAACGGGCTTGGGCATTTCAGACTATCTCCAAGTGGTATGACTGGTTTTCCAGCTGTATCTTACAGGAAACAAAACAAAGTGCAGGAAAGTGAGTAGTATTTCCTTATTTCAACAGAGAAAATAATATTTGGTCTCTAAGCTTGTCTTATTCAGACCTTATAGCAAAATCAAACAAGTAAACAACTACCAACAAAACCCCCAAACCAAAGCAAGCAACAAATCACTAATTTTAGCTTTTATTTATATTTCTACTTTCTCAACATCATGAAGAGAAATATTCTCTAGATATATCTATAACCCATGTGAAGTAAAATAAGCTTTGAATCTAAAACCAGACTGAAATATTATTAATTTACTAAAAATATTTATTTCAGATGGTTTTTTCAGCAATAGCTAAAATACAGTAAAACCAAAGTTTTACTGTATTTTCATATATTCAAAAATATAAAAATATTTCAAAAATATTCATATTGTAGTCACAGTATGATTCTGTCAAAATTCAGAAGTTGCATACATTGAGCACGTATATTCATTTTTTATGTTATTTCCACACTTTCAGTGCATGTCAATTAAATCTTTAGTTTGTAATTTTATTAAAATCTGGTTTTTACATCAAATACGTCCTGTTATATATGCTCCTCTCCCCCTTCCTTCCTTCCTTCCTTGCCTCCACTGCTCCCAAAAACCTAAGGAAACAAAATAAACTTGAACCCTGCTAAGATTACCTTCTACAACTTGATTAAATAAGCATTTAGTTGTTGATACAACTGACTGGTTAACGATTGACACTCTAAGTCTCCTCTGTTAACAGTTTGTTATCATAAGCATTGTAACCAATTAGTGTCAAGCCTTGTTTGCCCAAGATTAATTTTCCAATATCTGAAGTTCAAAATCAGTTTTTCCTGAAATTAATAAGAACACTTGGAATACTTTAACTAAGCACATAGCTTTGAAGCTAAAACTTTTGGTGGGTGAATAATGTTTGTAGGCTTTGGTTTTTTTTTTTCTGATTTAAATATGCCTTTAGAAATCGCTTAGACCATATAAGCTACAAATTTAATAAAGTAATTCAATGTTCTATACATATCAACTTATTTTCTAGAAAAATTTTTCAAACATTTTAATTTTAAATTTAAAGGATAAAAATATGGTTAGCATTTCACAAATGGAAAAAAAATTATGAAAGTCAATATCAGTTATGTCCATCCTCATTATTCTAACTACACTGAAATAGGAAATTTTTAACTAGTTTCAGATGAGCAGTTTGATTCATTATTAGACATTATTAATAAATATTCAGTTCTTAAAGGTAGAAAAATCTTTATATTGCAACTATTATTTTTAAGAACACAAAGTTCTTTTTTTGGTTACATGATTAATTTTTAATTGAAAATGTTAATACATTGAAGCTAACAAGTTCAGTTTCACAGAAAAAAGAGTAATTTTGGGTTCTAATAAAACTGCCATTGGAATTTTTTTGGCTGTTTCATCCATTCAAAGAAAGTTTAGAACAGCCTAGTTGAATAAAATTCAACTTCTTTTTCTGTCATTTATAAAGGAGGCATCTGAATCTTGTTTTCTCTTATGCCTGATAAGAAAAGAAAATGAATGCACCAGATTTTAGAAAACTAATGCACCAGATATGCAACCAATGCACCAGAAAATGTACACATATTACAGGATAAATATGCGTTTAACCATTTGTGACTGTTTGGCTATTTAGAATCTGGGGTAGAGGGTCTTGTTAAATCATTAGATAGGTAAGTGGAATGCTTGTGTGTGTACATATATATGTATTTATTTGTACATATGTATCTGTGTTTGTGTGTGCTAATAATGCATACACATGCAAAATAAAATTTAGGACTTTGTTGCAATGCAAAGAAAATAAAATGCATGATTATACCCACCCACAAGCACCCACACACCACCCTCCTCCCTCGAAACACAATTTTGCTGTTGGCCAGATGCACATTTTAATTGTTGTCTAAAGTTAGATCAGTCAATACAGAATTGTGCCTAAAGCTGTTACTTACTGCAATACCCATGACTTATTGTAGCAATATTATTGTTATTGTTGTTATTATTATGAGATTGAGAGAATATGCTATTTTATGGCACATTGCATAGTTATAACAATGGAATACCTTTTCAGTTTGGACAATTGCTTGTGATTTCATATGAATAGTTCAGATTTGGCCTCAGCCAATCTTAGTCAAGAGTTGGACTGTGAAGAATTTCAATATGTAACAGGAGAGATGCCTTTTTTTCCTTGATGTGAAGTGCAAGCTGGGAAAAAGAATGGTTGAGGATCAAGGTGGATGCCCAGGTGTGATTGCAGCTGCCTCACACTGAGTACCATTCCAAGCCTTTCTCACTGGTGCACTGGAACTACATGGAAAGAAAGGCCTGGTGTGTACCTGCACTATTGAATATGTTTAATATTGCTACACCTAAGGCTTTTCTCCCTTTCTTCCAGAAAAAAAATAAAATAAAAAAAAAATATATATGTAGGAGTAAGATAAGCAGTGGATAAAAAGGAGTTTTTATGAGATTTACAGAAAGGTCATGAGATCTTTCTGTATCTTCAGATATATATTTTTGTGCTTACAGTACAGTACAGATCAAAATATTTTTAAAATTCAGTGAAGTATATTTTAAGTGTAACCTACTTGACAGTATCTAACAGCAGCTTCCAGATCAGCTGAATGTATAGGTAAACTTCTGAAAGGTTTCAACCATAGTATATTTATTCTACATACAGAGACATTATCAAATACTCAAATAAAAATCAAAATTATTAAGATAATTATAAAATTATCTACGTACTGTTTAGGCATCATATCAGCATATATTGTCCATATAAAAGATCTAATGCAAGAAATCAAGCACCATTACTATGTTCCAAATACATTTTAGAAGTATTTTCGTAATCTGCATGCTAAACTCAGTTTAATTTCCCCTGCCTAATATGTCTTAAATTGGTACTTAATTATCCAATTCTGTGGTAAAAACCTGAATGGAAAATAAATGAAAATACTGTAGTCTTCTAGAGTAAAGACAAGCAAGACATTATCTCCACAACTTCTGGTAGTGGTTTATTCCCACATCCCTGTTAACATCATGTGGCATTAACATTTCATGGGTTTAACTTTCTGACATAAATATTTTGAATCAGATAATTTCTATCAGCAATAAGCAAAAGTGTGAGTAAGTGAGAAAAATGAAAAACCTAAAAAAGTCATCTCTTAAAATGTTGAATGGTTTTAGGTATTTTTGAGGGGTGTGAATTTTATGACTTCACTCAGTAACGACACTGATCCAGATCTCAGTTGGAAGTGTCACTGTTGTGATTAATTGATAGCCACAATCTACTTCAGGGAAGCATATAATTATAAATGGAAAACTCATAGATAGAGGACAATTATTACCATAGTAAATGATGATCAATTTCAATATCAAGTGTCATTCAGGGTCTTGTTATGTCATGCCCTTTCTTTTTTTTTCTTCTTCCCTATCCTTCAAAGCTTGTCCTCATTTCAGTCTTTCAGTATACAAAATATCATTATTTATAAAATTTCTGTACAATTTAAGCTAACACACTGATGCTTAATACCTTTAAGTAAATGAAATAACACTGAAGATGAAGAGAAAGCAGCCTTCTAAAGAGTCAACAAAGGCCTACAAGGCTGTTTGTGAATACAAACACTAAATCGTGGATGGAAACACACACAGTACTCAGAAAGCACCATCTGAGACCAGGGCCAATCTTGCTGTGTACCTGTGTACACAAAGAGGTGGCAGAAGGCAAAGAGCTTGTATTCCATGTGGATCCAGCCTGCAGTCTTTCACAGTTCCTTCACAGGGTGTTGGATGCCACATGACAGGTTTATGAGTTTATGAGAGGTCTCAAAGAAGAACAGACAAAACCTCCCACACGAAAATGTACTAGATAATTTTATTGTTGTTGTTTCCTTTGGGCTTTTGTGAGATCTCCTGTGTTTTCCAGAGTGTCCTACTGGGGACAGTGTGGTACCAGAATCCATCAGTGTGGTTCCACTTGCAGGATCAGGGCCTTATTTTATAAATATAAATTGGTAATGTCTATTTACTTACAAATCAGCATTTAAGTGACATTGCAACAAGCACTATGCAAGTGTTTATTAAACATCAATTAATTTAAACAGATAGACTGCACATTGTATAAAATAAATACATTTTAGATTATATTAAATGCCTGATTTAATGAGATACATTATTGTGCTTATTCTATTCAACATATATTACCTATGTAAATGCAAGATTTACTAGGCTGATGAGGATGGATGGAGGATTATCAAGGTATTGTCTTTTGTGTATAGTTCGATTCTGGTTCTTGTTTTTCTGAAACACATAATTCATGAGGGATAAGTAGAAAAGGTAACATACTTAGGTAACATACCTTTTATAACTAACATATATAACAGACTGATATATTTAAAAGTACTCATATAAGAAATGAATAAATATTTTATTATAAACATTTTTTGTCTCTTCTAATATTCTCTTTTTGTATACACTTAAGGCTCAAATTTGTATCAAAAGTGTAAAAATATATGCAGCAGTCCAAAGTTAGTAGCAAACTTAAAATGGAAGACAGGCAGAAAGTAAGCATACTGTGCTTGTAATAAAATCATATGTGTATTGAGGCTCAAAATCTGGTTTTATTTGCATTTCTTTTAGCATTTACATTCCTCCAAATATGTTAGAAATTGTCTTGTGCTTAAATATATTAGAAATTCAAGATATACCTTTGATTATATCCTACTTGACAGCATAATTGGAGAATTTAAGCCCAAAATTTTCCTTTAGATCTTTTATCTCTAATAACTGTAAATTAGATGGGGAGAGGTTTTGAGGAGAATCAAGAGATGCATGAAATTACACAAACCATAATATTTTTGGGGGAATTTTATCTCAACCAAATATTGTTCATATCTTGAATATTGTTTGTATTGCACTCTTTGACCAGATATTTCATATAAAACAATTAAGTGATGGCAAATTTAAAATGGAAATCCTGCATCACTAGTATTAGCACTCTCTGAGCATTCTTAGTCTCATTGCCCTCCTCCACTTTCAAAAGGAGGTCTTGCAGTGTGTGACCTGACTGATTGTCAGGTCATATAATCAGGAAAATGCTGTACCTTCATTAGTATTTCCTCCAAAGATGATTTTGTGAAGAGTTCCATCTAATACCAATATATTAAAATTCTTTTGGTTTTGCCTCTCAAAAGCATTTATGACTGCTGCTTACCTCTGAAAACTTCCCTCTTCATGTGTCCAAAACAAACATTTCTCAGGACATTTGATCTTATAGACAGTCCTAATCAGATAAACCTATTAACTGTTATACCATGCAGGGTTAGTTTGGTCATAGAAGATCAATTGTTCTCTATATAACATCTAGTTCCAACATTAAGTGTTTATAGGAACAGCATGGATTTGCCAGGGTTCCCTGGAAATAAAATGTAAAAGTGAAAAACCCTTATGCCTCCTCTCCCAAAATTCTTTGCATATTCAAAGAGCACATTGAGAAGAGGGTGTACACAAGTTATTCTTACACTGTTCGTTATTTTACGTGTCAACTACTTTTCTCATCCTGCTCATTTCTTCCTCCAAAACATATCTGTTTTTTATCTCCAGATACTACCTTCTACATTCATTAAGTTATTTCTCTTCAAGTAGGTTTTGTGTGGTTTAGAAGGTTTCTTGGTTTGCTTTGATTTGGTCAGGTTTTTTTGTGTTTTTTTTTGCTTTCCCTTTGCTATAGTGGTGGAGTTTGCTTATTTTAGTAAGGAAATTAGGGTGTATCCAAAAGTAAGCCCAAAGATACTAATTTAAAGTTTAAAACAGTTTCTTTCCTATAGGTTGCACTCTCATCAGGAAGTAAGGAATAATTCAGTATAATGGTCTGGACTAGGCAGAAACAACTGATGTTTCAATGCCCTTCATTTGCTAATACAAAATTACTTCTACAAACAGCTACTGATATATAAATAAAATGTACCATCACAATAATTAGAATGAAATGGAGGGTGTTTTAAAAACTTAAATAATAATTTCAATATCTGGATAATGTTAACAAACACTTTATCATATTCTATCATGGTATCCTAATTAGTCTAACACTTATATTTATTTTCCAGCAGTGAATGATGAAACATCTCAGAAGCAGATGTTACATCATGTAAGTTGGCTGCAAGACACTGTTGCATTTTCATGTGTGTTTTTGTGTTTCTAGTGATGTAGGAATACTTTTAAATTTATAGCCTCCATTTCAAATGAACAGCATCCACTAATAACACCGAAAAGCCATTTGTTACTTTTGCCCACATAGTGGAACCCATTCACCGACGTTTGGTTAATATGCCCTGTGTCCATTGGACATCCATAAAATCACAAGATGTCAAAAAAGAATGTTTATAAACTAATTTGCATTACTTATGATTTGTGCTTGTGCAAGAGGGAATGCATCCATATTTAGTCTAGGGGGGGTAGAAGGGGAGAAGCTGGGGGTAGGCGTTATTATTGGCTCAGTTCCACACATACCAAATGTGAATACTTATGTTCTTCCCACAAAGCATTAATTTCTTCACATACTGTAGACTTTATTCTTTTACCAGGTTCCAGATAGCAGACAGCTCTTGTTTTTCACTTATGTTTTCCTTTTAACAACAGTCATTAATTTACTGATATGCTGTCTATCAGAACCACATCATCTTGATTAGAGCTGTTATCCTAATCAAAAGGCTGATAATTAAGACTATCCATCTGTAGAGTTCCAAGTGCTAAGATGAGCTGAAGATCCTAATTAAGATTATTTAGGTGTTACTTAAATGCCATCATTTGATTCAGCTAATCATACCAGCAGGTACATTAGATTTGCATTAATGTTCTGCTGAAGCCAGCAGCTCTTTAAACAGATCAAAAATGTAGATTACAGGCACCATTTTCAAACATCTTTATATCAATATAACACTGAGACAATGCATTAAAGTAAATGGAATATTAGAAGAAAGAGGCAATTTCAGTGTATCTCAGTCTGCTTTATGATAATCAGTAGAGTATTTAAAACAAGTAATTTATTTACTGAGTTTGTGTGTCATAGCAGCTCCAAGCTTAAGTTTTCACTTGTGCTTTGAATATATACTGTATGGATGACTTTCAATTTAATGTGTATTTTTCTAGTCTAAATGAAATAGTACAATGTGGAGGAGTTCATTAGTTCCTGCTGATAATTTATTAGATAGGTAGTTTGCAAATAAGTTATTGGAGAAGTCATAATACTTACCTAATAAGGAATTTATAGGAAGCTGAAATTCTCAGTGTCATGATTGTGTTTAAAAGGGAGCTATGTTAAAATTATTTTCTTTTTTCTTTTTCTCCTTCATCCAAAAGGTAAATCTATCTTCATCAGAATTTGGTACTTCATGATTTTATAATCAAAATAATTAAGTTTCTATTTCAAGTTTAAGCTGTAGATAAATCAGTTTCTAGGAAAGAGATCAATCAGTACTACTCTTAGTAAGGTGAAGCCAGTACAATCCAAGATCTTCATACAGGCATGTTCTTTTTT
This sequence comes from Parus major, assembly GCF_001522545.3. Classification (NCBI taxonomy): domain Eukaryota; kingdom Metazoa; phylum Chordata; class Aves; order Passeriformes; family Paridae; genus Parus; species Parus major. The sequence goes on from NC_031768.1 coordinate 36,101,378, forward strand.
TACTTGGAGATATGAGAGACAATTAACATACTACTCGACTAAAGACTGTGAATATGTTTTATGAGAGATCTTACCTCAAAATGAAAGGTACTGGTTCACACATATAATAGGCTGGACATAAAAGAGGCCATGAGTGCACTTCAGAGAGTGGTCAGGCCCTTAATAGAAGGTTACCATGACAGCTTTAAATGTATATAAATAAATAAATATATTCAAATACATGTTTTATCTAAGACTGTTCATCCATACTAGGGTAAAAGAATAGGACATCTTTCTTCTGTCTTTAACTACCTAATGAAGATGGAGCCAGGCTCTGATGAAGGAATATTTTGCTTGGAGGAAAGGCAATGTACACAAATAAACTCTAATCAGACACTATAAATGCCTTCACTCTGAATATTACCAAACAGTCTGACCCTTGGCTCCATGCAGAATTTTACTTAGCCAGACCCTCATCTGAGGTGGAGCCTTTTTGGGCAGAAATTCACTATTTCAGTCCACCAGACACATCTCTTTTAAGAACTAGGGGATGGTTCAATCTCTGAAGGTGAATCATTTGGTATAGAATGTGTCTAGGCTTGGAGATCTTCTAAATGTCTGAAGTGAAAAGAATCACATCCTTTTAGCTTATTTCTGTTTTTTCAGAGTCATATTACTCTCACAGGATTTTTTCTGGAGGATAAAAAATTCCTGTACACACTCTTCAGTCCAACCAAATGTTTAAACATTGATATAACATGATCACATTGCTGAATTTCCTTTAAAGAAGCATTTGCCTGAAGATAAATTGGACTTCACTACCTAGTTCCAAAGAGTACTCAGGACTCCAGAACTCTTTAAGAATAATATGTTATCAGCACTGTAAAATACTCGCCCAATTCACAGAATACAGACATAGATTTTGGGCATAAAAAATATTCCAAAACTATAGTTTCTGGGATATATGCTTATCATTAATCTGTAAAAGTGAACATTCAGTTTATGAGTTCAATGTTTTTAAGGTTCCTTCAGGAAAACTAGATTCAACAATCACACAGATCACAATCATGTAGAGAGGAAAAAAGAAAATGTGTGATGTCTAAAGAGGGAGGGTTAAGTGAATTTGGAACTCTTAACTTTATATTTTGTTCCTTTAAAATGTTAATTTTGCCTGTAACTCTGAAGCTCTACCCTATATTTTTCAGTGTTTTTGATGTTTTTTCAAAGAACTTTGCTTGCAAGCTTCTGATGCTATCCTTAATTTTATGTTAACAGATTCTTTTATCTAAAATATGCCCAGCACCGATTGGAGATGGACAGAAATTTTCAAAGAAATTATAGCAATTACACCAAAATAACAAAGATATTACAGTGTATTTTAGTGGTTACATTTAAGATGTGAATCATCTTTTAAAAAATTCTTTTTCTTATATTCTGTTTTATTTGCATATAAACAGACATATTCACACAGAATTTGCATAGAAATAGATGCATTCAAAACATCTTTACAGCAATCATGAAATCACAGAAGTTACAGATGTAACAGTGTTATTAGTTCTGATTATCTAAACTGGGCATCTATTTTTCTGAGTGATTTTTGGGAGAGTTACTGATTTTACACACCATTTTGCACCTGCAGATTCAGACAATGGATTTAAATATTTAATTTAGATTCTGCACACACAGCAGGCAGTAATGCCCAAGTTTTACAGACTGCACTCAGGTTAGGAGAGAATGTCTAGAGTGTTCAACGTAAATGATATATGTATTTAATTTTAGAGTCTCGGAATATTGGAGACAATTGGCAATCAACACTTTGAAAACTATCCCTTGCAGTTTAAAATCTTGCCTTATGCTCAAGAGGACACATTCCGTATTAGGAGCTTAAAAATTTTGATTTAGATATTCCAGCAGTAGAATCAGAAACACTACACTACAGTTGGTTAAAAAGTTGCCCAGGCTAAGAGCTAAGGCAATTATTCCTTGCACACCAATGTCACATCATACACTATTTTCTAAATTTTTAATGTTTAGAGGTTTTAATAATGTATTTATTTTAAAATTATCTCCTTGGTTGTCATTTGCTTTGGATAAGATCTTGGTAGAGAAATGGGTAACATGGTAAAAGAGTTATAGGTATTGAATCACCAGGTCTATAACATTACAACTTATCTTTCTAGTATTATTTTCATGGGTGGGTAGCAGATAGATTTATTATTTTTCTTCATACCTGGACTGAAAACAGCATGCCTATAACTAGCTATCTGAACATTTTACCCAACCCTTGTTTCAGATAAAAATGCAATAAATTCTGGAATGAGGAAAACCAATATGCAGGAAAAGACGATTTTATTCCACAAGTCCTTAGTAAGTTCTTTTCCAGTTTACAAGTTTTATAAATTGATGGGGGAATTTCTCTCTAAACGAAGTCATGATTTTGCTCAAGGTCAAGGAAAAGAAATCTTTCTAATTTTTGCTTTACATTTACTATAAGTTTGTCACATTTCTGAAGGGACAGTGCTCTCCTATATAAATGATTAACTGTAAAGTGTTTTATTTTGTGCTCTGAGGAAACAGAATTCTCTCAAACTATTTGGCCTAACAACAGAGCTTTCTTTAAACAGAGACTTAACCAGATACTTCTATTGACTGGTGCTAAAGAATCTTCTAAAAATATGTCTATTGACTGTACCTGGGTACTTCCTAACAAATGCCTAAAACACTTTAAATGTTATATTTTAAGAATGTGGTTTTAAGCAATATTTCCTGTTCTGATATTTTATTCATGCTGTTAATGCTAAGTTGATTAGCTGTCACTATAATTTCTTTTTGAAACATATTTCTTTAATTACCATTTCATCTTTCTGCTGTTTTTATCAGTCTGAAGCCATAAACCTGTTACTGTTTTTATTACATTGGTGTGACAATGGAAATTAGATAAACTGTCTGCAAAAGTACATATTTGGTGGAAAACTGCAGCAGGTGGACCTTCAATCAAAAATTTCAGAAATTTATGTGTGTAAGACTTAAGAAAATGGGCGATGTGTGACCATGTATTCAGTCCTTCTTTCAGAAGTGTTAGTAGGATATGCTACTTAAAACTAGTATACAAGCCTGGCAGCAGCTATCTATTTCCCTTGTAAATTCTATCATCCACAATCATTAAATTAAGGATGTTATAAGGTACATTCCTATGCATTCACTTTAGTCTGTCTCTGTACTTGTTATCTGTGAATTTGTCTAACCACTTTAAAACCTGATGATATAATTTTTACCCACAAATTACTGTAACAATAAATTCCAAAACTGTATTGCCTCATGTTTTAAATACTTTTAAAATGTTTATCTTATACTAGTTTCAGTGACAGCCCCCTATGCTTATTAGCATGGGATTTAGCAAATAACTGTTCTGTATTAACTTATCCACTAACTTGCTAGTCTTTTGAAATCTTACTAATTAGCCTTCTCCTTTTCAAATGAGTGCTCTAGCCTTTTCAAATTCTCCTTAAATTGTAAGTGTTCTGTTCCCTTATATGTTTGTTGTCTTTCTCTATAACTTCTCAAACTCCATTGAGTCTTTCTTGATAGATAAAACAGCTCTTAGTAAAAGCTGATATATACATTTACGTATTTTGAAAAAAAACCCAAACATTTCCAGATAATATAAAATTAATTCCTCAGTATTCATAGTTTTTTTAATCAAACAATTAAATATCACTTTATTGGGATGACCACCTGCAACCTGAAGAAAGCTAGTCCTTCCTACAAATTACATATTCTTCTAAGAAAACTAAACTTGGTCTGAGGGCTCAGATCTATATGGGATTTGCTGAATTCAACAACTGAAGAGGCATTGCTGCAGAGCTCCATGCCTCTGAGTTGAACCAGGATTGAGGCTGAAAAGATGTTCCTGATAGGCCCAACACAAACATTTGGACATGGCCAGACCAGTGTCCTTAGCTGCCACCTGCCTTCATGCACTCTGCTCTCTTAGCTCTTTATCTTTCTATTTGACCATACCTGCCTTACTAACCAACCTTGCTACTCTTATTACCCCATGGTCTGCTTATCTGCTAAACATCCCCAAATAAGAGTTACACCATCCCAAAATATTTTTTTACTGTGTATCCAATAATGTGTCTCATCCCTATCTACATAGGATAACACATAGGCAGTAACACCTCTCTATTTAAAAGATGCTCCAGGGAGCTGCTGCAGATGATGGTGGTTCAGCCCATGAGGTTGGAGACTCCCCAGAGACAGCTCCAGGAAGGAAGATGTTGAGGTCTTATGTCTCTGGTTGGATTTTTGGGTTGCCTCCATCTCCTATCTCTCTACTCCTTTATGTGTCTGGAGAAGCTTTTGGCTTTTTCTGGAGAGCTGATGGCTCTCCTATGTGAATGGAGAAGACTTTAATGGCTCCCTTGTGGTGGGCATGGGATAGCCAGGGAAGGCTACTAGTTTGGTCTCTACTTGCCTTTTTTCCTCTTGGCTCCATGGTCCTTTATGTGTTCAGGCCAGCTTTTTATTAACAAAGCCTATCAAGGACCTTAAAGATTTTCTTACACCACAAAAATGTAAGAGATGCCAGAAAATCTTTCAGAATCTCAGGGCCACTTACCACTTTTGATGACTTGCAAATTCTGGAGTCAGCACACCTCAAATTTCATGAACCTTGCTCTATGCCAGTGATATTTCTGAATGTTATAAGTAAATATATTGAAAAACTTTTGTAACTGAAAAAAGGGCACTCTTATAATCCTGTTTGTTAATAAATATTTTTTCAATTAGGTTATAATCAGAACCAAACTTTGCTACGCACCTAAACAACACAATTTGCTACTTCTAGCTACAATACAGATACATTTTCTAAATGAGATCTAAAGCATGTAAAATATTTGCTGACAGTTCATCATATCATATACAAGTTCATTCAAACACAGAGGGAAAAGTGCCATAAATACAGAAATATAGTTGGTTTTCATTATGTATTTTTTTAGTTAGTAATATTGTCCTTATTTTTGCAGACTTATGAGCATAAGACAAATATATTAAAGACAGTTGAGATGCCAGTTTTCCTATTATTTAATTTTTTTGTGCAAATATTCATGATGTATTTTATTTGTAGAACATGGAGAATCTGTTGTAATCTTTGCCAAGAAGATACTGCTACTCCTCGATTACCTAACTCTCAAAAACATCATTTAACCTGGTGAAAAAACAACTATGCTAACTAAAAAAGCAACCAAACCCCAAGCAAAAAAACCTTCTAAAATTTGAAGTCCTCTTGGTTTAGAGCAACAAGAAAATGTGAACTGAGCAATGACAGAGACATGATTTGCTTTTTCCCTCCTCATCACTTTGTTCTTCATCAGATTGAAATAAAGATGAATCTTAATGACTCAGTTCCTTAAACAGTTCATCCTATCATTTTTCAAAGTAATACTTTTGTCCCTGTGTTTATTTCTGAGCTATCATTTAGCAGAATTTGTTTTACTGACACTTTTAGAAATTCAGACTTCACAGGCTTCTCCAACATGTTACTACAATTACAAAACCCATTAGAGAGAATATAATTGCTGTTAGTGCACAATGTTTGTAATATATATTAGACATCAGATTACCAAAAGGCATACATATTTAATGAACTAACTCTGAATACAAGGTTACTAATGATTAATAGCCTGAAAGGATACAAAAAGCAACATGCATTTTCCCCAAGCTATTATATGGTGCTATACACATCTCAGAAATTATGGGTGAGGAAGTAATCTGATGGGGCAGTGAAAGTCAAAGGAGAGAAACAAAGTGTTCCATGAAATTATATCTCAACGAAGATATTCTGTGCCGTATAATTTCAATGCTAGATTATCATGAAACTTTATGAATCACAATGTAGTGCTTTGAGTTAAACGAATGGTAATTGTCTGCATGATCTTAAAGACACTTTTTTCACAGGCTTCCTGCAGAGTTTTAAGTGCAGAGCAGAAAAAGCAGTTTTGATGCTCAGTGTGGAATATGAAATGTCATAGGGTCTGACTGCAATCTGCTTATATTTTGAATGGAGAGAGAAGAAATATGGTTTTATATTCCTTCTAAAAGCCTTGCATTAGAAAATGATTAAACTTGATGACCACTGTGAGGGATAGTTAAATCATGTATGGTCTGATACTTTCATTACCAAAACCTGAACATACCTATATAAACCTGGGCAGTTGGTAACAAATGCTAGTCCCATATTTGAAATCCTTGGATGCCAGTACCCTTTGATTCCTTCCTGTTCTTTACTGCCATGATTGCAGGAGGTGGAGGAGGAAGTAAAATTGAAAAATAGCAGTGAGAATGAAATTGTTTGCTATGTTTCCTGGAAATTTTTATTGAAAGCAAGGACTATGTTAAACTAAACTTAATGTCAGGATGGATAGAATATTCAGTGGTGTGCAACATCAAGATAGGGAGACATACTTGGACTGTGTTTCATTTAAGTCCCCGTGGCACTGGATGAGACTATGAGCTTCTGATGATGCCATTTTACTGGTACTTACCCATTTGTGGTGTTATTGACCTACAATCAGAATGGAATGTCTGGGAAAGTGTATTAAATATGAATTACTAGAACAACATCTTAAATATAGTGATATTTCATGGGTTTTTAGGTATGTGTACAGTTCCTCACTTGCAGTCACCCTGACAGGAGAAATCTATCATTTGCATACACCAGGTTATTTCACAAAACAAGAAGACAGACATAAAAAATGATCTTGATAGTTCTGGAAAATCCATTATGTAAAACCACTCATAGAATATACTAGCAAAAAGGGTCATTAAAGGAGTGGTATAAACACTTTGGAAAGCTAATCTCTCATCTAAGAAGAAACAGGTCTAATATACTTGATACAGAGCACATATAAACAAAGAAGTCTAGCCCTCAGTCTCATGTGCTGTAGGATAACCAAAGTGAGGTGCAACAAAGATTACAATGCAATTAATAACTGTGACTTGAGAAAACAGCAACCCTGACTGGTTGCCAGAGTTATATATTTGTTCTCCTTGCACAGGAAGGAGTTCTGTCAGGTGATCTGTTAATCAAAGTGACAGGTCCTGCTTCCCTTCTCACTGACATTAATGTTGATGCATTTCTTTTCTGATATTTCATGTGTTTCTGCATGCCACAGATAAGAGTTTGCCCACAAATTCAGAGCTTTTTCTTGCATATCATCTGGGTGATAAGCATTTAGGCTTTCTTTGCAGAGGGAAAGCTGATTCTTGTTGATAGTATGTAAGATAAATGAGGCAAAAAAGTAAGCATTAGTGAAAGGTTCTTTGTTTTTAAGCAGACATTCCATTGACCATGTAGCCAAATATAAATAAATAGCAAAAACGAAAATTTTTTCCTTTGCCACTATGTCAATTTTAACGACAAAAAGATATTTAACATTTGCCTTTATACACTATGGCCAGTGGATGAATCATTGCCTTTCCAAGGCTTCTGTATCAGTGCAAAATACAGCAATTACTAGCTTTTGAGGTTTTTGAATTTTATCTTTCCTTACTTGTAAGTACATGTGTATAACATACATAAACAAGTAGGACTCAGGGATGAGTTGCGATGCCAAAAATTGAACTATGAAGTTTATTATAACTGGAGTACTGAATTTATAGGAGAACAGAATAACAGAATACTGAGAGTTTCAGGTAAAACCATTAAAATAATGGATGCTTTACTTTTATATAATACAGCACAGTGTCCAGTCAGCAAACAATCCCCATGAAGCTGTTTGCTCATTCCACCAGCAGCAGGGTCAGGAAGAAAACTGGAAGAGTAAAGCTAGGAAACTCAGGTTGAGATAGTTTAATAGGAAGAACAAAAGCCATACACACAAGCAAGGAAAACAAGGATTTAATTCATGGCTTTCCATGTGCAGGAAGCTGTTCAGCCATCTCCGGGAGGGCAGGGCCCTATCACACATAATACTTGGGAAGATTCATCACTCCAAACATCCACTCCTCCTCCTCCTTCTCTCCATACTGAGCATGCTGTCACATGGTCTGGAATATCCCTTTGGTCAGCTGGGGTAATCTGCCCTTGGCTGTGTCCCCTCCCAGCCTCTAATGCTCCTTCAGCCTCCTTGCCAGTGTGGCAGTGTAAAAAGCAGAAAAGGCCTCAGCTCTGTGTAAACCTTGATCGGCAATAACAAAAACATCTCTCTACTATCAACCCTATGTTCAGCACAGATCCAAAGCACAACCCCATAGCAGCAACTGTGGGAAAAAATAAAAGGTAGAACTCAGTTTTGATATTTCAATTTGTTGCACATGTATCATTAATTCAATCAATGTAAGTAAATAATTTTAAAAAAATATAATTTAAAAAATAATTTTAAAAAATCATTAGAGTGCATGTTTTGGACTTAAAAAAGCTAATTTAAACTCTGTATCAGATGAGCTTTTTAGACTTTCAGTCTGCCAGCTAAATTATTTAGACATTTAAAAGAAAAGTTGGAGCAAAAGGGTTTTTTATATGGCTTGATTTTCCAGTACTTTCTATTTTAAAGTTTATATTAACTGTATTTTTTTATCCATTTTATTTGGCATACAATCAGCATTAGGTAATTTCTAACCTACACAAGCTATCTTAGCTATCCTCTTCATGAAATCTGCTCTTACAGGTACAAAACATTTCTACTTTTGCAATGATCATGTATGGATGATTAAATTTAGTGCTTCAGTACTACATGTTGGCTAGGAGGTTGCTACTGCCAGGTAATATTCATTATAATACTGAATTTGAAAGTTATATGTGGAAGTTGATATCTACTTCAGAAGTCACCTACAGGAATTTGGGATTCAGGACATTTCTTTTGGGGATAGTTAGTCCCTGTGGGCAGAATTAGGGAGGAGACTTTGTCCTAAGTCATAGCTGCATCTGTCATTATAGACCAGGAAGTGTGGTATGAAGTCTGGAGGGATGAAGAGTGACCACTTTACTTTTTAGGGGAGAATTCTTATATCTGAATATGAGATATTCAGATATCATCAGAACAGTAAGACAAAGCTGTGCAGACAGAATCCTAAGCTGAACTGGTGTGTGAGTAATTAAAGCAAAAGAAAAACAAGCACAGAGTACCCAGGGCAGTGATATAAGGCATTAGCCTTTAGTCAAAACTTGTTCTCAGCTTTGGTTTGTGTTTCTGGGATCTCAGATTGCTATCCTTGATCAGTGGTTTCAAAACTTGAAATAAATGAACCCACTCATTAATAATTTTCTGCTATTACATAGCTGTGGAATTTATATTGTCCAATTAATTTAAAATGGATTTTGCATCTTTCACATATGCTCAGGTTGCATTTCCGTGATGCTTCAACTGTTTACATATATTGAATGAAAGAAACTATGCCTTTTATGCATTGATTACAAATGCCCCTTAGATTATACCCTCTGCAAAATTTTTTTGGAAGTTATATATAAACTGAAACTAAAAAAAGTACAAGATTTTAGCTGTGTGTCTCTTTTGGGTTTTTGGTTGTTTTTATTTTGGAGGATTTTTGCTTTTTATTGTTTTGGTTTTTGGGTTTTTTTTTTTTTGACTTTGGGTGGGTCTTTGTTTGGTGGGGTTTCTTTTGGATTTTTTGTAGGGTTCTTTTTTGGGGGGTTGTTCTTGTTTTTTTGTTAATTTCTTGTTTGCATACAGTGCTTGCTCTAGGTAGCTCACACACGTGTACAGGCAGAGAAAAGGTTCTGTTGCTGGACATGTCTCCCAGGATGTATCAGTCCTGACCAAGAAAGCTGACCTCCTGAGCTCAGAGGGGCAGAGGAGTGCACAGGAGTGCAGCTTGCACGCCCGTGCAGCCCCTCCATCGCTGCTCAGGCTGGCAGCAGCAACATCAGCAGTGACGGTGCCTTTTTGATGTGGGCTGGCGTCCAATAAGAACACAAAGGAGATCCTCAGCTTACTTCTCACAGGTCACTAAGCCATAAGATACTGACAAGTTTTGGTTGCTGTTGACCTCGGTTAAATTTGAAATAATGACCCAGAGGTGAACAGGCGCATATCCCATTTCCACCACTCAAAATCACTCCGAACTTCACGACAATAACATCTTTGAAGACCTTTTAATTTGCTTGAGCATGAGTTTCCCCTCTTAAACCTGTGGTGAATGGCTCTAATCAAATTATGTTTGCTCAGGCTATTACTTCAATAATATCTTAAAATCCTCTGGAACTTTTCCCAATGTTTTCTATTGCTCTCTTCATCACCCAGCAGCCAATGTGAAAGTGAGTTATATTTGATAGCTACTTTTGTGACCCTTTCACTATTTGATTTCCTGTTACTGGCTTATAAGAATCAACCCTGCAATCAGATAACATACTAAAATACCAATCAATTTCTAGCTTTTATTTAATTGTATTATGTCTACTGTCTAAAACTTTGTTAAAGGCCCAAAATTAGACATCAAAAGAAGGGAAATATGGAACAAAACACATTTCAGAGGCTGAACTGACTAAGTAGCAACTGATTTGAGTCTTCACAAATATATATTTAGTAAACTGTTTTTTAGCTGAAGGGTCATTTCATTATATTGCTTATTTCTTATCCATGGTAACTTACAAAAGCTGTTTTTGTTGCTGTTATGATAGATGGGAGAGCTTTTGACTCCTGCTACTTCCAATTGCACTTATTCTCTACACAGCTTATAAAATGTCCATGAAATAATATTTTGCCTAAAAATATATACACACTTCTGACAAATTTCAAGGATTTCAGAGAAACACTGAAAAATGTATTAGTATCTGAGAGAGCACAGCTGGTAAAAGGAATCACTTATTTACTTGCAGAGTATACCACAGGCTGTAGCTGTATCTACCAACTTTACTTAATGGATTTATAATGACAAAGTCCCCATTAAGGCCTGAGTTAGTTCCATGATTCACACAATGCTGATTGGTGGCTATTTTGGAGTACTAAAGAACACTTCAACATAGACTGATCCTCTGACTTGCCACAGGCTTATTTGCAGTTTAGGTATTATTCAACTCTACCCTCCTATGCAGCAATTCTAGGTTGAACAAGAGAAACTTTATTTTCATGAATGCTAGATATTCTGTGTCTCCAGTCCCCTGTATGTTTCTGTGTTAAGAATATTATGTTAAACATTAATTCAGTGAGGTTTTCTCTGGAAAATATCATTTTGATCCCCAACAACAACAAAAAAAAGGCTCATTTCATATCATAAGCATCAGTATTGGTCTTCAAACAAAGCTGTCTTCAAGAAAGGAACAGGCTTCACCATTTTTGTGTCAATCAACTTGGCCTGTGTGGGGGACCGGAAAAAGTTGAAAGAACTTTATGTAAAGTTCACTGCCAATTCTCTCAGCACTTTTATTAATACTGAAATTGAAGCATTACCATTTTAGGAGTATAGGATGTCTAAATTGCATGAGAATAAATTATTAATCCTAGTGGGTTTCATTTGCTTTTTTTAAAGCCATAAGCTAATATTTTCATTAATTGTTGTTTTTGAATGGCTAGGCAGAAAAGACAAAAATTACTTTGAGGATGACAGTTGCTTGCCCAGCCTGGATTTACTGATGAGTCCTTACAAAATTTTAGAAGGTTTAAGGAAGGAACCTCATGAAGTTCAAATCATACATCCAGAATTTTTTTTTTATCATGATCCTGACAAGGCAAGTAAAGTCATAAAAGCTACCTCTGTCAAACTTTATAAAGCTTCTATTATATTTTAAGGCTTCTGTCTTTGTCAGAGAGCCTGACTGAATTTTTCTTGTCAATTCCTCTTTAACTTAAACCCAACACAGAAATGAAATGAATCTGGCATACCAACCCATTGATCAGCATCTAGCAATATATTCCAGGTGCTCATCATTAGGAAGTAAATACTGCCTCTGAAACAACCAGAGTTTATTTAACTCAAGGAACAGTAAAATATTCGCATCAACATTTAGTGTTTTTCTTTTTCTTTCCATAATTTACACTCCTCTTTCAACTACTGTATTTATTTCAATGATTTTCAACATTTTTTCCCATGTTTCAGTTGCTGTGTAGTTTAATTGTTGGGTTGAAATTTGACTCTAAGCCTTCTGTTATAAATTAATTGCTAATATATGGTATTGACTTCAGAAAAAATCCAGCACTTCTGCTATGTGATTTTATTAACTGCTTCCTGGAAGCTGTAATAAACTGATTGACTGTACTTACCCTTTTCTTTTTAGTAGTGACAAATCTAGTTTTATAACCGTTGAACTCTAAGTGACATTTTCTTATTAATAGTATCTTCTGACTAGTTAAAGTGAGATTTTGGATTTGACAGTTTTTTATTGAGAAGGAGCTCTATTTCCTGGGGCTTTCTTTTTAGCTTTGTTCAGTTTTTTTCTTGTTTTTGGTATTTTATTTTTTTGTTGTTGGTGGTGGTGGTGGTGGTTTTGTTTGGTTTTGGGTTTTTGGTTTTGGTTTATTGTTCGGTCTTGTTTGTTTTTGTTTGGGGTTTTTTTGGGTATTTTTTGAGTTTTTGGGTTTTTTTGCAATGAGACAGTGTTTATACAAGTCTACATTCCTGGCAGTAACAAAGCAGAAGGTACCTGTGGTATTGGCTGCTTGCAGCTGTGGAAAAAATTTCAACAGTTAAGAAAACACAAACAGCAAATACACACTATAGCCTAAGGAAACAGTGGGAGATGGGATTGTTAGTTTGGGCTGTTTCTTTCATACGTGGATGGGTTTCTGCAGGGCCAGAAAATGATTGATTTCTCAGTCCTTTGCCTAACAGGTTTCTTTTATGCTGAGCAAGTTCTTCAGTATCATCAGGTAAAGCTCGAAGAAGTGAAGGGCAAGTCTTCATAACTGCCATATAAATGTCAGAACACTCTCAGAATTCTGAGTGTTTAAAACATGATAAATAAAATAAAGGCATAAAATCAATATAATTTTTTTGTGTGTTCTGTATTATTCCATAATACCATTTATAAACAAATACCCCATGTTCTGAAACTGGTGCCCTCCAAAGGTGCAGCTCAATAAGATAAATCATCTCCTTAACCTTTGGCATCAGATAAGAAAAAAATAAGGTATTCTCTGACCATGGTGAAGTAAATCAATACAAATGTTATCAGAAATCTTTGGATAAAAATGTAATTCAGTGCATGTTTATTTGATTTCCTTACAAAATCAGTATCCTCAGTGGTGATACTGATCTATCCAATCAAGTTTTCCTTGAACATTTGCATATTTTTTTTGCTATAAATAGTTTGAACATCTGCAGCTGTAATTTATAACCCTCATTTATATTATTTATAGTACTTTTTTATTAGTTTAACACCAGTTTTTTAAAAAAAGTATTCACTAAGATGCTGGAGAACTTTTAAATTAAGCAAGTGGTAACAAAACTATTTGCTTGACCAAATGGAGAAACCACAAACACGAAAAAATAATGGACATAATAGACATAATAGACAACAGACATAATAGAGATAAGCATCAAACATATTTTTTCAATCATGAAAATGCAATTGTGTTTCTTTTTAATATTGAAATTAGGACTTGAAATTTGATTATTTTACCTGTATTTTTTGTCTTTTATTTTTAAATTTTGATATAATAAGAAGGAATCTCTTTATCAGTGACAGCCTTAATTTTAGTTGTTTTTTGCCAGTGGTTCTCTGAAAAATACTCTGTGTAAATCTCTGTTTCCTTAAGGAGCTGTTTCTTAAGTCAAAAGGACAGTATAAATATCTTAATGTTATTTAAAATCTTTTAAGACAAAAGACAATGACAAAGCGTGTAGAATTTTTTTTCACTCTATGAATTAAAATTAAATATGACTAGATGTGACTTTAACAAAATCATTTGGATCACTTCTATATTAAAAAAAACAAACAAACCAGAGTAATGAGAATTAAGTCACAGTTTTTATATCTTCCTAGTAATTCATCACACATTGCAGCATAATATATGTAAGTCCATTCTTACCTGTCTAAATTAAGTAAAATTATTCCACACAAATGATTTGAAAAGTAAATGCTTCTGTACTATTTTAAATATTAAAAAGTTTTCAATTAACTTGTTAAGATTGAACAAACCAGGAGTTTCTAAAAACAGCTTATGAGAATATACAGAATAAATTGTAACATAGCATTTTTCTTACACTGAGAATAAAATTAAATAAAATAAAAGCATATTATATTCTCCAAATTGGTAGCTGCAGAGTTTTAACTTTTTTATGTGTTTCATAATGAGTGAGTAGGTAAGGTAAGGTTAGTATAAACTAGTAAAACAAGCTCTGCACTGTGGGCTGTCAAGCTTTTCAGGAGCCAAATTTAGTAGTTCTTCATAGGCTGCTTCTCCACCCATTTATGTCTGAGTATTAATATTGGTTCATTCCTCAGCCCATCTTTTTTCTAAGTTCACAGGAGAAAAGACAGATTTCTTGTCATGTCTACAAAATTAAACAGATGTCATCTTTTAAAGACTTTTTTTTTTTTTTTTTACTCTGTCTTATGACCTATCATAGGTTAAGGCAGTGTACACAGAAAAAAAAAGTCTTTCCATAATCAGAATAGAATTTAAAATTCCATAGAGATGTATGTTTAAGTACAATAAAAAATACGGGATAGGTTAAAACATTGATAAAACCAGAGAAAGATTTTTGTCTCAGATATGCAAGAATTACTACTGCATGAGTGTGGCAACAGTGTCCAAGGCTCTGCTTATACACAGCCTTGGAATAATGTCTTCATAAATGGAAAAAGTCAAAGAATACCACCAACTGTACTGTGGAAAATGTAAAGGATGATCGGGAAAAAATGTGACTTTTGAGCAAAGAAAATAAATCAAAATCAAAATAAAAAACAAAACAAAACAAAATAAAAACAAAAAAAACCCAAAAAACAAAAAACAAAAACAAAAACAAAAACAAAAACACAGTATCTCTGTAATTTACTAGATGCATTGTCTTGGAGAAAAAATTTCCATTTCACAAAAAAAAATAAAAATACATGTTTATAAATATATTTTTAAAGGGTCTGTTTCGAAAAAACAACTATTTTGCAAGTGAATAGGAGTAGGCAAAGATGGGAAAAGAATTGGGGAAAAAAAAAGGCAATATGTGTTTTTGAAGTGTTTTGGCTCCCAAATAGCATATTCAATCAAAGGCATCTGACAACCTCCACATTGGAATCTTCTGCTTGTCAGTGAGAATACTGTGAAAAAGAGAACAGTTAATATAATCAGTTCAGACTTTCAGAAAGTCCCTCCTGATGTTCAGTTTAGGAAGCCTGGTGCTATCGTTTTGTTCCAGGAGCAAAGCTTAGTTAAGATCACAAACACTGTCTAAATAAAATCTTAGAAATTAAAGATATGGAGACTTGGAATCCATAAATATCTGTAGTTGGTTGGTTAGTTGGTTGCTTTTTTTTTCTTTTTTCTGAATAAGGAAGGTAATAAATTTCATAGAACCATAAAATGGCTTGGGTTGGAAGGCACCATAAAGATCATCTAGGTCCAAGCCTCCTGTGCAAAGGCAGTGACATTTTTTGCAAGACCAGGTTGCTCAGAACCCCATCTAACCTTGTCCTGAACACTTCCAGGCATGAGGTATTCACAAACTGCTCTGGGCAACATGTTTCTGTACCTCACCACCCTCACAGTAAAGAATTTTTTTAATATCTAATTTAAACCTAGACTCTTTCAGCTTGAAGCCACTCCCCCTTGTCTTGTCATTACATGTCTTGTAAATAGTCTCTTTCCATCTTTCTTGCAGGTTCCCTGAAGGTTCCATAAGACTGCAATTAGGTCACATCAAAGCCTTCTTTTCCAGTTTGAACAAACCAAAATCTCCCAGCCTTTCCTCGTAGGAGAGATTTCTTTAATTATCTTGGCGAGCCTCCTCTAGGTTCACTGCAATAGGTCAATGTCCTTCTCATGCTGGGGACTGCAGAACTGTACACAGGGCTCAAGGTGGCATCTCACAAGAACAGAACACAGGGGCAGAATCCCCACCCTCAACCTGCTGGCCAAGCCTTTATATGATGCTGCCCAGGAAACAACTGCTGTTCTGGGCTCCCAGCACATCTTGCTGGGCCGTGTTCAGCCTCTCATCTCCCAGTACCCCAAAGTGCATCTCTGCAGAGCTGTTCTCAATGCCTTTATATCCCAACCTACACTGATACTGAGGATTACCCCAAGCCAGGTGCAGTGCCCTGCACTTGGTCTTGTTAAGCTTCATGAGATTCCCATGGCCCCACTTCTTGAGCTTGCCCAGGTCCTCTGGATGGCACCATGTCCTTCAGGTGTGTCAACAGCACTACTCAGCCTGGTGACATCTGCAAATCACCTGAGAGTGCATTCAATCCTTTCTTTTGTGTCATTAGTGAAGATAGCAAATAATATCAGTTCTAATGCAGAACCCTGAGTGACACCATTTTTCAGGATTCTGAGCTGTTGGCCACTACCCTCTGGATATGACCCTCTAGCCACTTTCTAATCTGTCTAACAATCCACCCATAAAATCTGTCTCTTTCCAATTTCTAGAGAAGGATATTGTGGGGGAAAATGTCAGAATTCTGTTACAGAAATCCAGGTAAATGACATCTGTAACCCTTCTCTTGTCCACTGATGTAATCACTCCATTGTAGAATTCTTTTTCATCAGGAGATGATGGTTGAATTTCAAATGAAAGAAGTAATGCAATGATTAATATACAGATTTAGCTGATAATTTCCTTGTTTCATAGTTGTGTCTGTAGTTGTCCATTACTAGCTTATAATTTAATGTACAAAGTGAGTATTACAATATTTGGAATGGTTAACATATGGGGGTAACAAATAGTTTACAGATAACATGATTTTTTATTTACATCACTCAAATTACAAAAATAATTTGTGGGACATTGAGAGAATGTAGACAAAATAAGGAAATAACACAACAGAAGATCGTTAATACTGACAATGTGAGTCAAGAACACATATTTTGTCCTACACTTTCGTGTATTTGTGAGCTGGAATTGACAGAAAGAGTATTTTGCCAAAATGCATTAGCACAAATGAAGATTGATATAGGAAAAAAAAGGAAGGTAACAGTATGATTAATTTATATAAAGATGTAATGATTCCTCACTTGAAATACTGGGTTTAAGTTAGCCAGTTCAAACATAACAGGATTTTGATTTTATCTGCATATCTTTTTTAAGAAAATTATTATTGCAAGACAAATATTAGTGTGAAAACCATGGTTTTATTTATGTAGGAGTGCACAACATTAGAGAGTACCTTAAGGAGCCATATTGCATAATGGATGGTACAAGTCACCCTATGGCAATCCAAAACTCCTCTCTCTCTCTATTTAAGTATAATATAAGATCATAGAGACATAAATTGAACTGTGAAGTAAAAAAATTAAACATTCCATCAAATATTATATACTTTTAATTGTGTTAATTATTACTGCAAGTTACTAGAGGCTATGAATTGAAAAAGTAGTAAAATTAATAATTCATATGATTAATACAAACAGCTATAGCTCTATTAGGCTTTCATATTCTTACATGTATGCCTTTATGCTCCAGGGAAGAAATGAATGCAATATGGAGCAGAAGTTTTCTGTGTGGTGGTTGTATTCACACCATTCCAATCAACATATGGTCATAGTTCTGGTCACAGAGAAGGCAGGAAATATAAATATGGACCAATTAATTACATAGTTACATAGGGGTTTTGCAAAACTTTTGATGTCCACCGAAGACCTGTTAAGGACTTAAGGAAAAAAAAATAAAATAAAGTGTGTGTGTGTGTGTGTGTGTGTGTGTGTGTGTGTGTCACAGGTGAATGGTAATGCAATGATTGACTTTACTAACTGAAGTATATCTGCTCACATGTCTAAAGCATAGACAAGTTGACCTGGTCACACAAAGCTCCTTTAGCAAGTGCTCTAGTGGCATTATATATACTTTCCTAAGACACTTCAAATAGGCTCAATGAAGCTGTTAAAATCCTAATGTCTATGTCTTGAGGAGATTTACAGGTGTAGTTGCTAAGCTTCTCTCCATTGTGTTTGAAAAGTCATGGTAGTCAATTGAAATCACCAATTACTGGAGAAAAGGGAAACAACACACCCTTTTTTTAAAAAAAGTAAAAAGGAAGGTCCTGGGAAATACTGACTAGTCAGCCTCACATTATTGCTCAGTAAGATTATGGGACATTCCACATATCCCCGGAAGATATACCCAGGCATATGCTATGGATGATGGGGGTGATTTGGGACAGCCAACGTATCTTCACCAAGGGCAAATTGCTCCTGAATGATTGGATAGCCTTCAATGGTGGACTGGCTGCATTGGTGGATAAGGACAACTGGTGCCATTCTCAAATTCTGCAAAGCTTTTGATATAATATCATTTTTTTCTAATTTAAAAAGATATAGATATTACAGATGGACTATTTGATGTATAAGAAGCTGGTTGGATGGGTGTGCCCAATGAATGGCAGCCCACAGCTTAATGTCCAAATGGAATCTAAACTAAACTAAAATCTGCTGTCCTTCAGCAGTCCATGGGGCTGATATTGTTCAATGACCTTATTAGTGACACCAAGTCTGCATCCTCATCAAGTTCACTGATGCCACCCTACTGAGTGGTGAAGCAGGAAGGGATGCCATCCAGAGGGATCCTAACACTTTTGAGGAGATGATTCTCCCTTTCTACTCCACTCTTTTAAGATGTCACCTGGAATACAGCATCCAGCTCTGGGATATCCAGCACAAGAAAAACATGGATCTGTTAACTGTGTCCAAAGGACGGCACAAAAATTATCAGAGGACTGGAACACTTTTACTATGAAATAATGTTGAGAGAGTTAGGGTCATCCATCTTGTAGAAGAATGTGCTCTGGGTAAGCCTTATTGTGGCCTTTCAATACTTAAAGGGGGCTTATGAGAAGGAGAAATGTGTTTCTCCAGGCCCTATATTATGAAATAAAGAGTTGTGGTTTTAGACTGAAAACTGTAGATTTAGATTAGGTCCAGTGAGGCACTGGAACAGGGTACTCAGAGAAGCTGTGGATGCCCCATCACAGGAAGTCTTCAAGGACAGGCTGGATGAAGCATTGAGAAACCTGGTCTTGTGAAAATGTCCCTGCCTGTGGTAGGGGGGTTGGACTTGGTAAGATTTAAAGACTCTTTCCAACCCAAAACATTCTATAATTCTATGTGATCAATCAAATACAACAACAACAACAACATTCTTAGTAGAATAATATAGTGCTTGTTTGATGTTATATTATGATAAGGAGACAAGAAATATTTAAGTAGCCAAAGACCTAAATACTGTAATTTTAAAACAGGAGAGCTTTGTTAAAATCATTTTATTACCTCTGTTCATTTTTCTAAGAGAAGATTTTAAGGAATTTTGCATAAACAAAATGAGCTATTTGAGTTTTTAATCTTCCATGTACTTGTCTGATCCTATTCTAGGATTTTTTTTTCTGTTCTGGGGTAAAATCATTTCCATTCTATCTGTATTTGTATAATGCATGAGCTGTCATTTCCTTGTGTTACCACATAGAATAGATTTGACCATTTCCAGACTGGGAACAAGTTTTCAGAAATATTTGTTGTGTGAATTTTTATTTTGCTGTTTCAGAAATCACCTCTTTGTCATTTTCTTGGCAAGTTAATTGAAAGTTGATAAAATGGAAAGTACTAAAAACATCCTTTTGTTCTACCACAGAAACATGGATTACATTTTGTATCTGACTCTTTTAAATCATACCTTTTCTTATATTTTTAATATGGTTATTTATTGAAATTCAGGTAATATTTTAAGACATAATGCATAATTCAGTACATATTTTTTAACATTTGCTTTAATCACCATATGCCAACTCTTAAGTTTGAGAGCAAAAATAATCACTATGCATGAATTCAGTTGTGAAGAGTAATATTTTTTTACCTACTCTGCTGTTTATATATTTTGGTATATATTTTCCTCATACTCAACAGTACATTAAATAGGATTCGCATATTTAATTATTAGAAAATTTTGCAAAAAATTTAAAAATATTAGGTAACTTTTGCAATAAATGGTCCACATAATTGTATTCTTTTCACCTTATTTTTCTAGTGACTTCTACTTTAGGGTTTAAATTTTTCAGATGTAGATGTAGACCGTAGACCACTGTTCAACAATTGAAATATATTCACTATAATGTCAAAGTACTTAAATTCCATGACTCATAACATTATTCTTTTCTATCATTAACAGATTTTTAGTTTAAAAATAGCTTCTTACAAATCAAGCCTTGCGGAATAACAAAGTAGGAGGAGCAGCTGGACTGAAGAAGGACGACATTTACAAACAGCTCTTTTTGAGTAAAAATAGCACAAGAAATTATACTCTTAATATATACTCATAACAAAACTCTCTTTTTGATGCAGTCATGAAATTTGGTTTGTTCTTTATTTTCTTCTCTCAGACATTTCTTTAACAGGCAGTTATTACAGAAGCACACACGTGTCTTTATCCAGGAGCTCCTCTCTTGAGCAGTATGTGTTTATGAGTGAAAAGCAGGTGCTCTCCTTTTTGCTTATCACCACTTGGACTGCTCTCAACTGATAATGCCTTTAAAAAATGTGAAGAACACCTGCCATCTTTATATCAGAACTGGTATAACTAGTCATATTTTTAGTTTTAGTGCCAAGAATATCTTGTTTCTTGAAAGCTTCTATTGGACTCTCCTACCACTGATGTCAATCTGGATCAGTCCAGCTGTACAGTCAGCATTTCTTGGCAGTACGTTGTGAGAAGCTGGCTATACATGCTCTTTGTCTTTGAAATACTTAAACTACAACTTAGGAAATAACTCATTTTGCTTTTCTTCCCTAAACCAGGGTTTTTCTTATTTTACTGTTCTTCTTTGTTGGGTCTCATGATTTTTACTTATTGCCTACAATGTAAAGAACAGTTCTTGGAATAAAGTATAATCTGTGATTATTCTCCTCGCAGGTTTATCCTGAGATATGGATTGAATTCCTGATTCTGGTATTTTTAGGTGGTGTTCAGCTCTGTACTGGAAACAACTAAATGTTGATTTCTGTGTGTAAATGGAGTCCCCTGGGTTCTTGTTACAGTTCATGTGGACTGAGCCTCAGTTTAGTTGTGTGCATTTCTGTATGCATCTAGATTCACCTGAAGAGTCTCAGGATACCTAAGTTCATGGTTTTCAGAGATGTAACTCAGTACCATTGTGAGAGCTGTACCACAGTAGAATTTGAGAATGGGGAGGAGACCACACTCTGAATTAAACATTTATGTATCTACTGCTAGAAGTTTAAGCTTCCATTATGATCTGGTGAAATATAGTTTGATTGAGTTGCTTTACAGTAGTGTCTATTGTCATCTGAGAGGTTCCAGAATATCTTCCCTCACATCCTGGTTCCAATATAAGTCTGCTGTCCTGAAATATTTACCAGTCCCACATGGATATCTCTGATAAAGTCAAGTATCTTAAACAACATGAGGAGTGCTGGAATGATCAATGCAGTGTGATTTTTATAGTCTATGATCTATACATTAAATAATTATTTTTAAAATGGTACATGTCATTAAATATTTTACTTTTATTTAAAAGAATATCAATAATCCTTTGCTTACTCACTGGAATGTTAGAATGAAGTTGAAGGTAGACTAATTAATACTAAATCTCATTGTCTTGCAAACTTAAGTATTTCCAATCATAGAAAACCAAACCATTTTAAAATTACTAATTTTTTGTAGGAATCATAATACATTTTTGCCTTTTCTCTTCCTTTGAGATGGTTTCACTTGAGAACTGAGAGGTAAATGGAGAAGATAAAATAATCCAGCAGTATTTTTTGACTCACCAAAGCCAGGGCATAATAAACATTTTCAAAATATTTTATTTTTATGTAAAATATCCAGTTTGTTTTGTTGAATTTCATAGATCAAAACTACTTGTCTTTCTGAACAATTTGCTAGCAATTTCATTCAACTTAAGTCATCAATCAGTTTTTAAGTAGCAGATGAATTAGGAAGTGTAACTATTTAAAGGATTCACTTTTGGAAAAAAAATTTATCAAATTCTTATCTCTAGTATTGAGATATAAATTTATATCTAATTAAGTTTTTAAGAACTTTAGCTGGGATTTTAAGAATTCAGCTAGAGTTTAATCCTACTTTACACCGATGTAATTAAGAACAGCATTCAACTTCCCGTTTTTCTGAAAAAAAATATGTCCCCCTCGGGGTAGCTTCTCTTTTCCCAATATTGAAACAAATCAAAGCCAGGAAAGTTGTAAGTTTGTACTTGCCTGAAAGGAAAATTCTTAGCTCATGTTATCAATACTCAGCTTGAAGGTACTTCCAGAATCAGAGATAAATGTAGCCACTACACTGGCAAAGGCCAGAGGATAAAAACTTCCAGTTACAAGAGCAGAAAATGCCATAAGGACCTATCTTTCCTTTTCTTCCAGCCACATAATATCCCACCTCAAGGACTGAAGGTGGATCACGATGATGACAGGGACTGAGCTTCCTCATTTTACTCAGATCTTCTAAATTTCATATCAGTCTGTATGAGCTGCAGTTTCACACAATTGTATTGGAAGCTATTACAGCTACTGCATTAGTTAATCAGAAATGGGTGATTTTGGTGATGAAAGACAATCTGTAAGTCACTAATATAAGTAAATTGTTAGTCAAAGGATATAAACTTATATACACTCATGCACTCTTACCAGTCAAGAAAAATACAGAGCAACAATATGAATATGCAACAATTTAACTTTCTTTGATGCTAAGTGAATCAGTACAAGTGTCTACACAACTACATCTTTAAAACAATTCATCACAATTAACATTTTTTCACTTAAATAAAATTAAATCCTGAATCTGACGCAGAAAATGGTTTTGCAAGGGAGATGCAAGACAGATTTGGCATGAGGGAGATGTAGGCATAGAATCATGAGCAGAATCTAAGAATATAACAGCTGGACATAAAGCAATAAAGAGACCAGTTGGACAAAAAAGATCTTTCCAAGATAGAAAATAATTACAGGTAACAGACTGAATATCTAAAAGTTTTTCCACCTTTATTTCTACAAAAACATGCAAAATGTAAAGGTTTTCCCTGAGAAACAAACAATTTTAATTACCAAAGTAGGATCTATACTGTGGAAAAAAATATTTCTGGATTGATAAAAAGTATTGTCTTCATGTTTGTGGTTGCCTGTGATTGCCCATTTTCTTTTATTTAAATTGATGTGGGTGTTATTAGTTCTATTTAACATAATCAGATAATTACTTTGTAAATGCTTCAAGTTTTTTTTCCTCATTGCTTTTTGTTATTGATTTTTAATGTCTGTGTTAAATATCTTAATATTTATTTTAATTGGAATTATCAGAACTGCCAAGTTTTCAAGTCAATTTAGAATCAGAAAATAATTGCTTCAGGTTTTGGAGTCCTAAGGCTATGCAATCACCCCATATACTGAAATACATATAATCATAATGAAAAAAATTAAAATATATTAACAGCAAAAATTTCCTAAATAAGTGTTAAATATAGCCATATTTTTAATGAATAATTTTTTGGTTTTTTTGCTCTGGGAATAATGGACTGCTTATCTTCTTCCCAGATTCACTGTGAAAATAGCAGCAGTATTGATTATTTTAGTAAGTTTGCAGAGTACAGATATTAAAATAAGAAAAAATAATAACAAAGTTTAAATATAAGAGTTTAAAATGGGTGTCTAAAAAACTTGGCATGCTTTTTTCCAGCTTTCTGAATTGATCTAATAAATTTAGAGTTGTAACACTCTTGAAAATTTTTCATGTAATGATAGTCTGATTCTCTTCCAACTAAGGCTATTTATTTTAGGAATTATTGTACACTGTGGCCAGAGGTATGCAATACACCACTTTTTCACTGAAATCAACTTCCCATTGAGAAGTTAGAGAACCTTTGGAGATATGGATAACTCAAAGGAAATTAAAAAGATGACATAAATAATACTTTTGCATTTATGTTGTCACAAAAATCAAGTTATACTTTTAGGCTGTCAGATGTTAATACTATAGATGAGAGCACCATTTACAATTTTGAGTTCTGTGAATGATAACATCACTAGAAGAGTGGTTTCATTCCTCTGATATTGGAAATCTTGAAACTTCTACTCCCTGAAACTTCAGTTTGGTTGAACATCAAATTTGGATGAACATACAAACCAAGATATAAATACTAAACTGAAGTGACAAAAGCAACAAAAGAGATTGAGGTTGGGAAGTAAAGGAGTAAAACCTCTGTGAGGCAGAACTGATGATGTTTTTTGTATCAAATTTCCAGCTATGACCCAATTTATTGTAACAGTTGCCTATGGTTTAAATAAGTTATAGTTATCAGCATAAAAGTCTGCCTACTCGAATTCCACTTCTGCTGTATTTATCTGCATTAATTTTATTCATCTTCAGTACATATGATATTATTTTAATAGTTTAAAAATATTTTTATATTGGTATTTTATAATGTGGAATTCTAGATATAAAAAAAAAAAACCTAATAAGTATTTTATCTCCCTTTAGTAATGTCAATATTCTTATATAAATTTAGAAAGCACAATGCTACATAAATATTCATAGGTTATACTTAAACTGGAAATGTGTAGGAGGAGGGCATACCTTATTTCAGTAATGACAATCTGTCCTATATATGCAAATTTCACTTGAAAGGGTTCTAAATGGACATACATAAACCCAACTCTCCCCCTAGCTCAAACACAGCACAGACACAGACTTCATCTCAGCATGTAAAGAAACCTATAGACCCTATAACAGAAGATTTTATCCAGTTTCAAGTTCTCAGTTCCTTTTTCCCAAAAATTCCTTCCTTTTTGAATGTCACTTTATATTTAGATAACACAAAACAAATCTCAATGTTTTTTTTTTTTTTATTTTAAGACTTTTTCATAATACATTGCCTGTAGCAAGTGCAACATCCTCACCTACTACATATTAAAATAGTTTCTCTAGTATTAGCAGAGTTAATACTCAAACATTTGTACTAGGGCAAGCAATTCTCAAAACCAATGAAGAAGACAGATGACCTGGTTTTAGAATAAATTTTTAGAAATGGTTTTTGGACCATGTTTTTAAATTTAGCCTAGCTGATATACGACATAGAGAATTTTGCATTGCTATGAAAAAAAATTCCAATATTGCTTAATCAGACTTCAGCAGAGAGAGATAAGAAACTGCAACTGTAAAGCCCCAGCTATTTACTACAAATCATTTAGCTATACTTGGAATTTCTATCAAATGTTTTATGCTGAGTTATATTGAAAACTGCCACCAAGTAAAAATAGTAGTGATAAGTGTCTATGTCAGTTTATTTCAGTATCAAGACTTCTATTATTCTTTATGGTCTCTGTTGATTATAACTCAGTGATAGATCAGCATTTGTCCACTAGAGAGTCAGTAAGACTAACACATTTGTTTCAGAAATACTGGAGAATAAAATAAATGCATTCCCCTGATTGCATTTGTGTATTTCATGTGTCAGACGTGAAATGGAACATTAAGTTAGAAGTTAAAGAGAAAAAAAGATGCTATGACATCAGCTGTGACAGAAGAATGAAATATAGCATATTAATATCACTGTGTGTAGTTTTTATGGGAAGTGGGCAGGATGCAATGACGTGAAAGGGTTAAAAAATTGTCTTTGGGGACAAAAATTTCTTGTATTAATTCTCCATTTACTTCTATTTTAAAACTTCATTTGCAGTATTTCAGCAGTCCATTACTTTCTCTGAAAGCACATTTATTCATTAAAAACTCAATGCATACATGTTATAACAAAAAAGAATTAACATCATAAATAGAATTTTAACAATGGAAGTATTTGCAGAAGTATTAGGTATGATGGTTTAAAAAAATCTTTGTTATCCTACTATGTCTTGGTAATCTCTCTGCATATATCTATGCTTTTAAGATTCATGTGAAGAAGTCAAAAAATTGTAAATGCTAAAATTAAATAATTTGGCTGTACAGTCATTGTTCATTACATCCTGGATATATATATATATATATATATATATTTATAGTAATACATATATATCATACTCATCTTCCATTCATATTCTTGAGAGAACTTAGAGTGCTCTTTGAATTGTTTAATGAATATTTCTTCAAATTCACAACACTTAAGGTGTGAGCCTGAGTACCATTTCTACTCTCCTAATTGTCCTCTGAAAATTTTTGCATACATATTTATCTTATATATAAGATGTATATTTCAAGATAACTATAACATATATTGTTGTGGTTTCACCCCAGCCAGCAACCAAGCCCCCCACAAAGCCACCTGCTTACTTCCCCATCACCAGGTCGAGACTTAAAAGGGTAAAAGCTAGAAAACTTGTGGGTTGAGATAAAGACACTTTAGCAGTAAAAGCAATAGACACATATAAGGCAGAACAAGGAATTAATTCACTGCTTGCTATGGGCAGACAGGTGTTCATGTTCAGCCATCCCCAGAAGAGCAAGGCCCCATCACAAGTGACAGTGACTTGGGAAGACAGACACCATCGCTCCAAATGAACCCTCTTTCCTCCTTTCTCCCCCAGTTTTGTATATTGGCCATGATGCCAAATGGTCTGGAATATCCCTTTGGTCACTTGGGGTCACCTGTCCCAGTTGTCTCTCCTCCCAATCTCCCATGTCCCTTCAGCCTCCTCACCAGCCTGGCAGTAGGAGGAGCAGAAAAGGCCTTGGCTCTGTGTATGCCCTGCTCAGCAATAACAAAAACATCTCTATAGTATCACCCTTTGTACAGCACAAATCCAAAATACAGCCACACACCAGCCACTGTGAAGAAAATGAATTCTACCCCAGACAGTACCAGCACACACACGTATGTGCACACACACACAAACATGTATGTATAATTCAAGGCCAGGTTGGATGGAGCTCTGAGTTACCTGATCTAGAGGAAGGTGTCCTTGCCCATGGCAGGTAATCTTTAAGGTCCCTTCCAAACCAGGCCATTCTAGGTTATGAAGCTATACATTTTAAATTTAGGATTTAATATATTTTTATTTCAGGATTTCCTGTGGGATTGGTTTTTGTTGGATGGTTTTTTTTCCTCCTAAAGCCAAAATTCACAACAGTTTGATGGTTTGGAATGCTGTATTTGGAATCTCTTTTGAAAAATTTAAATTAAATAAAATCAATTATGAACCTGAATTCCTTGTGGAATGAAGATAGCATTCATTATGGTTCACCTGTGTGGATCTACCTAAGCATTAACAAACTTGTCTTTCTTCAGTAAGTGTACTATCAAGGATTTATTTCCCATGACTTGTACACCTATTAGAAGCTGGGTTCTATACACATATGTAGGTGTTTATCTCCCACTTGCTTCTATAGGAACACCTCCATATTTGATCCATACAAGAGATACCCATAACATGAAAGGCATAAGTAACAGACGACACAGTAAGTTCAAAAGGATATTGTTTTTAAAATTCTACCTCTCCCTTGAATTTTGCTTTCTAACATGGTATGGTATCTTTTCACTCATAAATATGAGTAATTTTTTCATTTTTTTTTTTAAATGAGCCGTCTGAAGTGCTTGTGTTGTTACTCCTGCCTGTGTTTTGTAATACAGCAAGTTACTACTTGTTCAACAAATTAAATTTGTGCTCAGTGCCCTCTTCTGCCTGAACAAACTCATACCCATCTACTTATTTGTAACTCAGGCTTGTAGCCACCACTTCTGCAAAATCTAGCCCATGGTACAGTTGAGGATACAAAACCCATGAACCTTTGGAAAAGCAATAGTAAGGAGCATGACCCTTGCATGCAGATGAAGCTATTCTCCTCAGCTTTGTCCCATCAGTCTTGCATATAAAGTCAGTCACAAATGAAAAATGCTGAAGCATTCTAGAGCAAGGACACAAGCTGGACTTGTTTTCCCCTAGCTTGTTTTCCCCTAACCTTCCTTGAAGAGCAACTTTATTTTTATATTGTATAACCATGCTATTTATGTACATTCCAGTAAAAAAAAATAAAATCATAGATAGAGAGGATTTGGGTGATTGAGAGCTCACCAGGTTGTGTTAGGTTACTTTATAATGCCATAGTTCAAATCCATGCTCTTAGTGTGTACAACTGATCTCAGTGTCTAAATGAACCTAGGTGATTAAGAAAATCAGAATTACTAATAGTGAGTAACTAAGATGATTGTATGCATTTTATGATTTTCTTGGTTTCTTACTTCTAGAGGAAACAGGGCAGAAAGAGATGCATTTTTTCCTGTTTTTGTTTTTGTAGACTGTGTCAAAGAAGTCAAAAATCTAATGCTGTTATGAAAGTCTAGTCTTCCTGTTTCCTCCTTCATCTAAAAAAATAATTGCAGACTGGTATGAGAAAAAAGATAAGTCATATACAGTCAGACAAAACGTATATTTAATAGTTTGAACTTTTTATCATCATTATATGTTATGTTGCATATAACAAAGTTGAACACCATTCCACACAGCAGTTTCATTAGAATCAATTGTACAGGAGCAGGGAATTTTTTGAGTAAAGCATGTTTAAATACCCTTGAAACAGAGGTAAAATAATGTGGGGTTTTTAGTACAGCATTTCCTCTGGTTCTCTCTCTCTGACCTAGAGTCGTGTCACACACCCTGAGAGACCAGTTAGAGGATTATGGCACATAGTTACAATGTCTACATGTGTGATGGAAAAGTCTTTTTCTGTGGTGTTTGTAATTTATGACTGAGACAATAGTACAAAATAAAACAAAATAAAATATTAAAGATCAGAAGATCATTCAGAAATCTTTATGTCAATCCAAGATCTATGTTTCCAAGTCTAAAAAATGTCCACATGATCACACCACCCTCCATATTTTGGCTACACACTTGAAGTAGAAGAACATTCAGCTGAGACTTCAGAACCACTAGGAATGTTCTTAATGTGAGAATCATCACACATGAGGAAAAACATTATCTGCTTTCTTCTGCTGAATGTTAACTAAACTGGTTGAAGTACCCTTAAAAATGACTGTTATATATATATTAATACTTTGAAAACAATCAGAATGGAACTGGATGTGATTCAGGGATTTATTTTCCTCTTTCAACAAGCTAGTCTTAGCTAATTGTATGATTTTGTAGGTTAAGAAAAAGGACATTACTTAGCATGACAATTGGACCGAGATAAAGTCAGTAATGAAGACTTGCATGTAAAAGTTATAGTTAAAAAAATCCAGGCATATTAATAAAGATCTAAAGCTTTTAAAGCTTTTAACCATTTTTGCTACTAGAAATCTTACATGTACAAACTAGGTGAATCAAGACGCTCAGATACAACAGTTTTTAATGCTTTCACTAAGGAACCAATAGATTGGTATTGTTAAATTATGTTAATGCTTTAATGCTATGCTGTATAATGCATAATTTATAACTCTAGTGCCAAAATGCATGAGTGCAGTTCTCCTGATTAGATATTTTAAGAGCTGAGAAATCTGAAAACTCTCTGGCTGACTTTATTATATTTAGCAAATCTGCTAATGGAATGTTGTTTTAACATATTCACAATGAGTAGATTTTAGAAGAATGATGGATGTATCAGTAAGTTTTGTCGTGAAGAGTGTACGTGGATAATCCATGACAGTGTTAATTACAGCAATGTATGATGTTAACAAAAATAAATTAGGAATAGATTATCACAGACTACTACACCTGATTAAGATGTCTCATACTTGTTTCTTAGAATATGTAAAATTCTCTCTGTTCTATGCATTTAAAGATAACAGCATAACTGTTAAAATTAACAGAATAAAGTGTGAAGTGTCACTTGATTCTGAATTTTAATGCTGAAACCATGCTATTTTTTATTCAGTGAAATCTTTCATAAGCATTTCAAGTAGTGACATTTTTTTAGGAATTCTGAATCTCATTTGCAGGTGAAATAACCTACTTTAATGCTGCAGAAGCAATTGAGGAGGTTTGGCAGTAAAATGACGTCAGAAGACAATTTCAAGAAACTAGACTTCTCTAAATTTAGGTCATATGTCAGGCTAGATAGCTATGGCTTGAAGAAAACCCCTGGCTTATTAAATCCAAATGCTCCCATCAATTATTTTATTATATATTCCTTTAGATATAGCAACCACAATTCATCTTATGTCAATATAGTGGGGTTGACTCCTCTGTTACCACTGAAAATTCATGTCAGAGTCTCATGATTCCAGCAACTGGAAATTTCTAGCCTAAATTTATTCACAATTAGTTCATTACCATATGTTCCAAACTACTAGTTTTCTTTATTTGATCTGCTCTCAATTGCTTTCTACTCTGCCATTCTTCTATTTAGGATTATCAAACTATGCTCTTCTTCTGTCCACATTTCAGTGTCTTTATGCAGTAATACTCACCTTTTAGTTTTCTGAATATAAGTGACTCAAAAACATGTAAAATTACAGAAGAGACCCTTTATGAAAAAAAAGTAATATTTCCTCTCTTTCCTGAGATAACTTTCTCTGAAACACCAAGTCTGCCTTTTCATTACCTTGTGATCAATATTAATCACCCTGCCATGACTCTTCTGATACCATCACTTCATGATAATATACAAGATTACAGCAATTGTTTGTCAGTTCATTAATTTCTACACATGGCATGTCGCATTTTGCACTATCAGGTCGTATTCAATTCTTATTAATCCAGGTTCATGTTCTTCTTGCTCTCCTTATTTTATGTCATCTGAAATCCATTTCCCCCCCCAATAAACAGATAGGAAGGGAAAACCACAGAGCTGCAACTAATGGAGAGCTGTAGAAGATTAAGTTTCCTTGTCGATGGACTAACACAAGCAGTCTGAATTATACTTGAAAATTTTGCTTTAAATGGTGTATATAACTAAACAGGACTAAATCCTGAATCTAACAATTAATTGTTACAAATAGAAACATTAAATTATTCTTTTCCCTGTGATAATAGCAATTTAAGGTTCTTATTGTTTATGCTTGTATTCATTTTTTTTGGTGGGACTCCTCTTGCAGACATAATTTATTTTCTAATTATAAAGATTTATTAAATGATTCATATTTTCAGCAATTCTGATATTGAAAATATCAAGTAGTACCTGAGTCTTTATCCAGCTATACAAAACTATTTAATGACTAGAAAGTGAAGTATTGCTTTAATAAATTTTTCATTGACTTTGGACGTGAATTCTGCCAGAACATGTGAAGGAATATGGTTTGAACAGGCGAGGGAGATGTGATGCGATATTTGGTTAATTTGGTTGTGAAAAAATTATATCTAAAGAGAAACTATACTATTCATATGGACATAAAATGTTTTAAGAAACATAAGTATATGACTATCTTGACACATGCTCTTCTATGAGCTGCAGCATACCTGATTCATGATACCTGAAATTTCAGTTGTCAAGAAAAATAAGAGGTTTTTACACTCTTCTTAGGTTTTCACTTTACTGAGAAAGTCACATTGGATTCATTCTCACAAAAGCATTCACCATTATGATTTTCTGACTTCTAATCCCTCTAAGGAGGAGTTATCTACAAATACAGTTGTTGAAACACATCCAGGCAAGTATTTTTAATTGGCTGGTTATTCATTCAGATTTCTATACAGCTAGCATATATAGATAAATAGATAGATAGATAGATAGATAGATAGATAGATAGATAGATAGATAGATAGATAGAGAGAGCATATAGTGAGTCCAGTGATCTCAGTAAAATGATATTCTTATGTACATTCAAGAATCAAAATAAATTAGTATTTAATTTATTCAGTTTGGAAGGCACTCATGAATGAAAAAATGATACATATATCTCTACCTTTCTCTTCAGGAATGACCCTGTTATCTAAAATTTCAGCAAAGTATTTCAAGACATATGAATAATCTGAAAGAATCAACTTTAGAGGACCAAAACAGATTATGCTGTCAACAGGAATGTTCTGGAGACCATTTCTTTCACTGGGACAGTGAGGCTGGACATGTGCCAATGTGTCATTAAAAGAAAAGGAGAGATATAATTTAGTAATCCATGCTAATAACTAAAGAAGAAGATATGACTATTAATTATAATGAAAAAGTGTATAGAAAAAACCCTGTAATAACTGTTCTTATATATAAGAGGAAATGTTAGATTCTTATCCAAATTTCAGGGGGTAAAATGAGTGAATATAATTTTTCCATTTAGATTACTTAGAGGGAGTTATCTTTCTTCAGCATCCCACAACACAGATGATCCTCTGTCTCCAGTTGTAGAGAATCCTCTTCATCCTTTCTACTAATCATCAGGGAAAGTATGAAAAATTACCAGTAAATTGTATCTGTTAAGATGCTTTTTCTTCCTTTATCTTTTTATTATTTTATTTCTCTGTGGTTTGATTTCTTACATTCAGGAATCTCATGGAGGAGGTATGTAATTAAAAAAAAATATATAAATTTATCCCATTTCCTGGATGAAATAACTCTTCCACTGAGGCTGATTTTTAGGAGAAAAGAAAATCAAGAGATATTTTGAACAAGCTATGGTTTCCAATAGTGGCAAGGTGAAGGGGCAAGAATTAAAGAC
Source organism: Parus major (assembly GCF_001522545.3). NCBI lineage: Eukaryota > Metazoa > Chordata > Aves > Passeriformes > Paridae > Parus > Parus major. Next base: position 36,133,998 of record NC_031768.1, read on the forward strand.
TCATCAAAATAATTTGCTTTTTTTAATTGGGATAAGATTTCCTTCATTCATTTTTGGAAATAAGTGAAATAGAGGAAAAAATTTTTTTTCTTTACTTATGTCAGTTAGTGATTTATTTTCCCTTTGACCTTATTAGTCAAAGGGAAGAAAGCAGAAAAATTAAGAAAAAATATCCAAACTATGTGAATACAATCATGAGCATACACAGCCCTTTCCTCAAATTTGAGACATGCTGAACAGTGAAAATTAAGTATGAATAATATGAATAATGTCTTTATTGACTCATAGGATAAAATCATAGACTATTTAAGGTTTAAAAAGGTTTTTATGATTGCAAAGTCCTCCTATTAACCCAAAAGTTCTATCTCTACAGTTTTTCAATATCTTTGGAAAAGGTCATTCCAGCACTTCCCTTGGGAGCTTTTGCTGATGCCTGAAAACTCTTTTGATGAAGAAATTTTTTTGTAATACCCAATCTAAATCTCCACTGGGGCAACTTGAGGCCATTTCTTTTTGTACTGTCTCTTGCTGCATGGGAGAAGAGACTGAAATGCACCTTGTTATAGTCTCCTTCCAGGCACCTGCAGAGAGCAAGAGGGTTTCCTCTGAACCTCCTTTTATACAGGCCAGATAACTCCACCTCCTTCAGATGCTCCTCAGAAGATTTGTGCTCCAGATTCTTTCCCAGTTTTGTTGCCCTTCTCTGCACTCACCTCAATGTCACTTTTGTAGTGAAGGGCCCAAAATTGAACATACAATTCAAGGTGTGGTCTCACCAATGTCAAATAAAGGCAAAATCGTTGCTCTGGTCTTTTTGGCCACACTTTTGCTGATACAGGCCAGGATGGCATTGGCCACCTGGGCACACTGATAGCTCATGTTCAGCCCCTGTTGACCAGCATACCCTGGTCCTTTTCCTCCTCCTCCAGAATCACTGGCAGCTTTCCAGTCACTCTGCCCCACTCTACTAGATTGCATGGGGATGTGGTAGCCCAAATACAGGACTTGGCACTTGACCTTGTTTGACCTCATGCAACTGGCCTCAGCCTATAAACCCAGCCTGTCCAGATCCCTCCTAAGACCTTTCCTGACATCCAGCAGATCACCATTCTTGCCCAATTTGGTGTTGTCTGCAAACTGACTGAGACTGCACTCAATCCCCTCATCCAGACTGTCAATGAGGAATTTAAACAGTATTGATGCCAATTCTGAGCCTTGAGGAACAGTGCCAGTGACTGGCCACAAACTGGATGGAACTCCAGTCACCACCGCTCTCTGGGATTGGCCATCCAGCCAGTTTTTACCCAGCAAAAATGCACCTGTCCAAGCCATGAGGAGACAATTTCTCTAGGAGAACGTAGTGGGAAACAGCATCAAAGTCTTTACTAAAATCCAAGCAGACAACATGCCCAGCATTTTCCTCATCCAGTAAGAAGGCCACCTTGTTATAATAGATAAGGCTGATGAAGCAGGACCTCTCTTTGATAAACCTGTGTTGGCTGGGCCTGATCCCTGGCTGTCCTGCTCATGTTCATGATTGCACCCAAGATGATGTGGTCCATGACCTTTCCCAGCACCAAGATCAGGCTGACAGGCCTGTAATTCCCTGAATCCTCTTTCCAGTCCTTCTTGTAGGTTGGAGTCACATTGGCAAACCTCCAGTCAACTGTGACCTTCTGTTTTTTAAATGATAGACATTGTTCTTATTCTGGTTTTGTGTTCTAGTTTGTACATGTCCAAGTCAACAAAGACACACTACAGAGTATAATCTCTCCTAATCTCACATCACAAAGAAGAAATACGAATACCCAAATTCCACAACTTTCCTATAGAACCATTTGCTTTTTTTATTACTTCTAGTAAGTTGATTTGGAAAATAGGCTACATTATCTCTGACTGTAACAGATACAGTTGATTTCCTACCAGGAGATTCAACTGAGAAGTAATAATATTCTGACTTGACAAAGCAATTCAAATAATGATGTAAATCTCATTAGAAATCATGCATGCTTTGGGAGATAATCTTTTCTTTACTCAATTACTTTTTCTACTTAATTAAACTAATTTGGAATATTTTTCTATATAAAAATAAACATCTGAGCTCTACAAAAACCAAGTGACCAGTAGTAAAGAATTAATAATTTCAAGGATGTTTGGAATAGGTGAATAAATATAATATGATATTGCATTGTCTAAAATAGTAATTAATTTCATTTAGTGTTCTGGTCAAAACAGTTTGTTGTTTAGATGTTTTTCATGTTTTTATATGTGGTTAATGAAGAATATTTTCTCTGTGTAGTCATCATGTAGAGTGAAAGGAATGCTTGTAAATATATTAACTGTCTAAAGCACTACTTATTTACCCAGGAAAAACATAAAACACTCCTCTATAAAGTTGAATAACAAAAATTTATGGGGTTTTTTGTTTGTTTTGTTTTTTAACAGATAATTTTTATCATCAAAAAGAATCATTCTGCCTCCAACACTTCAAGATTTCTTGGAGAATGTGCAGAGTAAACTATACATACTGGACAAATTTGTAGTAATAAAAATACACAGTGATGCTGCAGAGTGAGATACATGAAATTAATCTGGTCTCAGGTTTCAGCTCACTCAAGATAGTTGATTTTATATGTCGACCTTTGCTCATCTTCTTTCACCTGTTGCATCAACTCTGCTTTCACAGGCATGAACTTAGGCTTTTAAACTAACACCACTTTTGAAATTAATTGTGATTATTTCTTCTAGTATGCTAACTTCATTTGTCTTTTCTTGTCAGTGATCACTTAACAGTCCTCCAATACCCTCTTTAAGAGCTTTTCCTAGTCTTTCAGCTTCCATGGGAAGCTTTGCACAGGCTCCTTGTGGCTACTGCTATAGCTGCTCTCATTCAGGAAGACCAAATTTTAGCCAGCCCCAGAAGAACTTCTCCAGACCAACTCTTCCATACTTAAATGTCATAAATTATTTAAAGTATGATGAAGTGAGCCTTTCCTAGGTCTCTATCTACCTTTGCTTTAGTAGGCATCTAATTTTCAAAATACGTATTGACTATAAAAGAAATTTGAAAGGCAGAAGGCACCTCACAAGGAAGGAATCACTAATGGAAATATCTTAATTTACAGGCAGAAAATCACTAGACACTGAAAAGTATTGATATGGCCCAAGGGTTTCAGCATCTTGTTTTATGCTTGCCATTCTTGTTTCTTAGACACTTATAATCACCAACTGGCATTTATCTATCCTTTTGGAGTGACCAGTGAATCCACAGGTCACTTTTCTTAGGGTAAGTATAATAATACAGTGCTTACTATTTGTTGGGCACCAGAGAATTACCAAAGACATCCATGGCTTTCCTTAACACATTTTCCCCAGCAGGGCTTTGAGGACATCTATGTACTGTTCAGCAGACAGACAGTGGAGTCTGTATCTGTGTAAAGATGAACTGCCTTTCTTTGTAATGCAAAGCCAGGTCGATTTATTGGACAATAGCAAGGCCAGGTTGGATGGGGCTTTCAGCAGCCTGGTCTTGTGGAATGTGTCACTGCCCATGGCAGAGGGGTTAGAACTAGACCACTTTTAAGGCCCTTTCAACATTAGGAATTGTTCGATCAGGATAGTCTAATATATCTTGTAAATGATTAAAAATTCAGAACCCTTCAGCCAGGACCAGAACATAGAATATTACTTGATTTAGGGAGGAGATTTAGTGACTTTTCCTGCCTCTGCTGCTTTTTCTAGTGTTTTAACTCAAGCAACTCTACCTATACCAGTTTAATGTCAGTTCCTCCAGAACTGCAGTAAGAAATGCCATCAGATTGCAGATTCATTATTTTTTTTTTAATAATTAAGTCTTAAATTCAGTAGTTATCTCTCTGAGGGTGGCAGGGATTCCTTTCATCAAAAGAGGGATGAGCAGAGTAAAACATTTAGCATGTGAAATCACATGCTTTTGGTTTTAAAAGAAAGGAGCAATTTGCAGGATGACACATTCCACCTCCATTTTAAAGCACGAGTATTTCTGTTTCCATATTTTCTGAAATCTTTTTTTTTTCTCTGTCCCCAGATGTCAGCATTCCTCTTCTACAGTCATTATCCTCAGCTTTCTCATTTTTACTGTTTTTTCAATTGTTGAAATCTCCCTTGACTTCCTTCTCATCTTTTGCATTCAGTCAGGCTGAGCTGTCTCATAAATCATCCCCCCAGTAGTGTATTCTCTGGTTTTATGGCTTTCAGAGCTAAAAGCTTGCTAATGTGACATTAGTGATTAAAAAGCATATCACTTACTTAAAAAAAATAAGAAATTAATGAAGCCAGGGAGGAGGGTTCTTCCTTTGCAGCATGCAAAATGCTTCAGCAATAGACACCATGATTTGATGAATTTCAAGACAGTCTAGCAGACACACTGGAATTATAGTATTTAACTCACTTCATATGCCCTGCTTATCCCAGACTGAATATAGATTAATTAAGAGAAAAATTGGGCCAAATGTAATCTTCAAAGAAGGACTTTATTAAAGTAAGTCATTAAAAACTCACTTAAAGCTATGGCTGACTCTTTCACAATATTAACAATATCACCATATATATAAACATGCTCATGTTTAACAGTCATGTTCCAAATTATTTTGAGTTTGCAATACAACAGATCTAATAATTAGCACTGATGTAGAAGAGTCTTAGTTGTCCTGAGGCACCAAGGCTGAGGTGATACAGCTTAAGAGCTTATTGGCAAGAGAAATTGGAGCAAAAGTGGTCTTGCCTTTATTCCTTGCCCTTTGTTCAGAAAGAGATGTTGGTGTGTCTCCTCTGCTTCTACTACTACTTATTTAATTTTCTCTTGTGCGTTTGGGAGAATGTCCTATTTATTTACAATCTGTTGTTCTTATCTTGGCCTTGATCTGGTGTTTTCTGTTGCTTGGATGCCTCTTATACCCAGCTTGTTTTGGTTTCAGCTGGGATAGAGTTAATTTCCTTCTAGTACCTGCTATAGTTGTGTGTTTTGGATTTAGGATGAGAGTAATTCTGATAACACTGGGATGTTTTCATTGCTGATGAACAGCTCTTGCAGAGTCAAGCCCTTTTCTTCCTCTCACCCCACCTGACCACGGCCAGGACAGCTGACTCCAATGGACCAAAAGGATGTTCCATATCATGTGGCATCATGCTCAGAATAGAAAGCTGATGGAAACCTGGACCAGGGGCTGCAGTTCAGGAGCATGTTGGGCATCAGTTGGTTGGTGGTGAACAATTGTTTTTTACTTTCATTGGTTGTTTTTCTTGTGTTTTCTCTTTCTGTTTTTGGTTGTTCTTTATTATTGCTATTAGTATTATTATTATTATTTCTATTCATTATTTTATTTACATTGTTATTAAGTGTTTTTACCTGAACCCATCAGCTCACTTCTTTTTACTCTTCCAATTTTTTTCCCAATCCCACCAGGGGTGAGGTTGTAAGAAGCTGTGCAGGTCTTAGCTGTAAACTGGGGATAAATTATAACATAATTATATCCTTCTTTCTTTGCTTCGTGAGGATGATATTGTTCACATGCACATGTAATATTGTATCTGGCTAGAGTCTTAGAATGTTACAAAATACTTAAAATAGACAATTTATTACTTACACAATTTCAGTATGCTTCCAGTTGAGTTCAAAGTATCATTAGTACACTTTTTTCCCATGTTACAGGTCTCTGATTTGGCTAAAAGCAACTGGAAAGATAGTTCCCTCCTGATCAGAGAATTAGCACAGCTAGAAAGGGTACCAGAAGAGATAAAAAGCAATAATGTTATAACACAGCTTCTTCTTAATGTTAGAAGCAGACAGAGAGATATTATAAATAACTTTGGAATTAAGTTCTGAATAAGAAAGGGCAGGCTCACAAACTTCTTCAGTCTCCAACAGATGTATTTTTTTTCATTTGCCTACAGGAGGAAAATAGAATGTAGCTTATAAATAAAAGCACTTTAAAGTGATTGATTGAAGTTGCCAGGGAGAATTTGATTTTAAAAGCACTATTCCCACTTTAACTATCAGGATCAAAAGAGTGACCTATGCCTTGTTACATACTTCAAGCCACACTCTCTTGCTGGTTTAAATCAGTAGAAAGAAATTGGTAACTACATTTCCACAATAAAATGTCCAAAACATTTCCAAAACAAACAACAAATCCTGTCAACCCAGGAAGCAATCATGCTTTGGATCTGTTTTTTTAATAGTAAGTTTGTTTGCAGAGGATTTATACTGTGCAGTTCAGGGCCAGGCAAATGCCTATGAATGAGATCTAGCCCAGTGTCCTCCACCTGCAGAAAGCAGCAGTAAAAGTGCTGTCACTGCTGTATTTTGAGCATTACAAAGATGACTGCCAAGGCTTCACCACTAATCTCCCTTTGTTTTCTTCCTTCAAAAGCTCGCTTCACCAAAAAGGAGACATTAAGAACAACTATTAAGCAGGAAATAGGACTAAAAAATCATCAATCTATATTCAGCCACCTAAATAAATAAATATATCAGTCTTGGAATGTGTTGAGTTCCTGCATGTTCCACTGCTGAACCAACAGCATTTTCAAAGATGAATATTCAGTAATATTCTGAAAGAGTGGACCACATTTCTTCTTTCTAATTTTATTATATTGAATTTTATATGTCTTTTTAAATGCTAGCCATTAAAATTTTGTATGCTCTTTGTGCCAATACATTCTTGCAGAACCTCTTGCATGATATTGGTGGTTTAACTGACTAAAAAAAACCTCACTGATCTTTTTTATGACAAAAAAGCACAAAGCAAAACTAAACTAAAACAAAAACCACCCAAATCTGAAACTCGAAACCAAACAAAGAACTGATATGATTTGAATTAATTGATATAATCTTGATTCAAATCAGCCAGCTCATGAACTAGGAGCAGTAACATCTCTAGGGGATTATAATGTTTTTTTAAAAAATCAATTGTGTTATTTCTTTATGCTATGAAATATGTGCAATTATATTTGGTTTGGACATTCATTTACTCCTTTCAGGAAAGGAACATATTCGTTATGAATATCCAAAATTTAAAAGGGTCTAAATGCCAGTAAAAATATGTAAACTTAAAATAACACCTGAAAATCAGTCACTTTCAAGTAAACAAAAGAATCCTGATTTCTCCCTTCATGCCAGGAAAAAAAAAAAAGCAAAAAGGAAAAAAACAACCACATATAAAATGCTTCCCACTTCTGACACCTAGTCCTGCACAAAAAAATAAAAAAAATATTATTAAGATCCATAATATTATTAAGATCAACAAATAATTTCCTGCTGATACCATATAGAATTCTGGTTATTGCTTTGATCTGAAAGTGAGAGCAAAGGAGTAATAGCACTGATCTTGGACAGAATATATGTAGATAAACATTTTAGTTACAGAGATCTCATATAAGTAACGCCAAACATCACTGCCTCACTTAAACTAAATGAAAATGTGTACTTCCACCTTGTCCTTTAATCTCTCCTTTAAAGGGTGATTGTCCTCAAAACAGAAATCCACTCTGAATACCAAAAAAAGGAAGAACATCAGTTCCCCAGTATCACTGCCCTGAGTTATGCAATGTATTTAATACTTTTGTATCAGTTAGTTTGGGGAAGTTCCCTAATCACTGTTAGGATTGGCTAAAATTCCCTTTGAGGTTTTCATGGACTGTACAGGCTGCAAAGCAGTAATTAAATTTCAATTTGGATGAAGTGAATCTTGTGTCAAAGTTTGTGATGTACTCTGAGATTCTATGAAGAAAATGCAAAGCAGAAGTCTAAAATTATCTGAGTTCTCCAACACTAGACATACTATCCAGGTGATTAATACAGTTGGAGTCATCATTGATGGCAAAATAACTTTCTTACCTGAATTACCACCAATTTTGCATGACTGGCATATATCAGCTGAAAAAACCCTAAAGCCAAACAACCCCCAAACTCTTCCTTGAGGATGCTTTAATCAATAAGTTAAGGGAAGAAGAAAAATAATACTAAGGGTTTTTATTTTTTTCATCACATAATATAATAGATGGTGGGTTTCATTATTTTAAACATAGCTGTAGGTATGATTTTATTAATTTTGGGAGACAAATGTTGAGTTTATTGAAAAATGTCAGTTTTTAATTAACTTCTAATGTTGTAAAAATATTATTTCCTATTAGCTTTGCTAATTTATTGCACACAAGTCCAAACTAATCAGTTTTGCAATTATTTGTCTTATAATTTTTATTAGCTCATGAATCTCAGTTATCTTATTCTTGGTGTATTGTTTATGTTATCAATATCAATAACCTCTTTTTTACCTGCTATGCTTTCATTGTAAGAAAATCTTAATCAACTTTAAAATACTTTCTTATGGTAAAAAGTGAAAAACTGCAGTTCACCAAAACTGTATCTGAATTCTGAAACCAATTTTGTAGTCCAAAGAAGATGTTTTACCAGATAAACATTTTTTTTCCCCTAGCATGCTGATATTTTTGACTTGCAAGTTCTCTCTTTCACTTTCCACAAATGCAAAAACAACTTAATATTCAAGGTAGAACTGAAATTATCAAAAGCATTGAAGTGTAAAACCAGCTTGCCAAACTACCCAGAAAATTCATAGAAATGTTTCTACCATGTAATTAAATATTCTGTCCATACAAAACTCTTTTTAAAGAGTCTGGAATTTCAGCCATATATGAAACATCACTAAATGCAAATGAAGGACATCATAAAATCATGGAGTCATAGAGTGATTTGGGTTGAAGGAGACATTAAAGATCATCTAGTTCCAATCCCCCATCTGTGAGAAGGGACACCCTTCAATAGACCACAGGACTCAGAACCCCATCAATCCTGGTCTTGAAAACTTCAGAATGGGGCATTCATGAACTGCTCTGGACAGCTTGTTTCAGTACCTCACCACCATCAAAAAATAAAAAAAAATAAAAAAAATCTAATCTAATCTAAACCTACTCTAATCCTACTTCGTTGTATCACCTTGCTTAAAGTCAGTCCATCTTGTTTTATCACTACTCCCAGATTTATAAATTCTCCCAAATTTGTCCTAAACCAGGACAATGTTCTTGTCTCTCTCCATCTTCCTTGTGGACTACCTTCAGGAACTGTAAAGCTGCAATTAGGTCAACCCAAAGATTTATCTTTTGCAGGTCAAACAAATCCTCAGCCTTTGCCTATAGAAGAAGTGTCCCATTCCTCTGATCAACCTGGTGTCCCTCCTCTGAACTCCCTGCAACAAGCTGATGCCCCTTCTCTGCTGGAGACTCTAGACCTGGCTTCAGCATTCCAGGTGGAGTCTCATACAACTGGAGTAGAGGAACAGAACCACCTGGATACTATTGGCCTTCTGGGCTAAAAGACTGTGTTTTCCAGACACTCATCCCCCAGCAACCCCAAGTCCTTCTTGGCAGGGCTGCTCTCAGTCTGTCCATCCCCCAGCCTGCATTAATACTGGGGGATGTCCCAGCCCAGGTGCAACACCATATTTCATCTTTAACCTAATAAGATTCCCACAGGCCCATTTCTTGAGCTTGTCCAGGTCTCTCTGGATGACATTCCATCATTTTGGTGTGTCAACAGTACCACTCAACTTGGTGTCACTTTCCAAATTTGCTCTTTTTTTTGGTCTGAGTATTTAATGAAGATATTAAATAACAGGGGTCCCAGAACAGAGCCTTGAAGGTCACCGCTTTTCACCGATGCCCACTGGGACTCTGAGCCATTGACCACTACCCTCTGGATGCAACCAACTAACTGATTTTTATCCACCCATTGAATCCATCTCTCTTTTGTTTAGAGAGAAGGATGTTGTGGGCCACCATATCAAAGGCTTTACAAAAGTTCAGATAAATGACAACACTTCCCTTACCCACTGATGTAGTCACTCCGTCATAAGAAGGCCACTGGGTTGGTCAGGTAGAACTTGCCATGACTTCAGTGAACAGCACTTAGGTAAATAGACAAAATTGCTAGTACTGTTCTGTGAGCTCCAAAAGGAGTGCATCAAAGCACTTAAAAGCAATTTAATTTATTTTATAGGTTATGTATATTCTTTAAGTATTAAATATCAAGATGAACATGCAAAATAAATATTGCATTTTTTTTAGCACTAGGAGTATCTCACAGCATATTTGCCTCCACCTCTACCTATTGGAAGTATACATAGAAATGAGTAGATCCAAAACCAGGAAATGAGTTTTTTCTTTGCTTTCTGAATTACTTTTCTCCATTCACAGCAACATAATCTGTTACTAAACACAGTTATATTATTCTTAAAAAACTGTCGCTTAAAATATGACTTCATATATTTCTCTTGACCATAATGCAATCCATTATAATTTATCTTAATCCATTGGACAGTCACTCAGGAATTAACTTTTATATTAATTATGGCAATGATCATAAACTGCTGATATCATTGCTGTTATTCCTGATATGTCAGGGAATATAGAATCCACAACATTCTTTTACAATTTTTTAAAGAACAGATTCTCAGTTTCTGTTTCCACTGAGCTGGACTCCAAATCAGTTATCCCAGAAAACATTTCAATTTTTTCCTGAAAGTTAATACATTATTGGGAGATATGAAGACATTTAAGATGGTATGTCAAGTGGAAAACCAGGAGAAAGGTTACAAGAAGATTTATAACCAGGACAGTTTTTAACTTCAGTTTTCTGCAATAACCTGTTTTATCTGCTCCAGTAATATCTCTGGTTTTCAAGTGGGTGGAGGAAATCAAAGCATAGAAATGCAATAGAGTGAATATGATTTGCCTAGTTAGGAACTTAAAGCCAGAGTTTTATACTTCATTTGTTCAGAGCACGAAAAGGCTCACTCAAACATTTGAAATGCATGTGTGTGAGCACCTTCTTGCTAGTCCTCAATTTTCTTATTGCACATGAATAAAAATTCAATATTTATTTCTTTTCAGTGTAAATTTTTTTTGGCATATACACAAGTCTTTGTGAAGCAACGTTTGTCCTTCTACGTACCAATGAGTCAATTTTTAATTAATCTTGAGAAACAGAGACACTTTTTCACCCTATTGTTTATTAGCCCATATCTCTAAACCTGCTTTTCTCAAAAAAAATTGGCAAATTCCACTGTTCCACATAAGAAACTAGTATCAAGGTGGTTCAAATTCTGTGTATTTTACTGAAAATAATTCATTACAGATCTATTTTAAGAATTATATCAAATTTTGTACGCTTTGAAAAAGATGAAAAATAATCAAAAATTCATATCATTCTGCATGGAAAGATATTTATGTTAAGTAACTTGCACAGTACTTCATATTCACAAAGTCACAGAATCACATAACAAAAACAGTAACAAAAACAATTTTTGTTCTCATTTTCATATTTTCAATGGCATACCAAGTCCTAAAACTTAAAAGAGTTTGTTTTATAAATCCTTACAGTAATTCCAGTGGTTTAGCAGAGGTGCTGAAGGTATAATTATCTGTGACTTCAAGGCTGGTGATAATCTGGGGAATTAAAAAAGGAGTATCTTGCATCTGATTTGAAAAGCATCAATCCTAAAATTATTGCAGTTTCCTATTTTTTTTTTTATAGATTTAAATTTCTACTAGCTTAAACTGCATGTCAGAATAAGTAACATCTTAAAATAGCAAAACTATAGAAACAACTTTTTGAAAGCTACATCCTTGCTGGCATATGTGTTAAAAATACCAGTTTACCATGCACACACGGAAAATTAAAAATTAATATTTTTACCACTGGCAACATTACTTCCTTCTCACTTTTAAATGTTTTTAAAAATATGTTAGAATTCATTTTCAGCTGGAAGGAAAACAAGGTATGTTAAGATATCTAAAAAAGCATCAGGCAATGAAGTTTAAGAAGTTAACCACCACTTTTTACTCCATAATTATTTGTTTATATATGTATTGGTAAACCAAAACAACCAACAACAACAACTAAAATGAGACAGTGAACGTAAGATTTTGCTTTAGCTGATCTGAGGAAAAGTTAAAAGGGGTTTTTCACATATTTATGTTGAAAATTGCTACTTCATTCTCTTCCTCAGCCATCAAAAATACACGCAGATAGGTAAACAAATGCATATAGGCACTCACTTTTTAAAACCTATCCTGATAAAAAAGGCTTTGAAAACAAATGATTCTTCCACTTTTCAAAATAAGTCTTAAACATCTAGTTTAAACAGAGATAACTTGTTTCAGCTAGGGAGTTAAGGAGGAAGTCCACATTCTGCTGATTAATGAATTACATGTACAATCCTGGATTTAGAATTCTTGTGTACTACCTTTTCTTGTACTCACTTCTATATGCATGCTTCCATATTTAAATGCAAAATTGACTTTAGCATTTAGCAACAAGGAAAAGTGAAATAAAATAATGAATAGGACAGGATTATATCCTCTTATAAATGAAGAATGAATCTGTGGGAATTGTCACACTGCACACTGAGTCATAACACAGCTCATTACTGAAATAGAGTGCATTACATTGAGAAAAAAATTGTTTGAAATTGTGTCTTTCAGAGCAACTTTCATAAAAAATTCAGAAAAATGGCTAGTGAGGGTGTTGGACAAGCACTTAGGACTCCTAAAGAGGAAATCAAAAGGTTTATCTTCCTCTGAGATCTAAAGTGAGTGTCTTTGAAGGGAAGCAGGTCAAACAGTTCTTAATATGTAAGTTCCCCACAGGTTTCCATGAAAAAATGGGTTACCTTGTTGAAAGAAAAAGGAAATCCTAACAGATAAATCTTCTGAAGCATCAGATGGCAGGTGGTGAATCTCTAACCTGGACCAGTAATGGATGAAGAGCTGAGAAGTGGTATGAGAGGTAAGAAGCTTCTAATTATTTTGTGATTTTCTTTAATTTAATTTTCTTTAATTTAAATCAGACTTTAATTTGTTGTCACAACAGATTAACAGTGGCTGCACAAACAAATGTAATGAATTCAGGGTGCTTCAGAGCCAAAGGCTAAACCTGGATTTATTGTTGGCATGTGCTTTCTTCATCCCTCTAGCCTGGGTAGGACTTGTTTCTTTCTTTTTTTTTTTTTTTTTTCCCTTTTTTTATTCCCAGAGAAGTCAATGATTTAAAGCAAACTAATGAGAAATAAATAAAATGAAGCAAGGTTCAACTTAACTTGGGGATTTGTATTTGTGTGGGTATTTTCAAGTAATGCCATAAGCAGCTGTGCCTTATTCCATTTATTTATTTATTTCTGATTGAGCAAAGAGAAAAACTGTTCTCCACCATAGCACTGATTTGGACCTAATCTGGAATAGCCTTTTTTATTAATATTGTACTAAACCTCAGGAAATGATGCCATAGGCCACATATTAGTGCCAAAGTACATATGAAGTCAGTTGATTCTATTTATTAAGACCATGCAAGGCCTTTGACCTCCTTACAGTGCACAAACATTGGGCCAGCTGGCTTACAGACATTCCTTTATACTAAATCTGCACACTCATATCTGTTAGCAACTTTTCATTTCAACACGTCACAAGGAGTACCAGAACTGCAGCAGTGGTTTATATGGTTATATTTAGGCTGCATGACTGGCCAGCAGAAGTACATACTGTGTCATTTTCATGCATTCATTAGTGGTGGCTGATAACAGCCATAACGCTTCTTTCAGGCAGATAAATCATATTGAACTGAGAACCTGGAAATGGTCAGATTAGGAATTGACTCTGAACACCCATCTCACTATAAAGCAAAGAAATATTTAATTTGGCAGGAATTTATCACTGAAAAAAAGTGTCATCTGAGTGCAAAAGCATTTATGACTGCAGTTTCAAAAGCTTGAATAGGCACAAATCCCTTTCTGAGGTGCAAGTATAGGCTAGAGGTGTTACTGATTTTCAAAGAGATTACTTGAATCTGTAATGAAAGGTGCAAAGTGACTTTGTTTAGTAGACATAACCCACGTTTTCTAAGCCCATCAGGTTCTGCAAACTGCAAACAAATGCAATCTGTTTATTTCATGAATGGCCTGTCTGTTCACAACCTCAAGGCCTCAACAGAGACCAAATTCAAAACATTTTGTCACCATTCATATTCCTTCACTAATTCTCCAAGGCTATGTGGGAAGGTATCATATTCCATTCCAGGGCTGAGTATGTAGTACATCGCTATAATTATGTTCTGTCTTATATTTGGCATAAATTGCAAACTTTTGGTAGCAGGGTGAGCTGTGTGGAAGGAGGCAGTGAACTGCCCTATGCCAGTCCCAGATGGTTGTGAAACAGGCCAAACGTGATCATTGAGCATCAGAAATTCAACCAGGCAAAGGAGTTTGTGGTGCCTCTACTCACACATATTTAGGAAGAGCACTGGGTGGGAGGCACAGGAGGCACGGCTGGAGCCACTTCCTTAGAAAGAGGCTCTCAGTGATGAAAGAGACATCTCTGAGGCAAATGTGGCCATGGGTAACATGCCTGAAGGCAGGGACACCATTAAGGGACCACAACCTGTAGAAGACCTTTGCTGGGATAGGAACACCACCAGGAGGGCAGCAACAGGTGAATCATACCAGAGTAGGGGAGTATTTTAAGGGGCAAGAAACAGTGGAGAAAAATAAATAAAAAGCAAGGAACGGCAGAAAAAAAAAAAGAAAAAAAAGTGCAAACCCCAGCCTCTTAGTCTGTCTGTTGTATTATGAAAGGGATTGAAAGGGACTGAGCGTGACATATTCCTACAGTCAGAGTTATTAGGCATTCTTGTGAATTGATAAAAGAACAACATGTAATTTCTCTGAAACAGTAGCCTTCTTTTTACAAAAGGGAAGTAAAAATATGAGGCAGTGAACAAAAATGAAAATGGATCATAATAATGGGATGATAATAGGAAGTTAAATCTCTAAGCTATGATAAACCTTTGTCATGTAGAAGACTGGGTTTATTCACTCACAGAGAGGAGGGGATCAGATGATGTTTTATGTTGTTTACCTATCCTAAGATTTTGGGATCCCAAAAGGAATTCACAAGCTCCATTTAAGTCTTTAAATCTTTGCTGCTGCAACCTACTTTGAACTCTTCTTGTAAAGGGAATGTTAAAATAGGGAACATCAAGACGATTTGGCACTTCAGTGTAGGAAAGAAGGGCACTCAGCAGTTTCCAAAAACAGGTAGAGTACAGCTCTTTTTCCTAACAATGCCTGCTAGATTAAATTTTAAATGTGTGTTCTGAGTAAGCAGTTTATATAAGGCTGCACAGGTTCAGAACTTCATTTTGTTTTAAGATTGGATCTTTTCTTAATAATAAAATGGACTTGCTGCTAGGAAATCTTACCCTTGCAATTAAACAATTTAAATTTTCTTTTTTCTTCCTCCTTGTTAATGCTGTTCCACATAGGGAAACAAAAAAAACGCCTTATTCTTATGACATTATAGGATTTAAATTACTCTATGTTAATAGAAATCCATGGAAATAAGTGCAGTCACTTTTGATTTACAGAAGTAGAAAAGGAGGATAAATGAGCCTTTGGTTTATAGTGTCCTAGCTCTGACCAAGACTTTCTGCTCCAGAGTTACCTCCAGGAGTTTACTTAAGGTTCACACTTTGCAATGAGAGTTTCTGCAGTGTCAAAACTAGAAGAGTTTAGTAGCAAGAGGAATAAGTAAAAATATTCAAGACAGCACTGGAAAATGTTTTTCCTTCAATTTCTAAATATCACCAATTCTAAACTGAGTTGGTCATTGTTTAAATTCTCTTCCAACAGGACTGAGACTTCAATTCTATACTAGTGTTGTACTCCTCAACTACCCTTCCTCAATGCCAGAATAAAAATTAAAGATTATGAGACCTTTGCATCTTGTATGGAAAACAGTCATGTCTGAATATCCAGTGTATTAAACCCACTGCAGGTAGATCGTGAAACACAGTATAATATATTGTCTTTATGACATAGAATTTTCTGTTCATTGACAAAATATTTCAATGAATAGCTGAAAATGTGAACATTAAAAAAAAAAAAAGAGTTTATACTTGAAACACCAAATAATAATTATGTAGTAGGAGTAAAACAAAACAAAACAAAACAAAAATCTATTTATACTTTAAGGTGTAGAAAGCCCCTTAACATCTGCATGGACTGTGATTCAGTATATATAATGTGCTGCATTCCATCTATGGACCCTTCCAATTCTCATATTGTGAGAATCCTGTTTTCTCCAGTGTAGAGCTGTGGTATATACCCTCAAAGAGAAGTTTGAATTATGCTTGCACAATAAATTCAAGCAGTTTTCCCATCTTGTCTCTGTCTTCTTTTCTACCATTCCTAAAAGATTTAGGAAAGAGGGTAATTTTTTAGTTGTAAGGGTGGTGAGACAGTGGAATAAGTTGCCAAGGGAGGTTGTGAACGCCTCAGCCCTGGCAGTGTTCAAAGTCAGTCTGCATAAGGCCTTGAACTAGTGGGAGGTGTCCCTGTCCATGGTAGAGGAGTTGGGACCAGATGATATTTAAGGTCCATTCCAACCCCTTAACATTCTATGATTCAATGATTCTGTGGTGCTATAATTCTGTGATTTGATGGGAGATTAAGAAGTCCAACATACGAAATTTTAAGGAGGAGGCCATAAGTAAGCGTAAGTAGAAAGCAATAGCCTACAAGTGCATCTTCAGTGGTGAGGCAAGGGACTCCTGTCCCCTTTTGAGCTCTCTCATTATACATAGAGCTTAATTCTGACATGATATCACTGTGCAGTTTCCACTTCTGTTTTCCAATACAGACATATCCTATACTAACAGAAATCAGTGCAAATGAGATCTGGTGTTTGGTATGGATACCTGGAACATGGATGTCAGGTTCATACATATAGATAACCTTAGCCATATGCATTGCTTTGAACCTTTTCATGAATTATTGTCAGTAAACATTCTATGTAAACTGCTGCACTGCCTTTGGGTTATGTAAAATTAATGCAATGTGAATTGTAGGTCTTTCCTGACAGCTATGAGGAAAAAATAACTACATTCTGAGATACTTCAGAGCTCAACAAGTATGTTTGTCTGGAATTCCCTGCTGTCTCTAGGGAACATTAAATTTATTGCTAATAGTGCAAATGTTCATTTGTCCTTTAAGTATGAGTACTGAGGGAGTGTGTTCTTCATTTCCCACCTTAATACCATTCCCTTGAGCCCTCCCCAGCAACCAAAACTATATACACTCTCATAAGAGAAACAAATACAAATCCTTAAACTCTTCCTTTTGAAAAATTTCCAGTGAAGATATGAACTGCATTTCAGAACATCAAGAAACATTGTAGGAGAAAAAAGAAAATCAAATAAAACTTTAAAGAAGGCTGGTCAGTGACTCTGAGAACACCATTTTGATGTTTTCCTTATTATAAGAATTATCCACACTGAATAATGACTTAGATGTTTGCTGTACTGGGTATTCATCTTGTATCTCACCATTTGCTTGTTTATGGCTATTATATCTTTATATTCTTTTTCTGGGGAAATTCATGTGAGAGAAATGTCTTTCTGAATAAAGTTAGTTTAAGATAAAATATGATATATATGCATATATATACTTCTGTTTAATTCACATTAATGAATATTTAAGATTACTCTCTATTGCATGAATTAATGTTGCTTTTGTTATGAAGACTTAAAAATCTCTAAGTTGGTAAATATTTCAAGGATTCTCTGCTGCATGAATTTAAAAACTTAGTCTAAATTTGGCATTTCCTTTATTATTTATTTTGGCAGAGAGAAATAAGCATAGCATTCATACTATAATTTTTTTTAAAAAAATGAGGAATTTCTTTTGACAGTGAATGATGAGTTAATTAAAATAAGAAAAATGGCACTGCCCTACAACTATTCTTTGTATGAAGAAGTGTAAAGGAAGTTAAAAGTTTTTTCAAACATGCTTCTTTCAAGAGAGCTAGAGGAGTTTTGAATAGAATTTCATGTGATATAGATCCTATTGTAAGTTGTGATAGGTGGTGCAAAAAAGCCCTGTAAAACTTCAATTGTTTCCTTTATCAAGATGACTTCTTAAACTGATAGTGAAATGGGTAATTAACAGCCTGCAATGTTAAATGAATGAAGAGGTTCAGAACTGAAATGTATACTGGAAAAATGGACAGGAATCCCTTCTGCTGGTTTTTCTTATGAAGAGTTTGCTGTGACACACAATGGTACATATAAGCATTTCCTCTATAGTCAATAGGGAGAATTTAATTTCTCCAGAATAGACTCATTCTTTCTACATATGATTAGGCTCCTAACTTCCAGGGATCTGAAGCCTGGTAAAAGGAATCCAGGCTCAGGTCAAGGAAATTAACTTCTTTTTTTCTTTAATGCAGATTAGCACTTGTGAGTTCACAGTGCAGAAGTGCCAACAGTTTTTTCTTGGGTCCTTGCCTCTGTTTTCATTAAGTTATCAGACTAAGCCTGTTCTTGTGAGAGCAAGTGGCCTTACTGAGATGAAAACACTAGCAAAACCTCTTACTTTATTGTTCCTGAATATCTAGACAGTAGTATTTATTGTTTACATTGCTATCCATGGTTTTTCAGTTTACACTAAACATCTGTGTTGCCTAGCAATTTTATTAAAAACTCTGAATAATGCATGCGTGTTTCTATACAACTTACAAGCTCAGTAGTTTGAATTATACTAATATATGCACTATAAATCTTTCCAGTTCAAGAAGTATTTGATTATCAAATCATGAGGCCAGTGAATACACATGTAATCAGATGGAGTAATAGTCCTCTACATATATTTTGCATTTTGAGAGTAACTACCATCTGTGGACCTCAAACATTCCATATCTATTAATAATTAAATGTTCACACCTCTGTACTGCAAACAATCTATGCCATTTTTTCTCTCTGTTGCTACACACAACAATACCTTGAGTACCTTTTGAAGTTTTGGGCACCACAATACAAAAAAGATATTAAATTATCAAAGAACATTGAAAGGAGGATGAATGATCATAGTGAATGAAGGACCTTGATGGGAAGCCGCGTGAGGAGTGTCTGAGGTCACTTGGTCTGTTCAGCCTGGAGGAGAGAAGACTGAGGGGAGACCTCATTGCAGCTTCCTCGTGAGGGGATGAGGATGAGCAGGAACTGATCTCTGCTCTGTGGTGACCAGTGACAGGACTGAGAGAATGGTCTGAAATTGTGTTGGGGAAGGTTGAAGCTGGATATCAGGAAGGAGCTCTTCACCCTAAGGTCATTTGAGTACTGGAACAAGCTCCCCAGGGAAGTGGTCACTGCACCAGCCCGACAGAGTTCAAGAGGATTTTGGACTATGCTCTTGGGCACATGGTGTGCCTCTTGGGGTTATCCTGTGCAGGGACAGGAGTTGAGCTTTGATGATCCTTGTGGGTCCCATCCAATTCAGGATATTCTATGACTGTATGATAAGTATACAAAATGTAATACATTCAGTGCCTCTTATATGTAGAGCACAGCTGGACCATGTTATCATAAGTGGGATGCTCTGGTAACTTATCAGAAGATAATAACGCCACAATGATTTTGTTTATCAAATCATTTCAGTGCAACACAGCCTCATTCATGACTAATCCTAAGGATTTTTCACATCAGGACTTAATATTGTAACTAAATCACAGTGAAACACAGTTTATATATACCTTCAATTATTAGAATGTTAATCGTGGATCTTCCAGAACTGGATATTAGAGCTTTGGAGAAAATAATGTAATGTAACCTAACATGGTAGAGCTCCTTTCCAAACAGGGACTTTTTAATTTTATTTTTTTTTATTTTTTGTAAACATTAACTATTTATTGAACAGCATATTAAAGCTGATTTTCTAGATATCCAGTAAAAAATTCCACCTATTTTTAAAAGTCATGTTAGAATTACACCTGTGTAACATATAAAAATGGAAATTTTACACATTTAACATCTGAAATTACTCCAGTTGGTATAAATAATTTCATAGTCCAGGGCATCAACAGGAGCAGAACTTTGTAAGAACTGCTTTGTTGGCAGAAGCAATATAAACAAGATTAGCTGTGATGATGCACAACTACATGCAGAGGGACCAGTTTAAATAGATTGTAAATCAATCTCATAATGCATTAAGTAAACCAGGGATACTTTGGGATGGTGATGTAGGAAAAGAGTCTTTACAGGCTCATTGTTCGGCAGGGGAAATGAACGTTCAATGAATTACAGGAAAAAAGGCTTTCTGTAATTTTGAGATATTTTAGCTTACTCCCATGTCTAGCAAAGCACATGTTTCAGCACTAGTATATTAGTCACCTCAGAAACAAATGCTGTAAAAAAAATCCCATTATTTCACATTGTGCAAATAACTAAACAGGAAATATGAACAGAAGACTGCTATGAATGCTCATTTGGATTTTACACAATTCACTCATTTTTAAAAGTTACATTATTAATTAACTATAAATCTTTTTTTTTTTTTTTGAGAAAAAAGTGAACACAGGAAACTTTTCATCACAAAAATTACTTCCAGTACCACTTAAATTATTTTCAATACATTTTTCACTACTTCTTTATAACAATTTTGTTCCAAGATTTTATCTATAAAAACATAAAAAGGTTAAAAATCCATTAGAGCTAAACCACATAAGAGAATTCATAGATTACTGAGACAAATATCTACTAGTTATTTGAAATAAAAACTGTGATTAAAACACCTACATAGTTATTGAAGAAAGTAAAATACACTGTGAAAATAATACAAATTAGTGTTTAATTCCAGTTCATCTGTCACGTTTGCTTCTGTATCTGCCATAGAGTGGTGAAAGGAATGCTGAGTGATGCCACAGATCTCCTCGTTTGTGACTGTGCATATCTTAAATTCATTAAACCTAATTCATTTATGCTCTGTAACAGTAACCCAAATGAGCCTTTGAGCATACTCATACCACTTAAACCTTTGTCTGTGGTTGTCACCTCTAGCATACTCTTGAAATCTACAATAAAAAGATCAGCTTTGGCTTCATCAGTCTTCTGTGCCCAGTAACAATAATTTTAAGTAAAATTTCATGGTGAACATACAGCAGAATTCTTAAAGACCTCCTGAAGAGACAAGTTTGAAAATTAGACTAAATTTGTCCTTATTATGAGATGACAAAGCATTTAGCTGAAAACTGAAAGTTCAGCAAATGTGTTTGCCAGAGATTTCAGCTGTGCTAAAAAGCTGTCAGCCTCTTACTCTCTACACTCTTGACTGTTTGCAAAATTCACCTGGGAGAGCAGTGAAGTTTCAACACTAAAAGGTTCTACAAATTCTCAGCTTTTGTTCTGTACTCATAGGGTCAGCTGACAGTTATGCATGCTTTAGAGGATTTTCACATGAAGTATTTCTGTATTCTCTAGGTGAGAGTGAGAAGTTGAATGGTGCTTTGCAGAGACTTAAAAAAAGAAAAAGAAGAATCCCTGTCTACCATTGGACTGTATAAATCAAATCCAGTATTTCAAACAGTGAAAATGTCAGTGTTTTTAAGCTGGAGAAGAGAGGACAGATGGATACCAGTTTTATAGGCTCAACTTTGCTAGTGGCACAATTTCAATTATTAGTAGTCCGATCATTGAATAAAGCCATCTGAACATATAGGAGGGATTTTCTTCAAGATTTCTTTGACTAGACAGATTTTTCCCTTTTTTGTCTAATATGTCTCAATTAAGCTCCTTCAAAAAACTTGTACAAGGACTCTGGAGTACTGAAGTGAGCTTTCAGAATGTATGAAAGATTTCATCAAGAACTTTGATGTAATTTGTAATCTTTCAAAGGTAAGATTTGTGTTATTATAATCTTCTTCAAGGCAAAATGACACCAGAGTTACCTTGTTCAGGTAAAGTTATAGGGTATTATGGTAACAGAGACAAGAGCATAAGACAGAAACCAGAAAAATAATCAGAAGTATATACAAAAATTAATACAAAAATAATAAACTAGAAATAAAATCAATAGACATAAACAGTGGAAATAAAATATTTATACCAATTAATAGGTACTAAAAGTAATAGTTTTGCATAATTTTCTGTAAGGTATTACATAATAAAAATGCTATTTTTGAAACTTATTCTAGAATCTTAAGAAAGTTTCCATGCTAATAAAACTGGGGATTCTTTTGTATAGAAACCAACACATAGAGAATCTCAGAATCATGTAACCATAGGTTTGTTTGTGTTGGAAAGCCTCTTCAAAGTTCCTTGAATCCAACCTTTCAGCCATGTGCAGTGGCATCTTTCGCTAGAACAAGTTATTCAAAGACAAACCATGAACACTTCCAGTGACTGGACATCCACAACAACACTTCCAGTTATGGGTCCCTGGGCAACCTGTACCAGTGCCTCATCACCCACATAACAAAATACTTCCTCTTTATGTCCAATCTAAATCTACCCTCTCTCACTTTAAAACCAGTGCAACTTTTCCTTTCCCTATAGGGTTCAGTAGAAAGTCTCTCTTTCTCAAAATATCCCTTTATATATAATTATATATATATAATTATATGTATATACATAATTATAATTATATATATATTAATGTGTATATATATATTAATGTATATATATATTAATGTGTGTGTGTATATATATATATATAAGCCACAATAAGCCTTTCCTGGTGCTTTTTTTCTTCAGTCTGAACAAGAACAACTCTCTCAGCCTCTCCTAATAGGAAAGGTAGAGCTCCTTGATCATTTTCATGACCCTCCTCTGGACCAACTTCAACAGGCCCTCGTCTTTTTGTGCTGGGGATCCCAGAGATGAACACAGCTGGAACACCTTCCAGGTGGGGTGTCATGAAAGTAGTGGAGGAGAAAAATCACCTTGCTTGATCTTCTGCCCATTATTTTTTGCAGCATAAAATATGATTTGATATCTGGGCTGTAAGTGGGCACTGCTGGCTCATATTTAACTTTTCATCTACTGATATTCCTAAGTCTCTCTAGGTCTGCTCTCAGTGTATTCACCACTCAGTCTGTATTGATATTAAAGATTGCTTCAACCCAGGTGCAGGACACTGCACTTAGCCTTGCTGAGCTTCTTGAAGTTTCTATTGTCTTCTTCTTCAAGCCTGTGAAAGTCCCTCTGAATGACCTGTCTTTAGTCTAAGTTCTCAGCTGCACCACTCAACTTGGTGTCATGTAAACTTGCTGAGGGTGCACTCAGTCCCTCTGCAATGTGATTAATAAAGATATTGAACAGAACTAGTCCCAACAGGGACTGCCAAGGAATACTAGTTGTGACTGATCTCCGTTTGGACATTGAGACTGCCGTTCTTTGCCATTACAAACACAGAGAATTGATATTATGTCCTGAAAAAAGCTGAAAGAAATTCTGCTAAATCATAAAGCTGAACTTAGAAACAGTCTGCTACAATAATGAGGACAGGCAATACTGATACTCTTTCAATGTAATTCTGATTCCTGATCCATATCACTCAATAGAAAGAAGAGTAATATTCATACACAGTGAGCATTTATCAAGGAAAATGGAAATTTGAACATATAAATTATGTCCAGTTTCTTCATTATTTTCTTTAAAGGATTGACTCCTCCATTTTGGTTTTTTATTTTGTGGGTTTTTTTTAATCTTATTTCAAGAAAATGCAGAAAAGAATGAAGTTAAAATCTTTGCAGAAACCCTTAGAATTATTCCTATTTTGCCCTTAATTTTTTTAAATGTGACAATTAAATCCTTACTTTTTTTTTCTAGTTTTACTCAGAAATTTTGCAGTTAAAATACTATATATGAAAAAAAAATGTCATTGTTTTCTTTTTAACCCCACATTTTTGACCAGGTTCCTCTTAATCTCTCTCCTTCAGAAGCTTTGATCCAAGTAACACTTGGTTTTTAATTTGCAGGCTGTTAGTCACTGAAGTATAAAAAATTGGTTCTGCATATATATACACACATTTCTTTACACATATATGCATACATATATATATATATATATATATTGTTATCTATATCTACACATACACCAATAGAGAAATATTACATTAATGTCACTGAACTGCATGGCAATGTCAGCCTCAGATAAGCTATTAACTTAAATCTGGAAAGGGCTTTCAGAACTGTTTGCTTGCCAACTGTCTGATGTACTAAGTTATTGTAATTTATTGCTGACCTTGGTTAGCAGGTGTGAAGTGCATCAGGGGAGATGTAGTGAATCATCATGATTTTGTTTTCAATTATTGTGTTTGCTGTCTGCAGCTGAAATATGAATGAAACATATTTTATATAGCTTTTTTCAATGACAGCCAAAGAAAATACATACAAGGCAAAACAATTCATGATGGTTCTTCTGTATTTTTAAAATTTCGTTTATGAAATAATTTCTTTCAAAGTGTTTAGACACACTGTACACCCAGGTTGTATGGACTTTTCCTGTGGTTAAGGAAAAGAAACAGATGGAAGACTTCTGTGGTAAGAACATTCATTACCTGTCTCATACAACACTCATTTCCCCAAAATCTTGCCAGAGGTTCACAAAAAATTTAGAATACTGTTAGATTTAACCTGGACTATTGTTTCAAAATATATAGATTATTGAAGCTTCTTTGATGTCTCCAAAACCAGTAAGATATATCTTTATTTAAATAACAAGAGCTAGGAGAATTTCCGACTACAAGGTATAACAGTGTAGCTTTCCTATTAGATGATGAGTCTAGAAAAAATGGATTCTGGCTCTGAGTTGCAACAAACCACTTTTGTCAGGATATGCAGAATTCTGTGATATCTCTTCACTAGTAATCTCTTCCCCTAAATCTGATGAGACTTACTCAGCAACACAGGTATGGAAAATGAAGCTAAACTCTTAATTTCAGCTATTTCCCATGGTTCAGCTCTTGACTGTCTCAGTCCTTTGAGGCTCAGGAGAATGGCAGCTGCACAAAGCAGACAGCCACCTTTCCCTTTCTTTCAGTGCCTACACCTGGATACTACTAGGGCTGCACATAATAATAAATTCAGGCAAGTGCACAGTCAAAGAATATTATAAAGATGCTGGAGAGTCTTAAACATGTAGATGATTCCCTTTGGCAGTTCAGAGATGTTAATATCTAGTTTAAAATCAATAATATAATTTGAAAATAGCTACTTGTTGATTTCTTTTAAAGAAAGATCTAAGAATTTAGTGTTGCACCAGCTCACCTTGCACAGACAATATATTTGATAATTTTCTCTTAAATCAGGCTATTTTTTCTTTGAAAATTTATGCACCAAACTTACTTGTATATATTTTTAGATTATACTCTTCAAAAAGTTTTGTTGCTGTTGATACAAAATATAAATGCATTCCACATTTTTGTTTTGATCTGTGTGCAGATGTAGAAGGGTTTGAATATAAAAACAACAAACACAACACACATATATATCTACATATGTACATATGCATAGTTTTTTCATATAAGACTAAAGATCATCTTTGAATAGCTAGTTAAAGATTTACAGGAACCATGGACATCATCTGAAATTTTACATACTTAAAAGAAAAAATGAAGTGTCACATAAACCTTGAGTGATTTGCCTTAAGCAGTTTTAAGCTGAGATACAAAATACTCTGACCTAAACCAGGGAAAAACAAATACACAAAAAATACAAGCTAAAAGCTTGAGTTTACAGCTAAAGCTACATTGGTTTAGAGATAGTTATCTCAAAGTACTCCATAAAATGAGACTACCCATGGAAAACCTGCATTTAGGGCACAAATTTAATAATTTTACTGTAAATTTATTTTCCTATATAATAAATAATAATAAAAAAAAGATAGATCTCCAACTTTAGGAGAGTTAAACATATTGATTTTGGGAAGAAACAAAAATTTAATTTGTAGAGTTATTGTTGAATTGCTAACACAATATGGAATATTACAACCTTTCACCTTAGTGCAGTCAGATAAATACCAATGCTTTAGCTGGTATTTCAAGGCAGAACTTCTGGCTTTTACAACTTAATACATATGCAGTCAAAATTAATTTCATTCTATTCTTAACTCCAAAACCACAAACTTCAAAAGGTTTAAAAAGAAGTAATCTGCTTCTGTAGGAGTACAGCATAGTAACCATATATCTGCTGTGTGTAGGGACTTGTTAACTAATTTGCTCGCTTGCTTATTTTCTTTCTTTCTTTCCTACTTTTTTTTTTTTTTTTTCATTTTATGTATAATCCTTTGAATTCAAACTCATAAAAAACTGTTGATGAGATTCAGCTTCAGAGGAACTGTTCTTGACTCATAATATTTCAAAAAACACATTTCTGGAAATTTTGCCATATTAAATCTTATTAGTATGGGGGTCTGGCACAGTCATTATTGAGTTGTCATCATAGTCTACAGAATATAAATCTAAAAAAAATGCCTCCTGTAGAAAGAGAATTCTTTATTAAAACCATCTTTCTTTAAAATTATATTACATCAATATGTGATTTTTTTGTGAGCAGAAGTTCCTTTTATGTCACCATGGTTGGTCAATTCCCTGCTTGTGTTGCATCAGTAGTAGAGCTATTAGAAAATGTGGAAAACAGCTTGAACAGGTGACCTTTTAAAGAAAAGCTTGTCAAACCACTGATCTCAGTAAGATATTAATTAAAGTAAAAGGAACATCTGCCTATTTTTGATTTTTAAACTTGAGAATTGAAATATCCTAGGGTGATTTAGTTTACTTATATTTAGTTTTTATTTGCTTATATTTTAGTTTACTTATATTTGATAGCTCTTTATTTTATAGTCCAAGTCTGATTCTGTATTGATTTCAAGCAGATAACATTTAAAAGCACTAGCAAATTGTCACTTCCAAGTCTGGTAATAATCTGATTGACATTATTTCAGAAAAAATTCTTTACATTATATAAAGTTCTGCTCCAAATTGTTAGAGCATAATGACAGAGGCATCAGTTTTATCAGGGCTCTCTGCTTAATAGTCATAGATATATAGAATATTCCTGTAAGCAAATATAGTTAAAATTAATCAGCAGTAACCAATACGTATTTCAGATTATATTGTTAAAAATATGAATATCAGCAGGTTAAAGATGACTTGTAGGGAAACCTAACATGTATAACAAATTTCCAGCTAATGCTTCCACTGATGTTTATCACGAATACAGAGTACATTAATATTCGACATTTAACAGGCATCTGGATTCAAAATAGTCTCTATCATATGTGCCAAGTCCCTCTAGGCTGTCAGTTGAACACAGCTTGTTTTACAGTTTGCCTAGATTTCACAGACTGCCTAGTAGATTCTTGAGAATCTACTCAAGAATTTTGAATGCATGAGAAAATGTAGGAGGAATATTTTTTATCCTGCCTTTCTTCAGTTCAAGGAAGTTGCCATCTGCTTCAGTCATACAAGAGAAGAGTTCAGCTAATAGCAGCTGACATGTGAATTCCAGATCTATTGTGCCAACATTTCCAAAGCCACGGCTATGCCAGTAATTGGCCAGCTAGAAACAATCACTAGGTGCAACGAGTCTAATTAGCAACAACTTGGTGGTTATTGTTTTTCCCCCTTTAAAGAGAAGAAGATGCAGGGATCCACCATCTTTCAGAACAAATACATTAAAAAAACCCTGCACTTAAAAAAAAAACTGTCCATCACTACTGCTAAAAATGCAATACAACATGAGGATAGATTGTATACCTCCTAATTCTGAAATAAAGAGATTCGTATTTAAGCACATTATATCCTGAAGTAGTATGAGAAATTTCCTCAAGTTGTACATAGTTCATGGCTGCTTTACACTTCTTATTCTAACAAGAAAAGTGGAGTGATCCTTTGCAATTCTCAAGAACACACTTTTGCACTGGAATAAATGCTGTGCCTGTTTTCTTCACTGTGTCTATCTATGACTATTTGTGCTGCGAATAAAAGTGCAGAGAAGATCTTGTTGCTAAGCTGCCAGGAATTGCATCACAGTTAGATAAAAGACCTGGTTATAAAATAAGGGCTAGTGGTGGGAGAAAAGTAAACATTTTCACAGGTGACTTGGCTAGAGATTCAGTTCATCAAAGACCTTTATTTTCTTTGAAAAAAAAACAGAAGGAAAAAAAGAGAGCTTTTTAAATATTATTTGGAAAAGATCAGAGAGAGAAAGCAGTAAAATTGTCTAGAAATGTATGAAGTAATTATGTCAGAATGGGCATTAAGTAAAAGCAGATAGGAGTAAAAATAGCCAAAATTGTAATCAACAATAGAAGATCTATGCTAAAAATGGAAGTAATTTACTGAATCGATGTTCTAAGAACACTTACAGCATATTTGAAGAGCAAAATGAGGCTCCCCTTGTTACTTGGTGTGATTTTTGTTTTGAACTCACATTTAAACAGAATCTTTGTAAAGAGTACCAATAAGATAATTCTTATATTTTTTTTTTTATTTTTAAAATGGTAATTATAGTTAAAGCTTATAAAATAAACTATAACTTCAGTTAAAGACCTGTCTTTCCTCTAAGAACCCTTTTGATCACTCATATCTTACTTTCAGTTTAATTGCCAGAATTAATGTTTGGACAGGTGGGAAGCCACCTGAACATGGCTTTTTAATATAACTTTCTAAAGAAATAAATTTTCTGAGATAATGTTGTTCATCCTTTTTCCAGTCCTTCCTTCCTCCAAAGCTGTTGAGAGAAATAGAACTGAGTTAAATTTTATTATTTAAAAAAGAGTTTTTACAATTTTTCTTTAAGCCATAAAAAATAATTTATTTTTTAATTCAGTTGCATAAAAATGCATATTGCATTTGTGAGCTTTTTAGATGAAGAATTATTTTCATTCTGTTTTTTTAATGAAGAATCTAGCTTAGAAATATTGAGAATTATGAGTATTGAAATACCAGTTATGTAGTTAGTTATTGGAAACACTAAGATACTAATCTTTAGATTTTTTTTTAATATTAACTGTTACAAAGAATTTTTTAGTTACTGTTAATTTCATCCTAATATGTGTCTAAAGTTGTTCAGATGAGTTCCTATTACTTTTGACTAATTATAGAGTATTAAGGACTCAGCAGAATATGCTCACAGATTTATTGCAGTGTTTCATTTGCAATAAAAATCCCAGAAATATTATTAAAGATTTTATTTTTTTAGTTTCATTTGCAACTCTGAAAAACAAAAACTTTTAAGCCCATCAACTTCCTATGTCTTTAAAACTATACTGTAGATCCAGTGTGAAGTAAAAATAAGTCTTTTCTTGTTCTTTCCCACTATTTCATGTAAAAACCCATCCTGAATCACCAGTTTCAATTTTTCCTTAGATATATGCAAATAGTTTAGATATCACCTTATATTTTGTTCTTTTCTTGTAGTCTTGTAACACAAATAAAAAAATCTCTTGCAGATTTTGAACATAGTTTGCCTCCAATTAGAATCATTTTTCTTACAATACAAAAATTGATAATTATATGAGGAATAATTGTCACCTTACATTATGTCATTCTTTTTTTATTAATCTTACTGTAAATAGTGCAGATTTCAGGAGAACTAGTAATACCTTCTCCAAATATCCAAACCTTTCCCAAATACTTCTTAAAAAGTTTATAGTATTGTGAAAGTTTTACATTTTTAATCACAAAAAATGGCATAATTGTCTAATTAAAAATATTTTGTGTCCTTGTTTCATATTTTCTTCTTAAAACTGGAAGTCTAGAGTTGAGGAAAAGGCACAGTTATATCAAAGACTTCCAAATGCAAGCTATATTTTATTTTTCTCTTTCTTTTTACTTTCTTCATTTTTTAGTGGTTTCTTTAACATAACGTAATCACAGAATGTGAACAGAATGTGGATAAATAGTAAATAATTGATAATTATAAATTGAATAGAGATATTAAGATTTTTATATTTTTCCTAAAAGACATTGTCAATGGAGGTTCCTTGGAACAAGTTTTCACTTTGAAGCTGATGTTCCCTTGAAGAGAAGTATTGTTTGCACCAGACATAACTCCTGGTCTTCCTGTCAGGTTCTCAGACACAGTGAAGTTGAATCCCAGTTTATGCATATATAGAAAAATCTGATAACTTTGCAGATCCTTTTGGGGAACAAGCAAAAATATAATATGAATACAGTTAGCATAAGCCAAGGTAATCAGTGCAAGCAAATATTCTGTCTGTATGCCAAAATTTTTGAAGGCAAAGCTATTGCCATCAGAGATACTACCATCAACTTAACTAATAATTACAATAAGGTTCAAGAATTTATATTTAGATTGAATCTATGGATTAAATTTATAACAGCAACTCTTTGCCTTATATTCCTTTTAACTTAGAGTGTTTTTGGTATTTAAGACCTCGGAAAAAGTTTCACAAAGCATTTCAAGGAGGTACATGGAATATTTATGAATGCAACAACCCTCTGTTTTTTGCGGCCAGTCTTTACAAATTTCAGTGACCAGTGCAGTAGGAATGAATGCTCTGTTTCTGTGGTTTAAAAGCTAGTAAATACAAAGGTTGTTGAACGTGCATATAGCTTTTCAACTTTCAGGTCCACTTCAGACAGATAGCAGAAGAGAAGACAATTCTGTATAACTGTAAAGTTAAAAATATGTAGATGAACAAAACAAAAAACAAAACAATAAAAACAATAAAAGAGTTGCAATTGGAATTGATTCCAGTAGATAAGAACTCAATCTCAATAAAAAAAAATTAGGGTATGTAAAACAGACTTTGGAGTCTGATCACATTTTTTTCTTTTTTTTTTTTTCTTACATGATCACAAATGAAAGCTTAGTCATTATTGTGAAAATTTAATTTAAAATACCCCGAAACTCAGCATTGCACATTAATTCATCTGTGAATGTCTTTTAGGATGTGCCATTTCAAAAGACTTACTCAACAAGTAAAGATTTTTGGTGGCAGTCTTTACATCAAGTTATCTAATTTGTCTCTGTTACACATAATCTCCTACACAGCATTCAAAGTCCTCTTTTAAATACCCCAAACTGGCGGCAGTCTGGATGATTTCAATAACTTTAAAGATTCTTCTGTGATGTTTACCATTCATCTTGGTTTTTATAGTTGTACCTTGTTAAATCTGAAGAGTTTTCCTGGTCTTTTTTTAATACAAATTTTGAATCATCACAACTTTTGGGCTTTTATTCCTGGTGTTTACTTACTGCTCACAAGAGAAATACTGCAGTGGAAAGACTGAAAAAAATTTTGTCAGGATTGAGAGCAGAATCCAAGAAAATGGGAAAGGATGACCATCGTTTCATATTTATGGAGTTTTAGAGACTAGAAAAGTTCTCCTGTTCTCTTTTGCATAGCTACTGGACTCACTCCCCTGTCAGCAGTACTGTTATGAAAGACAGGCAATCATAATTTGACTCCTTTCTCTTAGCTGCCAAGCTGCAGAAAAGATCTATAAATGTTAGTGTTTTTTTGGAGGTGTATTAACATTTGAGCAAACAACTGCATTAGCATCTTCAGGATCAGCCACAGGTGACTATGATCCGAAAAGCCAAATCTCCTCAATTTCAATGGTAACCCATATGTTCACCCCAAAAAATTTTTACAGCATCCTTAAGATTTTGAGCTGCAGGAGAGATTTCTAGATGGTCCCATAAAGAAAAATATTTTCTGTTACCCTCTTTATGTTTTTGTGGGCTTTCCACATCAAGTCCTCCAAAAATGGAAAATTTCAGCTCAAGAACATCACTCCTTATATAATTTTTAATATGTTGTTCCCCCTTATCCCTTAAAAAAATTCTTTTGAGATCTGAAAACAAAAGGCTGTATAACACAAGCAGCTTCAGTTCTGCCAGTTAAAAAGCATTCAGATTTCCATCAAGCCCTTTATTTTTTTATGGCTCTCTGCATTCTGACTACGAAGTAAAACAGGATTCTTTCAAAGTCCTGGGCATTTTGCCACAACTTTGGGCCATGGGGCCAATAAAAATCATTAGCAATACATAAATTTTATCCAGTGGGCTTTCCTGAACATGTGCAAATGTTCATAAGGTTAGAGAACAGAAATCCGTATGTTGTATCTTACATGCTTGGAATGCACTGAGTTTAACTAGTTTAGAATAAGTTCATACAAATACCCTGATACTTTTATATCAAATTAGGACATATGTGGCTCAAGTACTACAATAGGAGTCCTAATTAAATAAACAGATTGCTATTACATTCCAAGAGATAAAATCAATCACTGCAAAAAGCGTTGCTTTTTCATCCTTAATGTATTATATTAACACTAAGCTACAATATTTGTGAAATATCCACATTTTCTTAGGTGGAAATTTGCCCTTTTAAAATAGACAGTTTCCATCTAACATTTCCTGTGGTAATGCAACACTCTTGAGTTATTGGATTGGGGTAGGGGGGTGGGAGGTGGGGCTGTGAAATCTATTATTCAGTAGTACATTTTCATGAGATATTATGGAATATTTTGGACCAATTTTAACTCATCTGTAAGTAGCTTTCTTAGTATGACTACCTGACTTATTCAGTAGTAAGCAAATCGATTGTTTAACTATAAGTTTGGTACACCTGGAAGAAAAATACCCTATTTCTGGCTTGTTCTTGAGCTGTTGTGAATAAGCGAGACAACTAGTATTTTGGGAGTTTGGTATGTTTGGGACTTTTTTTTTTTCAAATGTGGTTTGTTTTTTTCTCTAGGCTAATGTCAGGCAGTAGCATAATTTTAATGTGAAAGAAAAAACAGCAGAAGAAACTTGAAAACTTTTAATTATATCAATAACTTAGCAGCACCCAAACTTTTAACATGTAAATATATTGGGTCTGATAAGTATGACACATAACAGAATCCTCCACACATTGCTCTGTAATTATATTTTTTTACAGAAAATTGTGCCATAATAGAGCATTTTAACATTCTACAACACATTTTGGGAGTACACTTGAAAACAATTTCTTAGGGCTGTTTTTGGAGTTAAATGGAACTGGAGCTGAGGTGTTCTATAATTGCATTTTATCGTGGCTCTGAACATACACCTATACATCCACACTAGAATTATTCCTTTCTTTGGGCTATTAGATTTTGAAAAGTGAGAATATTATTGTACATGGAAGCATTGAGGAAGAACTCTTTAGAAGCAGGAATGAAGACCACTAAAATTATTTTGCCAAAGAGTTTTGATTACTAGGATGATCCTAAAGTGATTATCAGTGTAAACATATTTTAGAATCAAAGTACATTAAGATAAAAACCCAAAACAACTAAAAGAAACCCCAAAATAAATCAAACCTCCCCAAAACCCCTTCAGAATTAATAGTTAAAACTATCATTGCTGAGATGTCAGAACTTCAGCAAGAGTAGGAAAAGATTAAAAAAAAAAAATAATTGCTACTTTAAGACATTTAATTTGGCCTGAGGAGATTCTTAATTTTTTATATGTTGTGATCTCAAATTTTTGATGTCACAAAAATTTTGGATCTTCAGACTAACTCCAGGTGACTGTAGAGGAAATGTATTGCATTTATGTTGCTCCCGTGTTAAGCCATCATGATCTAAATTTTCTGAGCTGTGAACTGGTGAGAACAAAGTGTCCTTATAAAATGTGAACATTTTTCTTGCATGGTGTTGCAATATTTAATCTGGGGAGGTTGTCAAAATAATTTGTCTATATATCCTGTTCTTTTTAGTTGTTACTAACACCTTTCTTAATTAATTAATTTTCAGCTGCATAAGAGCAATTAGACAAATAGAACATATAGTTTAGTTAGTTGACTAATGTGTACGGTATGCTAGACACTTTCATAAAAATAAGAAAAAGCAAATGTGAAATAACTGGACCATTTACTGGATTATATTAGAAGTACAGCTCTGATAAAATATATTATTACATTATTTTTTTATTGATTTTTTAATAAAGAAATATTTTATCTGTTTTTTTCTGGTAATTAAGATAATTCTGTATCTAAGATGAGTAGAAATATTCCCAACTAATCATGTAAGCATAAGAAGCACGGAACATAGTTATAAACAAATTTGAATTACCATAACTGTGCCCAGTGATGCCAACTGCAGTGGAAAACTTAAAATTTTAATATATTAATGTATATATATCTTGCTAAGCTTGAAAATTTGAAGTCTTTTTTCTTTATTTGATATGTTTTTTTTCCTTAAAATAACATTTGACCTGATTGTTTTCAAAAGCTTTTAATTTCAAATTTTTACCTGATTATTCAGTTCATGTCCATTGTTTAAGACTAAAATAATAGTCATTCAAAGTTAATTCAAATCAAGTTAGATAACCTGAATGGAATTTCAAAAGATCAATGCAAAACATCATTGATCCATTTGAAATAAGCAATGGGATAATCAAGGAAATAATATACATACATACATCTACATTTATCTGTCTATCTATCTATCTATCTATCTATCTATCTATCATAACATTTTGAATGATCTTTAAAAAATATTTCTACCACTTCATGATATGGGAGTTTTCAAAAGAAAGATTTTTTTTTTACATGTCTATATCATCACTGAGATTCTCTATCATTCATTTATAGAACAAACAGAACATTTTCCAAGACAAATAGGACAGAAGGTGTATATGACTAGCAACATACACACACACACATCTATAATATTTTTGATTCTTTCCCTTCTCTCTCCCATTTTCCTCCATCCAGTAATTAAATATACCAGAGTTTCACGCTGACTGAAGATGTGTTGGACTAACCATTACATGCCTTGCAGCAGCTCTTGCTCACACTGCAGCCTGACTCATTTATGAGGTTACTTATGTAAGTCTTCAATAAAAATAGCATGTGTAGTGAGCTACATTGCACTGTCAAGCACAGAAGTGGAGTAGAAAGGATATTCTGAATTGTCACTTACCATCCCTTACGTGTAAATATCCTTTATTACATTAGTGGAGTCATTTAATTGCTGTGGGTGTTGGTACCTGTAACCACATAAACTATAGATCAACTCGAATTTTCTCTTCTGCTCCAGATTTTGAAAACAGAGTGACTGAGATGCACAAGCACATTTTGCAAGTTAAAGCACAAGCAGATAAGTGTTGCAAATAGAGGGTGATACTAAGACCAGAAATCACCTGATAAAAGGAGGTCAGCCCTAGGCTAGCTCTTGGCACCAGGTATGCACCAGCTCAGGGCTCCCATCAGAAAGATCCCTCACAGGATTCTCTGCTGTGTCTGTCACATGCATCACTGGAATAATTTCATTACACTCCACTGCATTAAGTAAAAGGAGAGTATAGGTAGTTACTGATCATTCACAACATGTATTTTTTCTTACAATAAAATGCACCTGGTTTATCTGGTTTGTGGAATTTTTTTAAACTTTGTCTTTCACTGGATAGTATTGTGATGCCACAAATAAATATAATCTCAGATATATTCGTTTTACCTAACCAAATATTTAACAGTCACTAATTAACTTTCAGCTATTTATATGAAAGTTAGCTTGGTATCTCATTCTTGCCATAGTAGTTTTTGGTTTTGGTTTTTTTCATGATGAATTCTCTACAAAAGTAAAACACAAATTGCTAAGAATTTTATCTTTTTAACATTTTTCCCATTAATTTAAGTTCACTAGTTTTAAAGTGATAGGTCTGAATTTTTCGTTTTTACAACTAGAAATAAATTTTTAAAAAGACATGGTCTTGTGTTCAGGTACACCAATGGTTATGTCTTTTTCAAGGACTGTAAGTAATTTTAAAAGTATTCAAATTAATTTAAAATCTAAATGGACATAAAAATAATCATTTTATTTCAATTTATTTCAGTGGTCTTTCTACGTTTCCTACTCCTTTTACTTCTGAAAAAAAGACTTTGGTTTTTTGTCGGCTTTTTTTACTTCTCACAGTTTATATCAGAAGTGTATGAAAAATCAGGGTAGAATTTCTGATGAATATAATAGTTAGTCTAGGACAGCTATAATAATTAAATTCTTTTCCATCAGTATCACACAGTCTCTGCTATTCATATTTCTATACATACCTGGCACAAGTTGCTCCCCAACATTTTTTCGTTTTCAAAAGGAAACATTGCTCAACCCCAATCTAACTGGCATTGTCACCATTGAATGCTGCTTTCTTTTCTCTACAGAACTGCTATTTTTGCTAGACTTTACAAACTTTCTGTCAATGAAGCCTTCTAATTGAAGTGTTTTGTAAAATCTGGAACATCATTTGAGCTTGAATTTCCCTTAACTAAAACCAGTCTTAGTTACCTGCTTGGAAGAAACATTTGGAAGAAATGAATATGAAGAAGCACTGGTGATTATAAACATCTGTCCTTCAGCACTGTTTTAAGCCCACATACCATTTTGAAATCACTCTGCCTAACTTTAGTGATTAAAGCAGCAGCATTTAAGGAAAATATGGATGGGATTTACTGTATGGAATATTTATTGTAAAGACAGTAATAGACCTGCTACTGTATGAAGCATAAGTTTGTCTTTTGCCTTCCCTCACTGATGATTAGTTTTTTGTTGTGTAATTTTATGAGAAAAACTTATTGACAAAGCTGTGTTTAAAGTTTATACATAAATAAATATCTCTATGCCTTGTGAACACCACTGAGCATCAAAAAGGCACCTTTTTTCTTTTCTTTTCACATTTTTTCTTTTTATTTTTAGTGCTGGAACATGGAGCTGCTGCATTGTTCTGTATAAATAACATAAATTACATAGCCATGATCTTTTGGGAAAATAAACCATTTCTCATCTGCTGAATAAAATACCTTTTTCACTTTCAAAGCTATGCAGAACTGTTGTATTTTATGCATTAGAGAATGTTTATACAAGTATGCTTTAAAAAGGAATATCTGGATGAACAGACTTTATCAGGTGTCAAAAATCATCTGTTGATAAATGGCTTTGTATGTGTTCTGAGTTAACATTAATCAAAAAAGAAAAGTCTTCCTTCTTAATCCAACCTCCTAGAACAACCATACATTTAAGCAGAATATAAATTAACTAGAATACCTTTGTAAGGCAGGTATTCCAAGATTTTATTGCAGAATTAAGACTGGAACAAGTAGGATTATAAATACAAAAAAAATACAAATATTTAACTTATTCATATAAGCTGGTTTATTGTTTAAATTTCAGCTATCCTATTTATTGGATTAGTGTTAATTTTATGTTTTAAATTGAATGTTTCTCTCTGCCAAAGCAAAACAACTGTGAAATACATTAGGTATTATTGTTCATAAATAATAATATCAGTCAGGGTCTTGCTCTGTCTTACAGTAATGTGCAGCTCTGCACACCTCTTAAAGGTGGTATTTGTTTAGTAATAGAAAGATTATTCGGTCATAAAACAGAGCAAAGAAGAAAACATCAAAACAACTCTAAAGAATAATGCAACATTAATGACTGGATGATGGGTACTTCTGTGTTAATGAGTTCATAAATTCTTTAAACATAACATTTTGAGATGTGTTAAAGTTGTGGAAAATGGAGCTGAAAAGCTTCTTAAACACTTCAGGAATTCATCTGTGGAAGTTCCCTTCTGAAGAGAGAGTCACTAGATCTAAACTTTTCCTGACAAATGTTTATCTAACCTGTTCTTAAAAGCATCTAAAGATAGAGATTTCACATCCTGCTAGAGCAGTCAGTTACCTTTCTTAAATAACCTCAATGCTGGAAAGTTTTTCTGAGTGTCTAAGTTAGATCTCCCTCAATACAATTTAACCTATTAATTTTTTCCTCTCTCCTTGGAGAAAATTCATTTATTCTTTTCTGCCATAATCTTCCACAGATGTGAAGGCTCTTATTTTGACTCCCTTTAGTTTTCAGTCCTGCAGATGAAACAAGCTGAATTCCTCACTTTCCTCATAAGCAGTAGTTTTCCAGATTTCTGGCCATGGTAACTACCTTCCAGACGCTATCATACTGGTTCAAATATTTTTTTTTTAAATGTGAGATCCAAAACCAGACAAAAAAACTCAGCTGAGATCTCAGTCATGCTGGACAGACAGGATGGATTTGCTGAAACATCTAATTTTATGCTAGTCTTCACACACTCTTTTATGTTCTTCGAGGAGCTGGACTGCTACAACTCCTGTATTGGGAGTGGCAATCAGTCACCTAGCACCTGTGCAACCAGGAGA
Source organism: Parus major (assembly GCF_001522545.3). Taxonomy (NCBI): domain Eukaryota; kingdom Metazoa; phylum Chordata; class Aves; order Passeriformes; family Paridae; genus Parus; species Parus major. The sequence goes on from NC_031768.1 coordinate 36,172,046, forward strand.
TGGATACCCTAAAGACAAGATCCATCAGCCTTTAAAAATTAGATGCCTTCCAATGGATCTCCTCTGAAGGTTGAGGAGCAAACAGCCATTCCAAAGGCAGCACTTCTGTAAATGAGGTCAGCTACAGCCTTTAATAGAGGATTGAAATATTTCCTATTCAGGCCTAAACAAGGTCTGCTTTTGGTCTGAAAACTTAACCCTGGCTCATTATATTCCCACTTGACCATAAAAAATCTCTCACCTTTAGGGGAGAAGGGGCTTTCCTTTAGGATGCTGTGTGTGATAGGTTCGAATAGGGTGTAAGGATGGGAGTGACTGATGCATCTGATCAGCCAGGTTCCAGGACTCATCTCTGCCTTTGAGTTCATTTGTCAGTGGATTCAGCACAGTTCCTTCATATGCACACTTAGCAGCTACATTTAGCTATTGAGATTTTATCTCAATACAACTGGCATTGTGGCAGTTTAGTCATTTATCTGCTACTTAAAAAATTAACAGGTAGTTTATCTGGTTTGTATATGCAAAACACTTTCTTCATTCTAAAATAGATACTATTCATTCCCTGTGAGAAGGAGATATGCCCTGTTTGTCTTTACTAAAATAATAAAGTCCAAAGTCTGTTTCTAAAGTAAGAATAAATCAATTTTTTTACTTCACAGAAACAAAGAGATTTTGTGAGCCAAATCCTTTCCTGGTGTACTCCAGTCTGGTATACCCCTGCTCCCTTGGCTTAAGCAGATTTGGGGTGTTTTTTTTTGTTTGTTTGTTTGTTTTTTTATTTTTTTTTATTTTTTATTTTTTTGGTCTGACTTGAGATTCTTTGAGATAGTGCTGATTTTATTATATTTTACTCTATGTTTCTAATGCAGAATCCTAACCAAGTTATCTGTTTGTTTCTCCTCACAGGACCTCATCTGATCTTTAATCTCCCTCAGAAGTAGCTGTTGTTGCCTCAAAATAAACAGATCTGACATTTTGCAAACACACTGTCCTAATCCACTAGTTCCCTAACTAATATCAGTTGTTAGGCAGAGTTGATTAGCAGCTCTGTGTGGAGCCTCTGCCTGTTTGCAGAGCTGCTGGCTCCTGCCTACACTAGTGTATAGCAGAAATGGACTTAAAGTAAACAGTGTTGCTACACTGAAGATAACGAAACACGTCTAGATCAATTTAACTTGCAAGCAATTTTTTTTAAGGATTTTGCAATGTCAAACTGTTTATTTTCAGTGACAAATTACAACAAAAAGCAGGGGGAAAAGTCGGTTCTAAACTTAGTCTTAATCTAGTGGCAGAGAAAAGAAACCTTAGAAAGGTCTGACAATCCTGACATACTTGGAAGACCCTTAAATTGTATAATGATGTTATAACAGAGAAGAAAATTATATGAGCTCAGCTTAATGATAATAAGACCATTATTTAAAACCTTTCAAATACGCATAGATTCTTCTTCATTAGGTTAAGCTATATCATATATTTTTAGATCAATTTAAATGAAGATTGATATATGTTTTGTGATTTATTTCTACCAGTTCAACCCCCTCCATTCAATTCAGAAATGATAGCTCACATATACATATTCACAGGTGTTGTGTGCATGTGTGTACTCATGTGTATACCTGCTGTTTTTTGATAACAGAATAATTTAAGGCAAATTATGCAAATTAAAAATTATGTCTGACACCATAGGCTCAAGAAAAACAACATCAGTCTGGGAGCTAGGAAATGTCAGTGATTTACATTTCCAGCATCACACTGATAGGCTGCTCCATTTTATAGTAATTTACAGCATTTAATATTGTAAATAAGTTATCTTATGGTGATGTATTATACCACGAAGTGCAGTAAAAATAAATGCAGACAATATTTGATTTATATAAAACTTTGAATTCAGAGATTCATGGAGAATGGGAAGTCAAGCATGAAAATAGTTCTTTGGGTTTGAGAAAAAAAATTGTTTACAGAAATCATATTTTACACACACTCCATTGTCTTACAGTAGTACTGCATAGCGTATGCCATCACTAAGTTTTCTTTATGGCATTTCTTCTTTGGAAGTTGCACAAACTGAATCCAATGAATTATAGGAAATTTAATAACCCCTTGCTCTTGTAATAGTTTCTGAGACATGAAACCTTTCTACTGCTGAATGCTTTTTTGTGTTTCCTGGCATTTTCCAGGACAATAGCAAACAGCCATTTTCAAGTTTGTTTTTCTGGAAAAATTCACTAAACCAGTTACAAGGCAGAAACATCAAAGTTGCAGCATATCAAGCAAACCATCATAAAAGACTGCATAGTCAATAGTAACTGTCTGTGGCCTAGAAAACAATAATGACGTACAATTTGTACATGAAAAGTGATCTTAAGTCATGCAATGTGATTTGTGTTACCACTTGGATCTTATCCTAAAGAAACTCAATTATTAGAGCTTTATCACAGGATATTTTATAGCATCTTTCTGTTAACAATATTGTATTTTCAAAAGTTTTTTAAAAATACTTATTTATGCCTGAAAAATTTACCTATCTTTAAATACCTAATGATATAGATCACACACATTAGTGGTCATATATTTCAAATATGGTTACATATTTATTTCTATTACATTTTTAATTTAAAAATATATTTAGTAACAGTACAAACCCTGCTGTTTTCATTCTCTAGAAGCAACAGTTCAATGTCAAAATTTGCAGCAGGATATTTGGTAATTTCCACCAAGGTGCTAGGATATGACTCAGATCTTTTGGGTTTGCATGGACAGATTCTGGTAAACGAGGTTAAAGGAGTGGCTTCTGTGAGATGTCCAAATTTTCCTGTATGTCTGGCAGAGCCAATGCCTGGCATCTCCAGGATGGTCCCACTGCTGGCCAAGGCCAAGCCAATCAGGAATAATAGTAATGTCCCTGTCATAATATATTTAAGAAGGTAAAAAGGTTATTGGAAAAATGTTATTGATAAAATGTTCCTCTCCTCTCAGAGAAGTAATGAGTGAGAATATGTGAGAGGAACAACTCTACAGACACAAAGGTCAGTGGAGAAGGAGGGAGAGGAGGTGCTCCAGGTGCAGCCAGTGCTGAGCCTGCTGTTCAGGCTGTGGTGGAGCACCTGTGGCCCCGCTGCCCGTGGAGGTCAATGGGAGTGCAGAGGTCCACCTGCAGCCCGTGAAGAAACCCACACTGTAGCAAGTGGTTGCCTGAGAGAAGCTTGCGAGCCCAGAGAAGCCTGTGTTGGAGCAGGTTCCTGTCTGGGACCTGCAGAGCTGTGGAGAGAGGAGCCCATGCTGGAGAAGGTTTCCTTGTGACCCTGTGGGGTACCCACACTGCAGCAGGCTGTGCCTGAAGGATTGCACCCCATGGAAATGGGAAGCATTGGAGCAGTTTGTGAAGAACTGTTGCCTGTGAGATGGACTAAGACAGGAAATCATAAAAGACTGTCCCACAATGAATCAAGGGAAGGACTCCTCTCCCTGAGCAGCAGCAGGAACAATGTGTGACGAACTGACCATAACCCCCATTCCCCATCTCCCTGCACTGCTATGGGGTAGGAGGAAGAGATGGGAAAGAGGGAGGGGTGTGAGGAAAGTATTTTTAGGGTTTGTTTTCCCCTCATTATCCAGCTCTGATTTTGTTAGTAACAGATTCAATTAACATCCCCAAGCTGAGCCTGTTTTGCCTGTGATTGTGACCGGTGAGTGATCTCCCTCTGCCCTCATGCCAACTCATGAACCCTCCATTATATTTTCTCCTCCTTGTCCAGTTGTGAAGGGGTGTGATAGAGTGGCTTTGGGGAGCATCTTTCATCCAGCCAAGGTCAAGCCACTACACCAGAAAAGAAAGGAGTTTACACCTTCAGTGAAAAACACCTCACTTGGTGAAAAACACCTCACTTGGTGAAATTAATTGGAAAAGATACGTACTACTCAATACGAGTAAAGTCCTCACAAGTAAGGCTAAAATAATTACAAATATTACTTGCTGCATACTTATTTGTATCCATCAATTTTTATGTCTAGAATGCTGTACAACAGGAATATTTCTATTATTTTCACAATTCCTCTACCAATTTTATTTTGAAAAATATTTCAGATTTGAGTCACAAGTTTGGTTTTTTCATATTATTAGTTTTATCTCACTTGTTCACTGTGACACATTTTTTGTGTTTTAATAATCACAGTATTAAATCTTTATACTGTAGGGATGTCTCAGAACTGTGGTACAGGTAAGTGTGAAATGAAAACTCTTCATTATCCTTTGCAGAAAAATCTGTCGAGTTTAGAAAATTACTTTTCAGTGGAAGATATCTATTGGACAAGTTACTTGATTATTCATTAACTAAATTGAGGGGTAGAGTTCTCTCTAGCATGCTTCAGTTAGGGTCAGCTTAAGGATTCTCAGCCACGTACCTAATTAATTTTGTCAGACTCTGAGCCTGGCTCAGAGGGGAAGGTTTGGGGAAAATCAGATGGAAATAGGATGGCTTGCTTCATCCGTTGTCTTGAGGGAAACACACAGCTGGTTGTCCTCTATGGCCCATGACAACCATCTTCCCTTAATGCTACAAATACCAGGACGAAAATTCAATGCCTCACTCACTGAAGACCATTTTGCATGTAACATGTTTAACCTACTATATTTTCAATATATACACTGTTTTTATTAGGAATCTAACTCCTGTATTTCTAGGTTTTGAATTCAGTTGTCTAGGTTCGTTTTTTCTACATGCTGTGGATGGGCGCAAAGGATTTGGTATAATTTGCTTTTATTATTAAATATATTCATAAAACTGGACTCCATGACAATTCACTTCAACAATATTATCAGGTCTGTTGGCTGCTATAAAGTGAAGTAGGAATGAACAAATTCAAATTGATCTCTTACTAATTAGCATCTTTCTATAAAATCACAGCAAGATGTAAGACCATGAATACAGAAAATTGGTCTGGGAAAATAGAGACTGTGTTAAAAATGGCAACATTCTAATAGATACTAAAACTAATTAGGTTGGGATCTTCAAGGCAATTTACTTACCTTCCTGTCCATTTATGGAAAGCTATCTGGCATAAATTCTGTCAGTTGTGGAAACCCTCATTTGAATAACAGGCCATAAAAAAAATGACTGAAAGTAAATGATATAAAATTAGAGTCATAGAATGTTAAGGTATTAGAATAGACTTAAAAAATCATCTAATCCTAACCACCCCCAACCTGATCACTGGACCAGGTTGCTCAAGGCCTTATCCAACCTGGCCTTGAACACTGCCCTTTAACACAACCTCCCTGGGCAACCTGTTCCGGTATCTCATCACCCTATAGATACTGGATTCAGGACATTTCTGGATTGAACATACACTCTGGGAAGGCAAAAATTATTAAGGACATCAAAGTCCTCAGCTAAATTTAATCCTGACTGGAAAGAAAAGTACACTTGTAAGAAAAAAATTCAGTTGTTTTCTATTTTTATTACATAGGACTTTCTATTAGCACCTAGAAAAAATAATGCTACCAGATGAGAAAATCAGTCTAATATTTGGCTTTCTCTAATACCATCTGTTAAATTTCTTCAGTTTTCTCTTATGATGCTAGTAGAATTTCGACTGCCATAGTGACTAGATTTGACCACCCAGAATTATATATTTTCAGAATGCTTTTCCATCACTAAAACTAAATTTAAAATCTCTCACTGTTAAATCGCAACTATGTCTTCACTAGAGTTTAAACAAACTTCTCTTTAAATATAAACACCAAGACAGGAAGCAACTAAAAATATCTCATAAATATCCAAAAAATATTACATATTAGTGTAAACTTACAATATCTAATATAGCAGTTTGGCTTTGGGGCCATGTGTGTTTAGAAGGAGAAAATGTATATACTGTCAAATGAAAGTTAAAAGACACTAATACAAACTTTGTTCATTAACTCTGGAGAGTTTCCTTTTTTCACTGTCTGAAAAAAGTGGTTGGCCACTACCTCTGACTTCTCCCATCAGACTCTCCAAAGACAATTGAGCAATTACCCTTTGTCTGTGAGGTTAATTACCAACAATACCCAGCTGACCATTAAAGGCCTACATAATCAGTATTTGGGTAGACAGGAGACAGAAAATGTAGAAGTAAAACTAGAAAATGCTGGAGAAAGGAAACATCCACACTTTAGGTGTACTATGTACGTTCATCTAGCCATAGAATTTGTAGAATACCATTAGTTATTAACTCAGACACGGTTAACTTTTATTTGGCTGTAGCATTCTAAGGGTGCTCCTAATAATTTCTTTTTGATGCTGCCCCTGAGGGAGGGAAAAAAGACATTCACATTGATTGATATAGTTTTTCATTGAAAAGAAATTAACCCTCTTCAAACTGTGACATCAAAGTGTTCTTGAAACTGAAATTTTCAATATCCAGCATTTGCAAAGGAAGAAAAAAGAACTAGAGTGAAATAAAAGTGACGGCCATTTTTATTATTTTAAAGACTTTATCCATGACACATAATGTTAAAATTTTATTCCTGTGTGAATAAGCACTGAACCAAAAGCTTGCAGTTGTCCTTTGTATTAAAAATTAAGTATCAATAATAGAAAGGGTTTGAACCATGTGGTGACAATCTCTTACCCAAGGCTGCAACTTTGTGATCTCTTAGATCAAAGCACACATACTGAGTTAGCTGAACCACAAATCAGTTTTCCAAATTTGCTCACCCTACAACAAGGTAGATCTCCCCAAAAAAATAGAAGGGGTTGAGAACTGAACTGTCATCTGAGTCAGGAGCAAATCTCAAGCCTTGGGCCCCAGCACAGTTGCCCTGACCACAAAAGGAAGAATTCAATGAACAAAACTCATAGACAAAGATATCTAAGGCACTTAAAAGCATTTCAGAATCTAAGTTGCTCAGCAATATCTTGAGCCCATAACAGAGTACAAGTAAGACAGGGACATTTTCCGTCACCTTCTTTCTGCAACCCATGTCTTGCTTTGTAAGTAAATGAAATTCCAAATGTGCTTCAGAAGAGAGGTAAAACTAGGTTTATTCAAAAGAGAGGTACAAGGCCTTTCTGTCCTGATCCAGATGCTTGTGAGACTGGGATGTAGGGCACACCATGGAGTAGCTTTCCATCTCAGTATAAATAAAGCTGAAATTTATTTCAGAACATGCTGTATTCTAGAATAAAGAACATTTCAGGAGAGAGGAGAAACTTCAGAAGAGATTGTACTCTTTGGCTGGTCATTCTTGAAGGGAATTATATCCACTACATTCCTAAAAGAAAGTGGTTCTTATGATTTCTCATTTTGGTTGGATTAATCCTTACCATTTACCAATTCCAAAATCCTTTCCCTGACAAATTGGCAAAAATTCAAAGTTAATATAATATTTTTGTGATTTGCTATTAGAAATAGTTCAGTCTTAATAGTCATTTGAATTAATCCTTTGCTTATAGACAGATATATGTAATCTAAAAACTCATTAGCTTTTGTATCTCTTTATATTCCCAAATAATGTATATGCCTAATATGTTCCTCAGTCCTGTGTGAGTATTAATTCACTTCTAGATCCCCTTTGGTGTGAACCAACCAGCTCCTGCAAAGCAAAGTCTTCAAGTGACTCTTCAGATTATTCTTCCAATGGAGTTTTACTGGATGGCTTAAGGAAAAAAAAGAAGGAAATTTGCATATTTGCTATCCTGTGACTTTTGCAACATTTTGCCAGAAGAACCTGCATTTCCAAATGCTTCAATAAGATCTTAGTTCTGAGGTTTATGCAATCATCTGGTTTGGACAGACTTTGTCTACTATCAGACAATTTGAACTGAAAAAAATCACATATATAGATTGTGAGGGTCATCAAAACATAACAAGTGCTGAAAAAAACTCAGTCCTCCATGTTATCTGTTGTAAAAATTGATTCCCTCTGGAGAAGTGAACTGTTCTGGACCATTTAGCATTTGTGCCTGCCTGCAGCTGTGAAGTGCCAAAGAGTAAATTCTCAGTGTGACCAAGTATTTCTTCATTTTGTACTTCCATCACATTTTTTATACATGTTGTACCGTGGTTTGTGCACCTGAGTAAAGACAACTTTAGTTACCTTGATGAAGGACGATGCAGAGAACATTTCTTCTGTTTTGATTTAGGTTTTTGGGTTTTAGTTTTGTTCTGCCATAATTGAAAAATTTATTTTTGTTTCTATTGCTGCTTTTAAAATACTAGTATTCCTATTCCCATCTCCTTTTTTTTTATTTTTTTTTGTGGTGTTATTTCTACACATTACTTTCTACACTTGATGCATCTTTGTATTGATTTTTACTGTGTTGAGAATATCAATTTCTTTGTAGTTTAATACATTGCTATACTGGATTTCAGTTTAGTTTTGTTTTTTTTTGCTTGCTCCTGCTTCCCTTTTGGTAGAAAACCAACTTTTCCAGATGTATTACTTTTGGCACATATATGCTTCATTATATATTTTGAGGAAAGAGACATGTTTATCAGCCTGTGATTAGGTGATTGTTGTCAGTATCTTTCAGTTTCTGTTTATTTAAACCAGGGATTTTAATAGAGAAGAATAGTACCCTCCTCCAAAGTGATGTTGAGTGAGTAAATGGATTAATATGAATAGCAGCTTTATGTACTGCTATGGGAAGATACACATCATTATGGTAGGATAAGAGACTTATTCATTATTATGACTGTTGCTGAAGAACTTGTCATGCATTTAAGTGAGATAAATAGCATGTAAAAAATTCTGTGAGTAATACAGAAAAAGGGGATTTGTTTATTTTGTTGGGTTTTTTTTATAAAGTTGTGTAATGTCACTTATTCTGGATTTTCTAACATTTTAATACAACTTGTGTGTAATTAAAATTGATGAGAAAATCAAATTTGCTTTAAAATTGGGCTTTGAATAGACATGCAACTAGCTTACCGTGGGCTTTCAGAATTGTCTTTTCAGAGTCCCTTAGCTGATAGGATGGTTAATGCACCTGTATCTTATTTTTCTCCTTTCTCTTTTCATTCTCTACATTTCCACTTCCCTTCCAAAACTCAGGACAAAAATTTTTCCAAGTATGGTCTAGCTTACAAATCAGAAGTCAGGGAACAAATGGGAAATTATATCTGTGAACATACTCACATGGAAAAAACCCTTCCATTTGTTAGGCTCTACCATGGTTGGATTTTGCACAGACAGAGGCAGAAACAGATGTGGTATCTAAGGAGAGAAGAAGTGTTAAAAAAAACAAGGCCAAAATCAAGCAATAGTGGCAGACAGTAGGCTGTATGCTGCTCTTCAGATCTGAACAGTGTTGGCTGATACAGGCTGTAGATAATCAATGTGTCCATTTTGTTGACATTTCTGGGAAAAGAGGGGGGTGAAATTCTTCTGAGCCCTTTTTATTTTTTTGCAGCAGCAGCACAGATGACAGCTAGAAATAAACAGTGTTTTCATGGCTGAAATGTCTGCCAGGCATGATCATATGCAGGCTCTGCTTGAGGTAGCAAAATACTGAGCAAAAGGTTGGGGTAGTAAAACAACTTGATGAGAAGTAGCTGTAGCCCCACATTCTCTTTGCACATTCAACTCACATTGGTAATGCATGAGGGTGGTGAGCGCTGCTACAAGCACAGCTCCTGTTGAATCCAGCCTCAACTCTTGATCTGCCCCTTCCTAAGACCTTTCCCCCCTATCCTTTTGTCAATGATTGTAATGTTTATGTGAAATCAATAAAAAACTGTTTTTTAAGAAAAAGCGTGAAGTCCTGACCTTACTACAGAGCTGAGAATTCAACATTCAGCTGAGGATGATATCACCCACTGTGCAGAGCAACTGGCCAGCTGGTGAGAAATTCCGGCTGTCATCGCAGTGCAGGGAGTTAACATATTTATCAGATACTTGAGATGAAAAAGTGGTAGTTCATGGGGACTTTTTTTCCCTAAGCCATCTGGTCCTGAGGTGCCTATTACATCTATTATTGAATCATTAAAGTCAATGAGGTGAATAACACGATTAAACTTGTTTACTTGTCATGTAACAGTCGGTTAACAGTGAAATGTAACTTCTACTTTCTGGTTTACTCTGCATTTAAAATACATCTCAGTTCCCCTAAGTGATACCTAAAATTAATGCCAGATAAATATCTTTTAATTTGGAGTCCAATTTAAAAGTACATTAATTCTTTTAATTCTGCTCTACATAGAAATATATTGTTTTGCAATCCCTGCAAAGGCCGCTCCTTATAATTAAAACAATAAAACATAAATAATTGGCAATAAGTACAGATATGTATACTCATCATTTCACTCCACTAATCAGGTATGTGCACTTTTATGGAGGTTCTGCACAAAATGCAGTTTGCTCATGCAATTGTAGGAAAGGCAAGAAGCAGTAAATCTGATCAATATATAGAAGTCTTATTTGCATAAAAAGGTTTAAAGCATTTCATTAGATACACTCATAAAAGTGTGAATAAGCAGTTATTGTATTACCATAAATGGATTATACCTCTTTGTACTAAACCAAGATTTAAATAATATGGATTATAATGTTTGAATTAATTTTTAAAGCCAGGAAATCTTACTGTAGTGACAGTGATATTTAGTGTAAAGGTTTCAACAGCTATAATTAATGTTACACTAGAAATTAGGAACTAAAGATGCTCTATTTATGTTAAGACTTCCTTTTGAGATCTGCAAATTTTTAAAAGTGCAAATTTTCTTAGGCTTAATATGAAATATTTCCAGTCAAGAGGCTAAAGTTCCTAGACTTTAAATCAGAGAATTGATGAATAATATTATATAGCAATGTAGATAATTATTTATATCAAGAAAGATAGGATTACATAAAGTAAAAAACACAATTTAAAAATGTATGTATAATCATTGAATTTGCCAGTCATGTCCATATGGTCAGCTTTAAGTAGCCTCAGTGTTAATCAGCAGCTTCACACTTCACGCACCTAACCATCACACATTACACTATGTATTAAGAAAAAACTATAGTTTAAATTATTATACTGAAAAGATCTTCCTGGTAGCTTGACCTCCAGACACTGGTTTTTCAAGCAGGTAAAGTTGTGACACCTGGAAAAAATGTATTTCATTTTCCAAAAAAGTGAAATTAACTAAACAACACTACTGAGGGTTGTTTGAACCAACTGATTTAATTATACCCAGAAGTATGATAGGAACAAAATCATTGAATCATAGAAACATCACCCAGTATGTTGGGAAGGGACCCATTCAGGATGACTGACTCCACCTCCTGGGCCCACACAGGACACCAAAATAGGGATGTCCCACATAATCTCTGAAGTTGGTGCTGGAATGCAGTCCTCTTTACTCTGCAGGGATTTTAAACCAACATGAACACCATTCAAAGACATGTCATCAGCTGTTTAGGTGCTCTGCTAAATGAAGCTGTCGTGGATCACAAGGAAATTCCTTATCTATAATACCCGTGTCATTAACTCCATGGTTTATTTCCAATGCTAATCTATTGTCATCTATTCTTCACAGAAGAATATTTATTGATATTTGAGTCTTTGTATTCAGAATATGCTTCATCATTAACATTGCTATTGCTTTACCATTCAGACTGTTTTCCATACTGAATGCTTTGTTTTGTGTGATGTTGGTGGTTAGAATTGGGGCTGGTTTTTGCTGTTTTTTTGGTTATTTTTTTGGTTTTGTTTGTTTTTGTTTTGTTAATTTTTAAATTTTCTGACTATATTATAAAGAAGGATTACAGGTGAGCAGGTGTGTACCTCACTAGGCATAACAAAATTTAAGAAGAGGCCTAGACTCAGATGAAAGCTCACTGCATAGGATTTTGTTGTTATATTTCATTGTTTTATTACTAAATGTAATACTATTATTAAATGTATTATAATCTCTACTATTCTTCCTTTTACTGTCTATTTCAGTTCTCCAGCTAGGCACCAGAGAATAGATTTCTTTTTATTACATTGCATTGCTGAGTATTGTGTTGTGCTTTATTTTACTTATTTTCTTGATATTGTTTTTACAAAAATATAATTTTTAAAAAAATTTGGAACTACAGTGAAATGTTAGATTAAGGAGATTATTAGCATATTACATTCCGTTTATCTATCTGATCTTGATCTTTCACTTTGTTGATTACTCAGTAAAAGTTACATGGCAGTTAAAAGATTTTCTTTTTTTAATGAAGAAAAAACTAGAAAATTAGTAGAATCAATCCTGAAGTTTAACACAGCTGTAGATAAGTGATGTAGGGAGTTAATTGGAATTCCAAAGGGGCTGATAATTTTTATGCATATCTCCCTGAAATATCCATCAGTCTTTGCTCAGAATTTAAAATGATTGGAATGTTGCACAAATAAAGCAAACACAGAAGTAAATCTATGACAATCTTCTCCATTTTGAAGACCAGATAGAAAAGCAATGAAAATGAGATAGAACTGATGTCTTTGTAATTTAATGACTGACAATTAGATGGAGGCAGGAGGTACACCAGAATTAGTCCATTCATAATTTAAAAAGCACTAAAAGAAAACTCCAAACAAAAATTATTTTGTTACCAGAAACCATATCATCTGTTCCTTTACCACAGCAGGAAGTTTGTTAGGTTTGAATTTTTCCACGTACACTTTCTGAAAGGAAAATAAGGTGTTCAACATCCATTTATTTATTTTTAAATCAAGAAAGTTCCATTTAAATTTTAGAGTTCCTCCAGTTAAAAAAATACAGCAAGAAACAGTTGACACGATTTGGCTTATAGTCTTCTAACACCCACATTTCTCCATCTCTTCCACCTGGCAGCTTGGGAAAGCTGCCCAGGTTATACCAGAATGCTTTGGAACAAAACCAGTCCTTTAGCATACTAGGTGTTGACAGGCCAACCTGGTTAACACATGGTTTTGCCAGGAAAAAAAAAAATTATGCTCTCTGGATAAACTGAATCATATTAGCTTTGAACATGTCAGATGATCACTTGGAAAATGTAGCTACAATCGTAATATGATCCTATCCATACTGTTAAAAAAATCTGACTGACTGAAAAAAATAGCAGTCATCACTTCATCCTCAGGTTCTGAAGGCCTTTGGGGGAAGAACTAATGAAGTCAGGTCAGAATAGGTATATTATGCATTATTTATACTTTTTCTCCTTGTTAACCCTAACAAGTAGATGCATCACACCCTGGAACAGCTTATTTACTTGTATTGATTATGAAGGGAGCCTAGAAGGGAAAGCTTTAGGGTAGCAGTCTGTACTGCTGATGTCTACAAGCAGGCAAGGCTTATCCTTGCAGACATACTCATGATAAATTGTAGAATAATATATTGCTCTACCTAGGTAGCATCCAAGCTAAGCTGAGTCCCAACTACAAAGGCAAATATAATGCCACAATATTCATTTAATTATTCGTGAACATCAGAAATTATTCAAATGGATCTTTGGGATAAGGATTTTTCCTGTTCTTATTCTTATTCTTATTCTTATTCTTATTCTTATTCTTATTCTTATTCTTATTCTTGAAGTAGTATTTTGTGATGTTATTCTCAACTATCTGGAATGATGCAGATTGGACTATTTCTAATTTTTCAAGCTGCTCTTTAGAGGTTAGCAAAAATTCCAGTTTTTAGTAAGAAAGCTTGTCTTACTAATGAGATTAAGAATGTTTATCTCCTTATTTGTCTATTTCTGTGACTTTTGCAGATAAACAGTGTCTTTAAGCACAGACAGAGGAAACACCATTTTTAACCTTTGGTTACCATATCCAAATATCTGTCAGTGTTGGTACTGTTTAAAGTGCTCAAAGAATAATCCTTTTTGCAGGTGCATAGGGCCTAATTATTTTTTGGCAAAAAAGGACAGTGTGACTTGACTGTGCTGTGCTTCTCTGCTTAGATGTTCTGCATGATTAGAATGTCTTTAGATAACAGAACTGCCCCATTTTGGTGCTGTTTATGGAAAATTATGATATTATTGGTGTTTACAGAGAATAGTTTTGTTTTCTGACTACTCTAAAACATAATTGATTTATATTTCACTTTTGTTAAAAGAATTTCTTTGGTGTAGAGTTGTATAAAGCTTTCAAAGGTTGAGCGAGATAAAATTTTCCCAATTGTTCTGCTTTTCTTTAACATTGGTATAAAATTGTACTTTAAAAAAGATCTAAAAGACATGTGAAATGTGTCTTTGGAAGCATTCACAAGCCATATAAAGTATATTAAAAAATTCAATAATTTATATACCATACCTGAGGATATATAAGGATGCTGTACTGTAGCAGACCAGTAGCTCTTCAGAAAAAGAACTAAACTTTTAAAGACAGTCAGCATCATCAATAGCAAATTTTTATAATAATTTTAATTCTTTCTCAGTGGATGTCTCTACCCTTTAAAAAATAATCTAAACATTACTTTTCAAATCCTCCCTTTAGTAAATAAATGAAGCAGCAAAACTGGAAAAAAGTATGAATCCTCAAGACATGAATTTATTTTTATTTCCAAAAGGACTTAGAGAAACAAAAGCAGATGCAAGGACCACCCTGTTCTTTGCTGTGTTAACTAAACAAATATAATGTTTTATTTGGCTGGAAGCAAGATCAGAGGTTGAAAATTGTAATATCATAGCCACAGCTCACTTTGCCCTGCAAGGAGAAATTGTGTTACTGTTTACTTGGAACTAAAGCTTTCCAAGAACTTGTATTATCTGATACCAAAGAAATCCCTTAGGCCATTTATTTAACCCACCTATATGCAAGGTCTCCAGCAGCTCTCTAGTAACTACCATCAAAAGTTAATCATGTTTAAGAATCTTTAATTTATTGTTTCGGTGTTGCCACTGTGAGGCAAGGTGGGCATTTCAGCAGAGCTCTTTTTCATGTTTTTTTGTAAAAATGGGAAAGATGGCACATATTTGCAGAAGCTATTTTTTTTAGGCAATATCCTAACAGGTGGTTAAGAGAAGGTAGCAAAACCTAGAAAATTATAAAGCAGCTCATTTATTTAATTGCTTAGATATAAAACAGTGAATCCATGTTTAGAGAAATCTCTAGGAATTTATTGATTGTGATAGCATTTTGTTTTGATTTGGTAGGGTTTTTTTGTGTGATTGCTTTGGGTTTGGTTTGTTCTGGTGGGTTATTTTCCTGTGTTAACACCATGTATAGATCATACATAGTTTTTTTTTAAAGGCTTGATCCTTTTTGCTGAGGAACTTCTCCCAAAAGACAGGCAAAGAGATAACTACCATGAAACATGTTCCAGAAAATGTAATTTCTGAGGAGAGCAAGGAGTCCTCTGAGAGCAGAGAAGTGTATAGCACTGTATACTTATTTAAATGAAGAGAGTGAGCTTCCCTTGTGGATTGAAATGGAAATGTGACTTTTTATCTTGGGATTGATAGGAGTTCTGTAAAACTGTGAACCACTTCATCTTTCTTTTAAGAAGATGCATACTCTTGAACACCAGGCCTGGTGAAGTCCTAGGTGTAAGGCAGCAGCTTCTGTGAACTCCTTCTGCCAGGGCCAGCCTCAGCACAGAAAGCAAGCCATGCTGGGACATGTACCAGGGCAGTCAGAAGCACAGAAAACCGCACATCAGTCATCAGAGGATCCTCCACCTGCCTGGATGCAGCAAAGGACAAAGTAAAATTTCTGTTGCTCTGCCACGGCTTCCACCTTCTCGCTTAAAAACCTACACAGCCCTTGGACAATGGAATCAGACTCATTTCCCTTGACTGGAGATTGAGATTGAGCTTAATTTAAGCTCCTTCTATAGAAAATTGATAGGTTTGAACCTCTCAGAGGCTGAGATGAATGAACCCTCGCAGATGATTCTTACCTACAAAGGGATTAGAATTGCTCCACTCCTCAGCCAGGTGTTTCAGTCAAGACACCACAGAAAAGTGACAGAAATAGAGGCCATAGGAGGTGATACGAAAAAGCAGTCACATCTATCAAAGGAGACTTTGACTAAGCTCTCTCGGATGATAGAAATAAACTTCCTAGTTGAGACACAATATTTTGTGGAAAAATACTATCAAAAATAAGAAGTTCCACATGTAAGCAACTGTGGTAACTGGAAGATATCAGCAAAATAAGAAATGGCTTAAAAGGTATGTGGGAGTCCTCAACACATGCGTCAACTGCCGTGGAAACAAGGTAAATTTAAGAGTGTGCCCTGTCCACACAGGAGAAATATTTTCATTAGGCTAAATTGAAAATTGAAATTAGGCTAGTTTAGAAGTAGATCTAGTGATACTGGACCAGGGTGGGGGAGGGCTGGAAAGTGTGATTGAAGATGGCCCCTTGTAGTTTTTGCTTTTCATTTATTACTTTTGAGAAAAAACTCCAACCTAAAAGTTCCCAGATGCCATTATTTCCTGATGCTGTTCTACGATTTTTTTCCTAAATTACATTATTTTAGAATAATTTTCACAACATTATTTTTTTCATATTTATTGTATGATTTGCCACCTTTCTTGATGTAGGGTGAAGACCACATAATCACAGGATCAATTTGTTTGGAAAAGACCTCTGAGATCATCAAGTTCATGACTGGACATCACCATGTCAACTAGACCAGAGCACCGAGTGCCATGTCCAGACTTTCCTTAATCACCTCCAGGAATGGCAACTCCACCACATTCCTTGGCAGCCCATTCCAATGCCTAATCACCCTTTCTGTAAAGACATTCTTCCTGATGTCCAGCCTAAACCTGCTCATCAGCAGTTTATGTCCTGCACAGATGTCTGGATTTCTGCCACAAATTAGACTTATAAACAACTAAGTTTTCCAGTTCCAAAGCATCCAAATCCCAATTTTCAAGACCAAATGTGCTGGAACAATTTATTTATTTTCATTTTAGAAAATATGATTCTTTGAGAAAAATGCAAGTGGTGTGGATGCTGCTGGTAGAGGGTGATATTAATAAGTTCATGAGTGTTTTCCAAATATTTTCTCCATTCTATTAGTATTTTTAAATAGGTAAATTACAGTGTTTTTCAATGTAAAAATAGTTAATTATTGTTAATTATAAGAACACTTCTAATATTATTTCTCTAAAGTTTGTTTAGAGTTTTTGAAAAAAAAAATTAAAAAAACAATACAAAAGAACTTTCCTTTTCTGATCCTCTTCTTGCAATTTATATATTAAATGAACAAAGTTAATTCATCTACATTTGAAGAATTTTTTTCATGTTATCCATTGCCATATTTTCAAATCAGTATTCCAATGCTGTTCTCTTTAATTACCCATCTGAACTGATTAGTCATGAACTCACAGCTTCTCACAAGCACTCACCTCCCAGCAGCTTCCACTAATGACTGCTGGATGTCCAGTTTGATCATCACTTCCTCCTGACTTATCTGAGTTTTCTGTAAAGGATTATTACAGCAGTAGCAAGACAGAATGATGTGACACTATAGTACTTTGCAGAGTCTCATTTCTAATACACTCTACACTTTTATTGCACATTTTTCCCTCTGTAGACCTCTGCTCTTCACAGACTGTATACATAGCTACGTGTTTCAAATGAAAATAAAACTCTTCTGGAAGCACATGTTATTGCAATATACACTCTTCATTTAAGGCAAAGTCTGCAGTTTAAGTTCCTACAGGAGTTTTTCCCCTCTAAAATATTTGTTCAGTCAATAGTCATTCTCTCACAACTATCTCAAAGGCATTCAGTCAAATACTTCAAGTTCCAGTAGGACAGGACTCCTACTTTCTAATGTTAGGTGAATCATTAATGGGTACAATCTCAGATTTTCTTTCAATAACAAGTAGCAGATAAAAACATAAGATGAATGCATTTCCAAAATCCTTGTCTATCTATAACTAGAACACAGAGGAAATCCTTTCTTTCAGGAATTGCAATTCAGAAAAATGTTAAACTTTTGTATTGATTAAGCACTATTGTAACTGGTTGGAATAATTTAATCCCTTTTTATATCTGTAATATAACATTCCAATATATTAAGGAATGAAGAATTATCCAGCATACTTCATTTATATTAAGTGGTTTTGAAAACTAATTCAATTTTTTCTGAAAGGAAGTTTGAAAAAGTTACATATTATTTTGCATGAAGTGCAAGTTCTCAATATGGAAAAAAACTATTGTCCAGAGATTACAGACATTTTTTTAGGGGAAATAAACCCCCTACACTTCATCCTAAGCTTCAAGGAAAAGGAAAATCTCTAGAAAACTTTTAATATTATATTGATATTGTAATAACAATGTTTCCATCTGAAATATCTTTCCAAGAGTAATACTTCCCTTCAGACCAGTCATTTGATGTCAAAATAATGACAAAGGTATTAGTCTTTATCTTATAAATTAGCACAGCCTACAAGTCAAGTCATGGAACCATATTGTCATAGTTCTGCATCAGAAAATATGACAGTACTTCCTGACAAAATTTGTTAAAAAAATTATATAAAACTTTTCTTTTTTTTTTTTTTTTCTGATAACCGTACACTAATATATGACAATTGGGTAGCTTAATCTGATATAAACTGCTCATATCCAAAGATTTCTAAAAAGCAAGGATTCCATCTCAAGGGTTTTTTTTTGTTTTGTTTAATTTTTTTTTCCAACAAATTAATTTTTCTATTTTCTTACAGTGTCTCATTGTAAGAAAACAAATAATTTATACTTATGTTTCTTTTCTGAGTTACATATTTTTTTTTATCAACAGACCAACATTTAAAGATCTTTTTTTAAGGTATGTAATTTGCCTTCAATGGTTATGAAACCTGAAGGGAAAACTGGAATATTTAACACATAAAAAGAAAAATCATTGTAGTGACTTTAGGTAAATATACATACGTATATTTTACTTGTTTCTATGTCGTAACAAGAATATTATGTACCCCATCCGCAGTACAAAAGCTTGAATAGGAAATCTTTGTGTAGTTTTCTAAGTTTTGTGGTTATCATCTGTTTAAAATTGGGAAAGTTGTAGAGGAAAAGTCTTTAATTTTGGTTGAAATGTATGTGTTACTGACTATACTGATTTACTTAAGAGCATGTGACTACAGCATGAATTTAAAGTCTTTTCCTATTTTGTGGAGAGGAGGGGGGAATTTTTTTATTCTTCTTGGGTTTGGTTTTTTTTGGTTTTTATTTAAGTTCTATCTGTGTGCATTCCTATGTTTCACATACAGAAGGAGGTAGGTCTAGCTGGGTCTGTAACACTGTCCTGCTTCAGGAAATTCTTAGCAGAGGTAGTGGTCAATTATGCAGAGAAAGAACGCTGCAGCAGGGTTTGCCAGCAGGATGTGGGGAATGTGTTACTTTCTAAATAAAACCAAGGGGTTTGTGGATATGGAGCACTCAGCAGTCTGGATATGCACCATCTGCCCACCACATCTTTGTGCCCCAATTTTCACTAGGGAGCAGTGAAGGCATACAGAGAGCAATGGACTCCTGTGGATCTCCCGGGATGGGTGACTGCAGGGCTCCAGACTTCACCTAGAAGCAGACCTATCCCTTGCTCATACAAAGGAAATTGGTCTCCAAGTAGATGCTTGTCTGTCCCTGTGAAGTGAAATCAGGAGACTATGGACTGGTATGAAATACACTGGCAAGAAATAGTAACTCTTTAAGGTGATTCTTTCCTCTTCTTGCTTCCTGGAAATATTCTGAAAATGTTACTTTTTTATAAAATAATTACATCAGATGCCATTGGTTCTTGACTGTTCAAAACTAGCAAAAACTTACAAGTATGGATTACAGGTGAGTGCTGAGTAGTAAAACATAACTTTTTAGAAAATAAAGCATCTTGATTTATCTTCTAATCACCTTTGAAATATTGATGTAGTGCCTGTGAATACTGATCATCACTACAGAATAAACCAGAAAAACTGTCTTAGTGAAGTTTGATCAGCAACAGTGGATGTGTGTGTTCAAAGAGCCTAGCCTAATATGAGAGTCAATATGTTCAGGCTTACTGCCAGCATATTTCTTGGACTAAGGGAATCAACTGTTCTGTCACATGTTTTCATTAAGTATTTTTGGGAGTTTAGTCCCTGACAATTACTTAATACAATTATTTATATATTAGGAAAGATGACTGCATATTGAGGAATTTGTTCTAATTTGATCAAAATTGTTAAGAAGGAGGTGAGGTGCATTAGACTCAGCTGCTGTGAAGGATAAGCACGTCATCATTCTCTTAATTAAAACTTGAGTATGTCTCACAGGATAAATAGTGTAAAAACATAAGGACATCAAAATAAATGCATAAAAATCTCACATTCACTGTTCTTCCTTATTACCTGTGTTAGATATGTTTTCCCAATTTGTCAAGAAAGTTGTTTATACAGTTCATCTCAATTCCTGATCCTTTTCTAATCACTTTGTCTTGTGTGCTATTGATAATAATTTTTGAACTCAGTTGCCTACATTTGCCCCCAGCTTCTCCTTGAAATGGGAAAGAATTGCAGCTGTTTAATCAAGTTACACAGCAAGTAATTTTAAGTTTCTTTCTAATTAGTTCAATGAAGGTTAAACCATATGACAATATAGACTAAGTTTGATAATTACATACTTCATTTAGGGGAAAAAAGTGCTCATACTGGTGAAATTAGTAAGACTTTTGTATTCTTCTTCCTTGATATTATCCCTGTTTCACTCAAACTGAATATATCACCAGCTGGAGAAATGTGCAAAAATAACTTCCATAGGCTAATATAATTAGCTAACTAGGGCCACGCAGAGTCCTCATAGGAATAAAAACCACCAACCCCCAATCACCAGAAAAAAGACATGTGAAAATACATACCAAAACAACTACTATATTCACATATAAAACCAGACAAAATTGAATGAAACCAGAGATTTTTTTTCTTTACAGATTCTATGTCAGTTAGATAAATCTGGAAAAAAAAAATTGATTTCTGTAGAAATATTGCTGATTTCAGAAGGTACAAATGAGTCAAGATTGAGACCCCAGAAGTAGCATTTCATGATCCTCAGTTGCAAAGTGTCTTTAAAAAATCTTGTTCTTATGGTTCTGAAGAAGAGATAAAATAAAACAGAATAAAAAAAGGAGCGCAAGTAATTTGTTTTCTTTTTACATAATTTCAGTAAAGGCCAGATTCCAATTCCAATAATATTTAAGTAGCTTCTGCACTAAGGGATTCTAACCTTCATCAAAGGGAATCTTACTAAGACTTACAGCAAAGGTCAGCTTTCTATTGACTGGTCATAGGTTTTGTGTGTACTTACAATGTGAGATTGCTAACAATGCAGTGATTTATAGGATTTTGAATATATCTTTGTTGTTCAGGAATAAAAACCACCAAAATCAGCAAATAATATATTTTTATTTCCTTATATTAGGGTTTTAGATACTAATTCAGGTATCATTTTTCTAAGTCCTAATACAAATTTAATTCGTTTGAAACCCAATCCTGAAAACTTTTTTCCTTCTAAGCAAATCTTATTTTCTTTTCAGCTAAAAATAATGACATTCATATATGTTCAAAAAGCATGAGAAACACAGATTTTATAAATGTAAAAATGACCAAAAGTAAGTTATTCCGTCCACTTGCAAAAAAACAGACAAAAAATCCAAAGACATAAAAGTTATCAATCTTTGTTAAAGAAATGGAAAATCTATGGTCATGGACAAACAATTTTAGTCCAAAATTTATAAAAGCCAAATATTCTAAAACTATTTTGGCTGATATTGGAAACTGGTTTTATTTAATTAATGATACAGTAATATTTTGATATATTAACTATACCCATTTATGATACTTCCTTTCACTCTGTTTTTAAATTTTACAAAAAAACCAGTATTTTAAAGATCCTTAATGGTCCTAAGTTGTCTCTAAGAGTGCTTAATTTGACCATACCCTTATGGAGACATAATATTTTACACTGCATAAAATACTCTGATTTTACCTTCTATTTTTATGTCAATAGTTTGAAAATAATTCCTGAAAATAATTTCTTTTTTATTAAATAGGTATCTGACACAATAAAATAATTACTGTAATGTAGGATCAGTCTTAGTTTCTAATAAGTGCTGCTGTAAAATTACTCCCATTATAGACATTCACTTCTACAACCAGCAGGTGATACTCAGTTCACCTTCATCAGTGAGCCTGATATACTACAACTGTCACAAAAAAGCACTTTTAATCATTAGGTGAATGAACTTTTAATCAGGTAGCTGAATATAATCACCTTTTGAATACTCACACACACAAGTTTATATAGAGTACTAGATGATTTTTGAGAAGTAGGTACCAGAATTAAATGAGTTCAGAAATCTAACCTCTCAGCTCAATTAATTTTAATCTGGCACAAGTATAGATTCTATTAGCCTTTAGTATGATAAATAGTATGTCTCCTCAGTAAAAACACATCTAGTGAGAAAAGCATTAAATGCTATTTGAATAGCAGAACTTAATCCACGGTAAATAATTGGAAAGGGCTCATTTGAGTTCTTGCTCTCCTTAAAAAAAAAAAAAATAAAGTCATTTAACTACACAGACTGAGTATTAGTCTTAACTTGACACAAGAACATTATACTGTTTGTCTTTTCTGAATGCAAGTGGGGTCTCACAGTTAATTCTTTCATCCAACAGCTATCTCTTGAAAGATTTGTCCCTGCTAAAATCTCCATTTCCTTTGGAATTCACAGGATACTTGACCAGAGTGCTACTATTTATTATAGGGAGGAGAAACTGGATTTGAGTTGGTCAACACCTGTTGGAAGGGGTTTTCTAACCACTGTTGTGGTTTCAGCCAGCTGGCAATTTAAGCACCTCCAAGTACTGCTAAGCACCAGCTGCTTGTTCCCCACCCCTCCACGATGGAATGGGGAGAAGAATCAAAAGTAAAATTGCAGTTTGGGATGAGAACATTTGAAAAAAATAAACAAAACATATTATTAATAATAATAATCAGTAATAAAAATCACAACAATAATAATAAGAAGAAAAAAACAAACAAAACCAAGTATTGCATAATGCAGTTGTTTCATACCTTCTGACCCTTACCAGATCCCATCCCTGAACCCTATTTAAGCCCCCTTGGAAGTAACTTTCCCAGCTTGTATACTGGACAGGATTTATCGTGTGGAATATCCCTTTAGCTAATTTGAGTAACCCACCCTGGCCCCCTCCCAAACTTTTGGCATTGTCCCTCACTGGCAGAACATGAGACATAAAACGTCTTTGATATAAGATAAATACTTCTTAGCACCCACCAAACATAAGTATATTATCAACATTATTCTCATACAGATTCCAAAACACAGTACTGTATCAGCTGCTAAGAAATTAACGTTATATCACATGAAGCCATGACAATTATAATTTCCTACAGACAGCTGTGGATCATTTCTGCTGTGTAGACAAACATTCAGTACCTTTGAATTATATGTGCAGCCGTTATCATTAAACACTGAATTAGGGAAAATCATACATTTATTGCAAAATACCTGGAAGGAAGAATCAGTATGCTTCTAGATGAAGTGTAGCACTTCTTAAAAATTCTTGACAACTTGAGAAGTTTTAAAATTAAGAAGCAAGAAAATTAGAAGAACAGTGATTTCAGGTGGAGGAATAAACTTGTCTCTGACATCTGCTTATTGCTGTTCTTATTTTCTTTACCTTCCTTAACGGGGCTAACGTGCTCCTCCCATTTTGTATTACATAGATCCTTCCTGACTTTGAAGTTCCTTCTAGAGGAATAAGGAACTTTCAAAATATTGGTGGAAGTAATTGGGGTAAACCAGAAGCCTTGTGGTTCTTTAGTTTTTCCATTTTTTTTTTTTCCTGAGGTATTCAGGATCTGTTTGTATTCTTAAACTTATGGTACACAAGATTCCTTACTCCTGTTGCCATGATCATCTACATCAGACAAATTTTTGTGCACTTGCTGTGTCTTCTAGAGTAAGAAAATTTATTCCTTTAAAATTAATCCTAAGTTTTGGGAAACAGTTTAGGGACCTCTCTTAATAGGCAGCATGAATTACACTGCACCATGTTTATCTCCCTTTTGGATAATATTTTACTCTAAAGTTATCACACTTATTTTATTGTATTTTGCATTGTCACATTCTACCATTTTTGCTGTAGAAAACTCCTCTCCCCTATGCTACAACATAGACCTCTCATTACAAGATATTTTAAATGATCCTTGGTGAGCTAACCTTACCTGAAATTATGATATGGCATCATCTACAAGCTTTTGCTGTGCTAAGTTAATGCCTCTATATCAGCTAAGTTGAATGTGCTTAGCTGTCCATTTAGGAGTAAAGCTTAATTATTTGACATTTACATTTATGATACATTTACACAGAGCCCAGGAATCTGTATATAAACATGAGTTTCCCCATACTTTTTATGTGTGCCAGTGTATGTGTATATGCATTACCAAATATTTTCTACAGTAAAGTTTCTGCTCTAAATTATTGCTGTTAAATGAATGTCCTGCTGTTCAAAATAAAATTAAATTGAAAGTGTCATTGATTTGGTGTTACAGATGTTCACTCTTGGCTATTTACTATCACTATACTATATACTATACTATATAACTACTATTTACTAACTGTGTGTAGCATCACTTTGAAAAAATCAGCAGCAAAGATGGCTTTATTATGTCAATGGCAATTTCATGAGATGTTTGCACTTGTTTACACATTTAAAATTGATTAAGAATAGTAAAGAAACTTTCATAAGTATTAATATTGCATTGAAATTTTCAAAAATCTGGCTGAGCACAGGTTTAGTCTGTTCTTATGTGAAAAGCAGACCCCTTGAGACAGATCTCAAAAAAGGGAAGAAAACTGTAACTGTGAGTGCTTGTCATGCACTATATGTTAGCTTCAAAGAATATTTTAACACCTAAAACTGTATGTTTACAGAGAACATAAATAACCACAGGATATCCATTATGAGAAACTCTCATTATTCAGTCCTATTAAATGTCAAAGTGTCTGAGAAAATTAAAGAAAAAGGTGTACTGATATGAACAGACAAACTGCAAGCCTTGTAAAATGCATGAAATGGAACTCAGAGCAGAGCTAAGTGAAGAATTCTAATATAATATAAAGCACATTGCCATAAATCTTTTCAAGTTACTTACATCATAAAGAATTTACGTACTTCTGACTACTTGTTGCACACTCCTGAATATTTCTTCATCTTTCCAATTCTTAGAAGCAGTATTGAGAATCAATAGAAAATGAACCATGAAGGTTCTGAGGCCCAGGGGGAATGATGCAAGTAAAAGAGCAGCAAAAGAAATAACAGCAGTGATATAATAACAACAGAACTCCTTGCCTTCTGCTATAGATTTCTATATCTTGTGCTTTTTTTATTCACCCAGAACACAGAATATTCTCATTTTAGGTCTTTGCTTAATAAATTGATTCACCAAATATACCCAGCAATGTAATACATTTTAGTCATAATCAATTGCAGCCATTTTGGGACATAAAAACTGAAAAAAATAGAGCATTTTATTCCAAACCACTGTTCAATAATAAATGGAAGCTGTGTGCTATGTATATAAATAAATAAATGGATTTTTAAACTATTTTTGATAAAGCAGTAATCTTTTTCATACTCCTTGAAAAGAACTACTGTGGCCTTGATTTATCAGCTGTTGGATTTCCTAATAAATTTTTCCAGTCATCATCTATTTCTTTACCCTTAGGAGCATTTTTATTAACCGATAAAGCAATCATTCTCATTTTTATCTTTGTGTCTTAGATATAAAATGTATTGTGTGACAATTTGAACAACATTGTCACACCTGATAAGCTTAAAATGGCAGAATTAGTGTCCTCTATTCAAAGCAATAATTGGCATACCCAATCTTTCAAGAACAGTGAGTAGTACACGATACATACAAATTTTCTGGGTTTCTTTCTCTGATGCATGGTTAGACAGGTGGACTTTACATTCAGTTATTCATTTGGTTTTGAGAAGTTTCATAATGTTGATTTGCTAACCACAAAATTTGGGGTTTCTTAAGAAGAATGAAGGACTTAAAAGGATTTAAACTCTAATTAATGTATTATATTTATATATAGAGTTGTATTTTTTTCTGATAACAAGAAAAATCTATAATCTGCATTGCAGATAATCCCAACAATTCACCCACTCACTGAGACAATTAGATCTGGAGCAGGCTTGTTTGACAGTAGAGCCAATATCCTTCTTGTTTAATAGTCCATCCCTGAAATCCAAATCTCTCCAATTTAGCAGCAAGGATCTTGTAGGAGACTACAATTACTATTTTTATCTAATTCAGATAACAATAATATTTATTTTTCTTTCTCATGGTTGCTTCCTTATTTAAAAAAGTAATTTAAAAAACATAATATTTTCTAAGACATATAGAGCTCTTTTCTTCACAATTTTGTGCTGAGTGGGTTATTTACCTGAATTAATGCATTTTCTTTATTCAGTTGGATGACTCACCCCATAATATACAGGATTGTGTATCAGGAGTATACTAATATTTTTTAAATAGCTGATGATTATTTTAAAGATCTCTTATCACATTTTCTCCTTCATGGAAATGAAATCCAGAAGTAATGTGAAAAAATGTGAAAACCACTTTGTTGTTATTTAGTTCTAGCAGCTCAGGGTGCTTTTTAAAGAAATGACAATATTTCCTTTGATGTATGTTTGTATTTAAATAATAATAAGCAAAATTAATCTGATTCAACTATATTAAACAATCTGACATGTTTCAATTTTCATCCTCCATCAAATTTTTGATCATAGAAACTAAAGGAAACACATTATTTGTATTTTGCAAATGACTGTGAAACAATACTATACCTAAGTAGGTAGTAACTCCATGAAGTTACAGAATGTTAGTTTCTCTGACAGTGAAAGACCTCAGTAGGTTATAGATTCAGATACTCTTAGTTCCTGAGTGGCAGATTTGGCTATTCAAGGAAAATGCAAACATTTTTGATGGTGTTGATGTCTCATGAGGTGGAACTACAAGTAATATTTTGTTTTATGACGTGAACCAATTTGAAAAACTTCCATATAATAAAGAAGTGTAGCAAAACAGAGATGCTTTGTCCTCAAAAAATTCAGCCAAGTCTGAAGGATGGAGAGAAACATTCTTGTAAGAGGTGAAAGGTATTGAAATAGAGAAAGAGAATATTAAATGTTTGATTAGTTTGCAGAGGGATTAAATCTGATTTATGTTTGTTACTTCTTCCAGTAATTGTAAATTTGTGTTTTAATGACCATAATTAATAACTGATCTCATTTTTTTCCCAAACATACGCTAATTTTTGGTCAGTATCACACTGATTTACTATATGGCCTCTGTCTGCAGAAAGATTTATAATATTTCATTACACCTATGAAGAAAATGCTGATTAAATCGTCCCAAAGGGGACAAGTTTAATTTACAAGGAATTATGGGACATATAACAAAGGAATAAAATAGCTGTTCTAAAATGAAGACCAAGACTGTATAGAGGACAGGAGGTCACTACCCCAAACAGTATGTAGAAGCAAAAAAGAAAATAAGAGGAATAAATATCAGAAAATTTATTTCTGCAATAATAACATTATTTGCCCCTCAACTCCTAAAAATTTCCAGAGATTTGTTCCAAAATGCCTAATGCTTACACTTATTAAAAGAAAAATTAAATTAAATGCTGAAGAAGAACTCTTTCAGTGTTATTAGTATAATAGAAAAATAAAGGAATCAATTTTGTTGTGGACACAGTCATTCAGGAAAAAGCATTTAATTTGACTTGAAAGAAACATCGCTAAAAAAAGTCTGTTGGATCATTAAGGAGGTTAATTAATAAGTACATTATGAACTATGAATAAATGAAAAATGCAGATTCTCAGAGTAATGAAAATAATGTTCAAGGTCAGGTATCAAAAAACAGATATCAATACTGATGTTTTAGAAAGAAATTTTCAAAATAGAAAACAATTTTTTTTTTCAAATAGTCCCCACAACACAGTCATACAGCTTTGTACACAGGAAGGATAGAGTGTATGAGTTCATGGACATGGACAGCATCAAAAACCTGCAAAACATTAGTATAAAGACATATAAAAGATAATGAGGGATAGTAGGTGTCTTAGGAGTAGAATGAAGCAGAGGATGACAAGGGGAATAAGTTTTTCTCTTTTAAATAAACCTCTATAATTTTCAAATAATAACATGAATCCTCATGCATTCCAACTAGCTTAAAAAGAAAATAAAGGCTCTGATATTAATTTCAGAAAACCAGAAAGTATATGCTGTCTTAATATTAGAAGAAGACTCTATTACTAATCCTAGAAGACAAGAATATGTATTTTCCCAGTGACTTCTTCTCTTGCCCCAAACCAGCTATTCAAGGTAATTAGTGCACAGAGTAATTGAAGACTTTAAATGTTTATAGCCAGAGAGGTAAACAAGCAATTAGTGGTAGGACAGGTGTGAAAGAAAGTTAAGTTAACTTCCAGCTATGCTGGAAGTATACAGTCTATGTTTGCCTTAAAATATAACAGCATATTTAGGGAGATCTAGAAGCAAAACAAAACATGCACGTGCAAAAAACCCCACAAACAAGCAAATAACCAAGGCAAGGCTGAAAGAGTCAGGAAGGAATTTGTGTTTAAGATTGTCTGAAAGAGGCTGTGCCCTTCAGGAAATTAACTTAGGTCTGACACAAAGCAGTATAAATAAAATCAAGGGTGAAGGCTGTTGCAGAAAGTTAGTCTTGGTTGTGCTGATATTTCAGAGGCACAAAGACATCAACCATTAATGAAAGTCAACATAACAAGCCTCTTCCTGCCTAAAAGAAGTGTGGAGTACTTTCACAGGGATAATTACTATTGGAAGAGCCAGGAGTGAATTTTCTGTTCCTTTTTTCTGTCCATATGATGGGAGTTGACCAAATATTAGTGTCTTTCTGAAGGCACAGAAACTACCTTTTGAAAAATAACAAAATGAATGTATTTTTATTGCCCTAGAGGAAATAATGGATTAGACCTGGATGGCAATCACAAGTAGGCAGAATTTCCTAGAAATCTAATAAATCTGATTCCTTATTTTGTGGAAGGATTAGAGAACATCCCTCTACTTTCACAAAATTTTTAATCTTTTGTTTAATATTATCACAGACAAAATATCTGTAAAACAGTTTTCATCAAGAGTCTCATAGATATATGCCAGAGAAATTCCTAAACAAGCTACCTGTCTTGGTATTAAACTTGACATAAAAAAGGATTATTTTTATTTAATAAAGTTAATTCTTGAGTTTTAAAAAAATAATTTTAACATCATTAATTCAGATAGTTTATATAGAACACTGAAGAGAGCAAGCAAACAAATAGTGCACACACAGAGGGGTACAATTTACTCTGGCACAAAGATCATTGTGGCTTATTCATTACAGGAGAAACAAAAGTGGTTTCCTGTCTTCTTTTTCCTCTAAGAGAAGAGATTTAGAGAATGATTTTGGGGGGGAAAAGGGAAGGTAGGGAGGAAGGAAGGCTTCTTTTTAAATAGTTAACATGCATTTATTATTTATTTAAGGCATTATTCTGATGAAGAGTGTTCTTCTATGAAACATATACAGCCATTTCATACAAAAGACAATATGAATTTGGACATATATATTTTCAAATGTGTCTGTTTTGTTTTGCAAAGATTCTGCACATATGCCAAAATATTCAATATCTTCAGTATGCAGCTTCAATCAATTGTGAGATAGTAAACTAAAAACAATTACCTATACTAACTTTCAACTTCGATTGTCTAACTTTTTTTGTTACAAGAGATAACTAAGAAATTTAAATGGGTTTTAATATTATAATGAAATTTTCATTAAGTATTTTCTGTAACTATTTATTAGAAAAAATATATTAGACATAATGTTATGCCTTCAGGCTAGTAATATTCCAATTAAAATTAAGCATTTAGAAGACATTTAAACTCCACCACTACTTTATGAGCAGCTTATGTTGCAATATATGTTTCATCACGCTGGTCCTGGTAGAATTACTTTATTTCAAATGCCCCAGAGGTAGCCTGAGGCAAAACCTCTTGCTTATCCCTCTGCTGTTATAATCCTTTTCCTGTATATGACCTACTGAGAGCTACTTACACGTATCTGGCTCCGGGTATTCCAGTTGCTTGTTCACACATCTCTGAGCAATACTGCTGTATTGTCAAGTCCAGCTAAACGAAGCTTTATACCGGGAAGATTCATTAGGCTGTTTTATTAGGTAGATGATTGACTGCATTAAGAGCCTAGAATGAAACTTTATAGCTTGCAGTACTTGAAGAAAGGAAAAGTGGAACAGCTGTTATAAACAGCCATGCCAGATTTAGTGCAATAAAATAAAAATCAAGACAGAGAAGAAAGGGAAATAAGGTCACTTTCTCCTTTAGTACAATATACATTATGTGGTAAATAATCTGTTTAACTGAATGTGGAATAGGGGAAATTATAAAACAGAAACTTTCTAGAAAATTTCTAGCTTGCTTTCTGAAGTAGTCAGCAAAACTAAATAGATTGAGAAGACAGTATAGTGTTAAACAGCAAACCTTTTCCTAAAATGATAAGATGTGGAAAAGGAATTAATTCCAAAAAAATTAGAACAATTATGACAGAACACATTTAAATTTAATGTTATGCAGAAGTATAAAAAAACCCTATCATCATTATTATACTCATAGAAAATCAATATGAATGCTCACATTTAGAATACATGCAAGAATACTGTATAAGATTTTTTGGTTCTTTCTACCTACTTACCTACATCAACTACAGTAATAAAATACAGGACTTACATAGAAGGACTTACTTCTTATGATGTCTATGCTGACAGAGTGCAAGTGTGACATCAAAACAAAGCAAGAAGGAAATAAACAGGGGTACAGAGATCCTGCAGAACTCAGACTTGTTCAGTTACATGGGGACAATTTTTTTTCCTGATCAAATCTCTTAAATATCAGGAGTGTGCTTGTTCCTGTTCTGTAGGAAACTTCACCATACATTTTTTTGCACTTCTACTTGATTCCAAGTTAAAATACTATATGCAAAACAAAAAACAAAAAACAAAAACAAAAAAACCCAACAAAACCCAAAGTATTTACCAGCAACACCATATATTTAAATACAAAATGCTGAAATAGTTTTAATAGTTTTATAATGGGATTGCTGCTCTTGCTGAGAAATAATGTTGTCATAATAAATACACAGGTTACTTTAAATCCTCCTTTTGTAATATGCAACCAACTACTTTTTTGATTTTCACCACATCATTTGTTCCTAAACATCCATATTTCAACATTTTTTTTTGCAGACAAGGTACATATTTGGGGCATTGATAAAATAGATAGAATAGACATTACTAAATTAGACCTTTCTAAAAGAAGCAGGTGATGTTTTCCACAGCTTCTTTCACAGACAATTTTTAATAAGTATCTTGCAAAGTCAGAGCCTATTCCTACTCTCTTTTAATAACTACAATCACCTGACACTTATCAATTGAATGTTATCCGGTTGTAATAGGTCAGCTAATTATCCTGATCATTAACCTTTAAGAGTACAGAGGCTATGATAATCAATGCCACCCTTGGTGTGTGCCACATCATCTAATGAGTCTGTGTCAGAAAACGAACTCTTTCACCTCCCAATGGTGCAGGTTTTCATCATTAACTTTCTTAGTCATTTGGCTTCTTAAAAGAATATGAGAAAAACTGGCACCTGGCATGAATCAGCTTATTAAAGGAATGTATAAAATAAAACTGGTTACTGAAGATAGAATAAAGGCAGCAATATTTCCAAAAAGCTGTATGAATCATGCCACAATTTGGAAGCATCAGGAAATTTTTAATAGTCAGAAAAGTTGGCAGAAAGTAGCAATCAGTTAAATATAAGGAAAAAGCTGCTGTATCTAGTTTATAGTTAAGTGGAAGCCTTAAGTGGAAGCCACTATCATAAACAGAACGGAGGGTAACAATTCAGGAATGCAATTAATTTACCCTAGCAAACTTTTAAGTACATTTTTTGTTTCAGTTTCATGTAAGTCATAGGAAGATAATATTCTCCTTCACCTGAAGAATATAAAACACAAGAGCAAGCAAAGTGACAAAGGGCAAGGTGTGCATATGAATCTCAGTAAAAGGCTAGAATTAAGCATGTCGTATCAGGTCATTATCTAATAATCAAAGGACTGATAAAGAAAGACTTATCCAGGACACTCTTCATCCTCTGTATTTTATAGTTGGATGAATCACTCTCTATTTTTTTCAAGTGCCTTTTGATCTTACTAAACTCTTACCATCAATGCCTATTTTTCAAAGGGCTTAAGCCAGGAATACAAATCCCAACTAGACATGAAATGATGGCCACTGCCAGTGAATTGAAACCTGAGCAGGGGACATTTTTCAACACTTTTCCCTAGTGTCAGAGGCCTAGTATTTTTTTTTTTTTTCAACATGGTGGGCTAATAATTTTCTGTTAATAAGCACATAGTATCAGAATTGAGATCCTGAAAAATATGTACACAAGGTTAAGTAGTAGACATTTCACCTTCCAGGGAAAAGGCATGGGCTACTGTGCACATATATACTAGTTACTGCTTTGTGAAGCTAAATTTTTTGCAACTGAAATGTTTATTCTGTGAAATTTGTTAAATTGGCAAAATGTTAACTACTAGAACTGGAAATCAGCAAAGATGGAAAATAAATTAGAAAAGCATCTGATGGAAACCTAGGCATAGAACTGTATTTAAAGACTGAATCATACATTAACAAACTGAACAAACAAGAACAAGCTGTGAAATACATGGTTTTTACAGAGGAAGAAAGCTCCAGCAAACAAACAAAAAATATGGACTTGGTCCAAACTCCAAACACAGCTATTATGGGATTTTATTTAAATATATTTTAGGAGATTAACATGACAAAGGATAGAGTACATCTTATGAAAGGATGTGTAAAAAGTATCACCATAGAAACTTGTTTGAGAAAATCAGAATCTCTCTTCAAACTCTGGCATAAATTTGTGTAATTTGACTTATATGAATGCAGATCTTTCACAGAGAAACACTGAAAACTTCATTAGTATGGGAAAGAAAAGGAGATAAATTTAAAGAACAAAATGAAGCTTTGCAGGACATCATTTAGACCATGAGATAGGTATGCATCTGTTGTTTAAGATAAGACCAACACTCCCACAATCTATTCAATGATGCAATTGTTAAAGAAAAAAGTTATTTTCATGATCAGTGTAAAGCAAAATATTTTAAAGAATCCTTTTACAATCCTTATGTGTGTACTAAGGAAATAGAAGGGTGTTCTCCTTTCCAGTTATTGCCCCATGTCTGTCAGAGCTGAAACATTTTGGGGAATTGAGGGACGTAGTTTTAGCTGCATTTAGTGACTTCAACTAAAAATACATTTAAACTTTTTAGACACAAAGCAGAATCTTAGTGTTGGAGTTCTCTTTCAAAATAAGCTTTGTTTTTCACTCAGTTGTGTTTAAATTACAGTTTCTTGGCTCCCTCCCTTCATATGAAAGCTGAAATTATATGGATCTCTATAGAATGTCTGTCATAGGTTGTAAAGTTTGTACCCTCTCTGCCTCTGGTAACTGTAATAAAAATGAGATGAAACCAAGCATTAAAAAAATCCTAGAAACAAATGGACTTCCTGCAGCTTATTGGCAAATTCAGGAGGAACATGACTTTTCCCAGGAGGCAAAATGTGGAATTGACAGTAATCATAGGGCTGAAATAATCTTTCACATCTGCCTCAAATTAGATTAGCTTTTTTCAAAGTGAATTTCCTTTTAGACATAATTTCTTTTGAAAATCTTTATGTTTTTACTTTCTTGCACCTATAGGTAAAATGATCAGAGTAATACAAAAAAAAAATTCTCTTCATCTTAATTTATTAATGGTTATATCACTTGTTTAATTAATAGAAAGAGGCACAGTTTTTCCTTAGACAAATTTCACATCATTGCCTCAAGGCTCTTGATTCCTACTTATTGATTAGACATTCATGGCACTATTTTTCATTATCTCAAAAGTATTTCTTCAGTTTCAGCCTCTTCTGCTTCAATCCAAATTATATTTATCATTTTTACTCAGCACCTACAGTCTAATTCAGTCTAGAAAGTGCATCTGTGCCTTATTCCTGACAAGGGCCGTGTTTTTGACTTCCTCATCAGCTTCCTGAACCAAAACAAACCAATATATACAGTTTTGCAGGAATGGGTGAGGCTTTCATGCTTATTTACCTGCTTGAAAGTCTAGGGATTTGCATTAATTACCCCCAGCTTTGATAAAACAGCCTTTTCCTGAATTTATGCATCCATAATGTTGTGCATCTTGGTGTTATGGTCTTTGAAGTTTCCATGCTTCCAAAGGCTTTCATCTGTCACAAATGGAAATGAGCTTGTACTGATGGGGCCAGGTTGCAGTGGCATAACTCCATCAGAGGAAAATTTACTGCTTGATATTTGAAATATTAGCAACAATTATCTGTCATATAGATTTAATCACAGTGTATTGTAACTAATAAACTCCAGAAGAATGAATAGATAAAATTGACTTCAAAAGTAGAAAAGCAGGAATGAGCTCTGTGGCTTTCTGTTTTGTCTGGAGAGCAAATATAGATATTAGTTCCAGAAAAGACAGATATTTTTCTCATTAGAGCAAACAGTATTTCACAGGTATTTTAGGTATTGCTATAGCTTATGACAAGGTGTTTGGGGGTATCATTCATGAATGACTAGTAGATAAGAAGGTAGTTCAAACATATAATGAAGCTCATGAATGTTGCAAAACAGGAATGTCAGAATTTAAAAAGCCTTGTGAAGCTAGGACCCTGCTGGCCAACTCAATCTAGTGGGTGCTCAATGAATTTTAAAGATACTCTTAAAGAAACTCAGATACAAAATCTTTGAAAATGTTATGCATTGTATTCATAAAATCATCAAAGACTCAATTATAAATCTGAATCTCAGATATGAATCACTGAATTGATATGAATCTCAGATATGAATCTCCTATCTCTGAATTAGTACATTAAGCCAAAACATGGCTCAAACCATTATTGAAATCAAAGAGAGGGAAGGTGACTTTTATGATATGTTGTTAAAGAAAACTCTGTAGACCAATGTCACATCTTGGTGCAGACAGTAAAAAAAAATGGTGTGTACATGAATAAAGAATCAATAAGATTATGCATAAAGATCCTTCCAAAAATCTTTCAGGAAGATCCCACATCAATTGCTCCTAAAAAATAAAATTCTAATGATCGACTGTGGTTCTGCCCCCGGCAGCAGATCAGCCCCATGCAACCGCTAGGTCACTCCCCATAGTGGGTGGGGGAGAAATCAGAAATTTAACAGTATGAACGTTCATGAGATGAGATAAAGAGACTGATAGGTAAAGGAAATGTGCACATAAAAGGCAAACCAAAAAGAGGAGTTCTTTCATAACTTTCAATGGGCAAGCAGGTGTTCATCCATCTCCAGAAAAGCCAGGCTCTGTCACGTGTAGCGGTGACTTAAATGCCATAACCCTGAATACTCTTCCTCTTTATTCCTCACAGCTTTTATTGCTGAACGTGACACCTCATGGTATGGGATATCCCTTTGGTCAGTGAGAGTCAGCTGTCCTGCCTCTGTTTCCTCCCAAACTCTCATGCACCCCCATCCTGCTTGCTTTCAGGGTAGCATGAGAGGGACTTGACAAGATATTGTGTATGCACTCCTACGAAGCAAATTAGCTCTGTGCCAGTCAAAACCAGTACAGGAGCTAAGAGATATGGTCCCTGTCTGCCTCAGCAAACAAAAAATAAAGAAACAAAAGTAAAAACAAGATATTAATTTTCAGTATAGTTCAAATGCTGGAACCCTACCAGAATACCGGTGGAGACACTTAGTATATTCAACATAGATAGAAGAAAAAGGATGAATAGTGAGGGATAAAAATTGTACATGACATACAATTTCATACAAATTTGTGATCACTGGCTTAAACGTGACTACAGAGTGAAGGAATATTTCATAATGTGTAATGACAACACAGTAAAGGAAATACAGTGTTGATAACTAGGGATAGTATAAGAGAAAAGGATGAATGATGACATGGAACAGGGCACAGATTTAGTTTATAATTTTTAGGAAAAACCTGTTAGGAAAGGGTATGAAAATTCCCTTGTGTGGAATTGTGGACTGTGGAAATTGAATACCAAGTTATTATGTATTTGTTACAATTAAGGCAACAACAAAAATGGATGGCTGAAATTACCAAGCAATAAATTTAGAGCAAACAAAATTGGGTAACTTTTGTATGATGTATAATTACACTGTGGAACTCATGAATGCAGACAATAGAACTGTACAGAGACTTTTAAATAGACTAGGAAATTCAGAGAAAATAACTCATTGTTATCTATTTAGATATGGTAAGGTATAATCTTTGTTTCAAGAGATGTTTTAGTCAAAGATTGTTGTAGCTGGAAGACTGAATCTGTCAAAAAACCCATAATTGCATCAGTCATTGGGTACGTCTGTGATCTTTAACTGTATTTGCTCTGGTTCTCAGTATCTTTTACATTAGTTTCTCCTTCAGATTGCTAACAAAAAAATAATTAACTAGATGAAATGAGGCTTTATTGGGAGATAGTAGAGCTGTTGTGTTTTTAGAGAAGGGAAGAATGGAACCTAAGTGGTGAAGCAGAAGAATTCTTGTTGGCAGTATTAGAAAGTTTCAATTTGACAACCCTTTTAGTGTAGGAATTTTTAATTTATAATCAAAACCTCCCTTAGCACAACCTGAGACCTTTTCTTCTTTTCCTTTTGCTTTTTATCTGAGAGAAGAGACCAATCTCTGCTTTGCTACATCCTTTTTTAAAGTACTTGTAGAGAGTATAAAAGTATACCTCTAGGTATACTTTTATGAATATATTTTGATGATCACACTCTCTTGCAGTCCTGTGATAATTAGTAAATAAGAATTACTTGGATTCCTTTTGAACAGAATATAAGGCAGGCTCAGAAAAGCCAGTTCTGTCAGAGATAGTGCTGACCTGGAGAGATAAAGGAAAAGAGTATGGAGAAAACATAAATTAAGGGACAGTTCTAGATTTTCCTAAAGGAAACAAACCCATGGCCATTCCCCTGTTTATCCTCATGCCTATAGCTGTGAGTTAAGTAAGGTCAAAGAAAATTCATTTCTGTCTCAGGAAGCAACCTTTTTCCTGTTGTTACCTCTCTGTGTTGACCAGAATTAATTCAGCAGTTATTGCTCATCTGAAACCTCTCTGAATGCTACTGACATTCAAACTCCCTACTTTCAAGAAGAAAAACTTCCCAAAGAAATATCAATTTAATATTTTCTCAAAATAGTGTTCCAAGAAGTCAGTTTAAATAATAAGAGACATTACTGTAGTTATGTTAGAACAATAAAAGGAAAATTAAAATTATTACTTTCTTACATTTTAAATATGTTATTTATAACTTGCAAAATATTATACATGCAGGAATTCTATGCTTTTATTTTGCTTTTAAGTCCATGACCAATTAATGGAAATTTGAGCATGAGAGATAAGTAAAATAATAAATATGATTTTAAGAAAGTGTTTATTTTTAAGGTATTTGAAATAACTTAGTAATAACGTTTGAAAGAGCAGACTGATAGGGATTTTGAAGAAAGCATTTTGGAATTATATTGTTATTAGGATAATGAAAGCTTGCTGTATGGCTGAAATTGTCAGTAGAGATGTAGATGTAGTTGAAACCAGACAAGTTAGTGTCCTGTTCTGTGCACAAGTACCAAGAAGAAAAAGCACCAGGAAATACCCGCTATGTCAAATTGCCAGCTTTCTGAACAGAAAAGAACAAAGGCTCCAGAGTTCAAAAGAAGCTGCTTTCAAAGCCACTATTTGTTTGTAAATTTTCTGACTTTTGCTCTCAATATGTGTCAGCACCACTTTGATATAAACATCAGAGCATAGCCTGAAGCCAAGTTCTTCCCCCTTGGACTGAACCTTAGGGGGCTGCCAGTCTGTAGCCTAACACATAGAGTAACCCCACTACTGTATGGCAAACAACTTGTATGGAAAATACAGACATACAAAACTTTAAATGTACTACAGCACCAGAGTGACAGGTATCCCATGGAGCCTACTGTGCCCAGTCAAACTTTCAATGCTCCTAAAAGAAAATGCCAATGACTGTGAGAATTTAAAAGTCTTTTTGTGACAGGATCAAGTACCTGAGGTATAACCCCATGCCTCTCTAAATTGATGCCTGTCTCAACAAAAGTAGCACTATCAATTAGATAACAACATAGAAAATGGTGGGGTTTTTCTACATCTTGAGATTAAGTTTGGTGACTTTAAAGTACAACACATTTTCTTCCAGAAAAATTGCAGTATTGCTTTCACAGAATGGGTGAGGTTGTAAGTGAACATAATGGGTCATTTAGTCCAACCTCCAAGTTTAAGTAGGGTCATCCCAGAATACATTTACACAGGTTTGAATACAAACAGCTCTTCATAAACTCCAGCCAGGGAGGCTCCTCAGCTTCTCTGGGAAATCTCTTTCAGTTCTCAGTCACTCACACAGTGAAGAATTCATCCTCATGCTCAAGAGGACCTTCCAGTGCTTCAGTCTCTGCCTATTGCCTCTCATGACACCACCAAGCACCACCCTGACTCCATCCTCATGGCACCCTCCCTCCAATATTTATAGACATTGATGAGGTCCCCTCTCAACTGTCTCTTCTTAAGGCTAAAAAGGCCCAACTTGCTCAGCCTTTCCTTGTAAAAGAGATGATCAAAGTTTTCCTTGTGCATAGAAGTGTTGATAATATGGGTAAGGAAGCTGCAGATAGGCAAATACTTGTAAATGAAATTATTTGGGGGATTTTTTTTGTCGAAGTTATTTTTTTTGTATATTTTAAACCTTATGTAATGATTGAATCTTCTGAATAAATTATTTTCTTCATAATGTCTTTTTTTCCCTGAAATGGTAGGCTGACCTTTAATTAATGGATTTTTTGTAGCAATTTTAGATGGCTAAAGGCCTGAATGTAGACTTTGGAGAAATGAATTAAATTTTTCTACTGATTTTCATCTGCTTAATCAATTTCAGTCAATAATAAGAACTCTTTCTGCCTTGTGAATTTTTTCTTTTTTGGATTTTTTGTAATTCAAGGGTTCACAAAGTATGAAGTTTTTATTTTTTGATTAAGAATGAAATCAGATCATTATTGATTATATATTTAGGCACTTACAATTATTTAATTAATTGATACTTGGTATTTGACAAGGACTCTGTATGTTAGGTGCTTAGAGAGCTAAAGCACACAGCAGCCCTCTAAAAATTAGAAAGTTATATTTGATTTTCTTCAGTTCAAGCTATTAATTTGGCTTATTAATGCAGTGAGTGAGGGAAGTAAAGGGTGATGACTGAGTTCTCTTTATCACTGACTACTAATTGTCTTTGAGATAGGATCTGAACTCTCAAACACCAGAATTAATAGTCTGATTTAAAGAATCATGAAGATAGAAAATTCATGGAGTAGGAGCTGTAGAGAATCCAAGGAAGAAAGACTTTTATTCATTGTGCTAAGAACTCAGCACATGCTTAAGTTCTATGGTGACTTGAGACCTCATCGAGTTACTGCAAATAGTATATCAGGGGTGATATCAAATGAAAAAATGAAATCAGACTCAGAACCAGTTAATAAATTAAAAATAAAAGCATGTATTTATTTACTGTTAATAGTTTCTTTGGCAGTGTATAGAATGAATGTGTTGTGTATATGTTGTTCTACATTGCAGATTTTCAAGGGCACTTCTGAATTCTGTCATGTCATTATAGCTTGGAAAGCAAACTGGAAACATTTCCCATTCAGTAAATTAATTCTCAAAACAAATTGTTTCCTCACCATTACAAGGAGTCTCAAAAAAGCTTGTTAAAAATATTCTGTAAGTAACAACGGCATCAAATAAAAGCATCATATATTTAACTCATTCTATTCTGCCTATTGAGTATGCCAAGCAATATATTGAGATAGAAAAAAAACTCTAATTTTTCAACACCTGAACAAAGCAGATTCTCTTTTTGAGTCTGAAAATACAGAATCAACATTTGTACTAATCTGCATAGGACTTGGCTTTTCAATTTGTAAAAATCATTATTTATACCTTTAAAAATTAGAAACACTTTTACCAGCAGAGAAGACAAATTCAACTCTTCCAAAATATTGGGAAAAAATATTTTTATCTAATCAAATCACAGAAGTAGATCAACATTCTATTCTGAACATGAATCTTTAACACTGGGCTAACTTCCATAAGAGATATTGCTCAGAATAGACTGGTAGAAATGGAATAAAAATGACATAAAAGAAACCGACTTAAACAGTACATCTTAAATTGATGTTAAAATTTATCTTTGACAATGGGTATAGAGCTAGACATATCAACTTGCCCATAAAGAACAAAAATTTTCTTTCACCTAAGGTATGCTAAATTATTGTAATTTTTACTTTATATGGCTTTTGCAGGCAATGTTTCCCATAATCAATCCTGTATGCAAGTGGATACCATATACATAGAAATGTACAGACTTTTCAAGGGGGCAGATGGGTCATACTAAATTTTCCTTCCCTAAAAACATGCAAAGCAGCAGCAGTGTAACTCATCTAGTTGTGTGAATGCTAATAGTAGTTAGTCTATACAAAAATACTCAATTTATATGATGACACAGTATAAAATACCTTCACAGAGCATTAAGTAGGCGCCCCCATGTGTACTTCTCCTTTTCAACTGCATTTCTAACTCTCCCACATGTTATTCAGTAGTTTTTCTGGGAATCTCTTAAAATTATTTCTTAGAGCATCTAAAATAGAGCTCCAAATATATATGTGGTTTTCTAAATCACTTTTTTTAGTGTCTTGCAAAAGTGGAGGGAGGGACAAACACCATGTGGATCTGAGAAGATGATAATTTTAGGACTAGACAACAGGTTGGGTTTGGTAATTGGAGGGAAATATGGTAATAAGGATGAAAAACATAAAAAGAAATGTAGAGTGCTGCAGGTGGATAACCAGGTGGATTTCTTGTCCTGCTGGGTTGTCAATAGATGCTCTGTGGCTCTAAAAATTGTTGCGCACTAAGAGCCAGAATGCAGAACTATCAACTGTATAAGTACAGAAATTAGTATTATTCTTTTACCACTTACAAGATTAGAAAAGGGTATATAAGCCTCAAAAAAAAAAACATTTAGTCTAACAAGTATTTTGTTTCTTTAATGTATGGATGACTCTGTGACAAAGATTTTAGCATTAGTGATTGGAATACTTTAGAATGGAATTGTCATGGGTATTCTCAAAACCGAATTTATAGCCTTGATTTCCTGTGCAATGCATAGAAAGATGTTCTCATCTGAAAAGCTGTTTTACAAAAACAATGTTACTATGAGTTTTTTTCATTGATTCAGGGAGATAAGAGATGATTCTTGCAGCAACAGATGAGTGTAACACCACAGTTCTTGGAGTTACAACAGATATCTCAAGATGTTGCATACTAGAATGAAGGAAGAATCTTGTACAACATTGTTAAAGCCCAGAACAATGAGTGCAGGGCTACACAAACAGAATAAGTATAAAGAAATGCTGAAGAGTGTTAAACATTTCTTTGAGGGACATAAATGTCCTCACTTCTTTCCCCTTGCAAGCAGTATTGGACAGTTAAACAGCTTAATTTAGAAAGCACGTGAGTGTAATTGAGCAGAAGTGATATTTCCTTTGAAAAGTTACATACAGAATATATTGCTGCTTCTTGCAATGCCTTGTGTTCATGACCCTGTAATGTCTTTTGCCATAGTAAGTGGTCTTGAAGTTGTTCCATTATGGAACAAATAGTTTAATATTCATTAAATAATAGTAGGGTTGGACCTACATAAGAACAAAAGTCTGTGTGACAGAAAACTGGAGTTAAAACCTCTGTCATTTGCTCTTATCCTTTTGGATATACAATAGTTGAAATGGAACTTTTCACTCTAGAACAACTTATGCATGAGACATGAGTGAACAAAAGGAAGACACTCATTTTATGGGAACTGGATGGAGACTGAGTGAAGAGAAGCTGAAACATTTTTGAATGCATTCTGAGAAGAACTCCCAAGTACCAGTAGTAATTTAAAGACACAAATTAAATTCCCCTATGTGTTAACCTCTTCAATTTTATGCTACAGAGCAGGAAGATTAGTTTTAAATGACTGCAACCTGGACAGGGGTGCCAGGAGCAAGAGCTAAATAATCATCTTTCAAGAGCTTTCAAGAATGCTCTGTGCTCAAGGCATATCACTATTTACCATATTTAATTCAATATAATCTACCATGTTTACATGGTTTACATCTTAACCTAGTTTATATCGAGAACATTTTGAAAGATTTTTCCACTTTGTAGCCAAAATCTCTCTTAGCTCAATGGATCTTTATTATCATTCTTATTTGTAGACACAGAACTGAGGCAAAGTTCAGACTGAAAACTCATGTTATATACGTAAAAAGTATCTTATTTTTGTTTGTTGTTTTCCATGACATATTTGTCTCCAACCTTACCAAAACACTCTCATCTATTTGAAGATTCTCTGACTTTAAGAAGTGGAAAAATTTAAATACCAGGAATAAGTGATTCTATCATTGTTGCTTTCAATTATCACACTTAATTTTTTTTTTAGCTGTACTTCACCTCAATTCTGTCAAGAGACACCTTGTTGTGTTTGAGTGCCAGCAATCACATGGATAATATTGAGATCAATTCCAAAAAGCTACATACAGTAGCTTTTAACTCTCTCTTGCAATTGCCATTATGTGACTCAGACATAAGAGTGTTGGGAAATAAATATAGTTTTAATGTAGTGAAATTGACAAAAACACTGGGGGGCTTCAGGGGTGGGAGTGAGGAAATTATATTTTCCTTCCATGGAAGGAAATTTCTGTCAATGAAAGAAAGGTCATCTTCCCAGACTTGCTGTGCACATGAAGCATTGCAAAGTTTGGCAGAGTTTTTAGTTTTTATGAACTTCTGTCCTTCTTTTTTGGGCTTGAGCAATTTGAGACAGAATCCTGAAAGATTAAGAGACACATAGCAAGAGTTTGGAATAGACTGCCTTCTGCTAAGGTGGTTCACCCCAGATAGAGCAGCAGGATCATTATTTAATTGTGCAAGAAAGAATGGGGACCAAGTCAGTCTTCCCTTGCAATTGAGAGAACCCCCCAGGTATGTTTTCCTGGGAACCAAGCAAATCAAAGAAAGAAGGAAACAAACAAACAAAACACCAAAAAAAAAGAAAACATAACAACAAAAAATAAAGACAGAAAGAAGGAAAACAGAAAGATAAATAAGATAACAATTTAGAAATGGGTACTTTGAGAACCAAAGGAAACAAAAATATGGGTTATTTACATGTATTACATAATTTAAAATACAGTACAAAAAAAAATAGACAGTCTTTTAAAACTTTCACAATATATAAA
Source organism: Parus major (assembly GCF_001522545.3). Lineage (NCBI taxonomy): Eukaryota > Metazoa > Chordata > Aves > Passeriformes > Paridae > Parus > Parus major. The sequence goes on from NC_031768.1 coordinate 36,215,550, forward strand.
AATAAACCAAATGTTACAATTAAAACATGCATAGAATTCATATATTAATCTTTTCATTTTAGTTGTTACCCTTTCCCCTTGTGAAATTAAAGTATAATAAAGAAGCTAATATATAATCTTACAGGTTTATTACTACATTCTATGTTCAGATTATTCACTGGGATTTTCTGTCCTCCACACTGGAATTAGAGAGATTGATTCTGTTCTCACAATCATAAATGAGGATAGCATTTGGCCTCCCACCCCATCTGTCACACTGACACTTAAATAGTAGCTTTTTATGCCAAGCAGACCTGGAATAAATTTTCCTACAGGCAGAGGTTTTAAAGTAAACATCGAAGATGGATCTTTACAAAGAATGGAGGAATCTCATGATCAGGAAGGATGAACAACTGTCACTTGAACAGATGTTATTTTACAGACAATAAATGCCAGTGCTATTAGAGACCAGCAAGACAGAAGAAAGCAAGGGAGACAAAGTGAGGCATGATAAGGCAAAACAGAACTGAGGAAGAGACATTCTTCAAATAACTATCAGAGATTTGAGTATCAGGATATAAAACATTTTATGGTATCAGGGCTATAAGGCAAGGATCTCTCTCTCATCTGCCTTTACATGTAGGTTTCTTATTTCAGATTTTTCTTTTTGTTGTTTATTAAAAAGTGTATTTTTATCAAGATAGTGTCAGCCATGGGACTGATGTAAGCAAAACTCTAGCTGAAGGCTTGTACAAAAGTACAGAGTTTGTTCAATAATGAAATCAGTTACTTTCAACCTTTTTCCTTTTCTTCCTTTTCTTTTTTCTTTTTAATTTATGCCTTTATTTTCCCTGCTGAGGTGAAAGAAAAGTTGTGCAAAAAGTTATAAAAATAAAACTCTTCCCCTCATTCTATCATTTCAATTGTCTCTCTGATAAATTATCAGATAGATACAGGATAAAACAAGACATGTTGCTTTTATTTATTTTCACATTTGTCCTTATCATACCTATGCTTAATTTGATTTATTATTTCTACTGATCTTCAACAGGTTACATGACTTTTCTTGGCATAAAGTGCTGTGAATAGGATGCTGCAAATCAAAGTCCTGTGAAGCAGTAGTGCTCTTGATTCCCTGCAGTGTTCAAGGCCAGCAGCAGATGTGGCCTAAGTTCTGCTCCTTGAATCTTGACCTTCACTGAGTGGTTCTCTAATGACTTGGGAGGGACATCATAATTAGATAAAAATCTTGCCTATCTTTATTAAAGGGCACCAGATTAAACTCTCTGCATGTTTGATGAGAAGTGAAGTGATTGTTTTCCCCACTTCAAATGCTTCAGCATGCCTTTTCATTAATGTTTTATCACTTGCATACTGAATTCTGATGCTTTTAAGAGTTTCTAAGAAAAAGGAAAAGAAAAACCTCACAAAACTGAAAATCTTCTTTTGATGGAAATTCTTTCATATTTTGCATATATACACATTGAACATCCATTTGAAAAAGGTGGCAGTTTACCTGAGGAAAGTAATTAAAAATCAGTACTTTAAGTAAAACCCAGTCACAAATTACTTCAAGCTTTCAACACAATAGGCCATGTAATGTAATCAAAGCTAAAGTGAATTAAATGCTTTCACTCTTTAAATTGTTCGATAAACCCGTTGAGTTACAGATGAGCTTTTGAAGAAGGGATGATAAAATATTTATTCTGTTGCAGCTGAAATGACAAACATCCTGCTGCTCATTTTATTTTAGTAAAAAGATTACGAAAGCAATTGAGCTCCAGAACACATTGCTGCAGGCACTCATCAGGCAGATCTTTTGCACAGCATGTTATCAGAAGAGCAAGAGGTGAGATGTTAAGTAAAAAGCAGAAAAATGCCAGTGGCATTATCAAATTGAAGAAGAGAGTGCAATCGTTTAGAGGGTGAAATTTGGTAAAAAGTCCTACTCATAGTGGTCTCTCAACAGTGAGTCAGTCTCTAAAAGTCACATTCAATTTATGTGCCTCTTCATCTGCACTCCCTGTATTTTTGGTTTTTTGTGTCTGATTAATGCATCTGTGGGCCAAAAACAGCAAGATTTCTTTTATAACCTATTCATGATCAATCTGGTATTAAATATACCTTAATGTGCCCTTTTTACCTTTGCATCTTGAAAATGCTGGGATGTGTTAAAAATGCCCAAACCCTTAGAGGTCAAGATATCACAGGTCCTTTGGGTTATTAAAGTCAAGAATAAGTTTTAAGTATTAATAAAAGATGGCTTCAAGGTGGTTATTGGAAAACACACAAAGCAAAACAAACACTTCAACACCCACATTTCATTGTTAATACAGCTACTCTTTTCTGATAAGGTCTGTAGGAGACCAAATTCCAAGGGACTGCCATGGGCCTGCTCTGTCCCACAGGGAACCTAGATTATTATGTGCCACAACTTCTAGCTCTCATGTCTATGTCTATATCTATGTGTTATCTATGTCTTTGCTTAAAAGTAAGCAACCAAGCTGAAGAAATTGGCAAAAGCCATTTCCATCTCTTCCGAGGACAACGTTTGATTGGTGTGCATTCATTGCTTCCTGTACTTTCCAATCATAGCTGGGGTTGGCATATATTAATGGCTTGGATTACTTCTGTCTCTTGTGCCTGGTTTTATACTGTTTGAACAAATGCCTGTCAGTGTACTCTGCCTTCCAGTCCTCACAGTTCTTTTAACTCACTTCATTGCATTCCCTTGACTTTAACAGAGATGTTATATTTGCCTGCCAGTAACTCGCTCTACTACTTTCTGGCAAAGTTTGGTTTTCTTATTAAGCACTGATCTATGTTACTTCTCCCAGTCAGCCTTGACCTACGTGTTCATTCATTATGTCTCTGGTTGTCATAGTTAGCCACAGCTTTTTCCTTTGACTTTAATATAAGACTATATAATTTAGGAATATGACTCTGGAGACAGTCCATGCCTTTCACTAAAGTCCATAAATGCTTTGAACTAATTCCACTCTCCTAATACTCTACTAAAAAAGGTTCAGAGGAACAAGTCCAGAATCTCCAAGTGATTTAATAGGCATATTCTGCAAAAAAAATGATGCAGTAAATTCAAAAACACTTGTCATTTTTGAGTTCTAGGAAAGATTTTTCCTACTTTTGACCCTCATTTATGACATTATGATTCTTGTATGTAGCCATGAAGATGTTGTGAAGCCTGGGGAGGGTTACCTTATTTACAAATTATTAAAATTTGGAAAACAAATAAACAAAAAACTACTTTCCAACTGAAAATAAATAAATTTCAATGGTATATATGTTACAGATTTTTAGACATTGATGATAGAGTAGTAGGAACTATACCCACTCTAAAAGAGAATCAGGTAACAAAACCTAATACATATTCATTGTTCAAACTTCTGCCCATTTTTGCTGTGGTTTTTGTGTCTTTAATAATAATTAAAGAAAGAAAAATAATTGTCCAGCATTTCCTACAATAACCTTACAATTTCTTTACCAAGACATCCCATAATAAAAATACTCTTTTTTACTTGAAAATGGTTCATATAACAAAAAGGGGGAGGGTGAATGTAAAAGTAGATTTTAACAAAAGTGAGTTTCAGAAATTTTAATCAGCATGCATATTCACTGTTTTGTAGTCCACCATCATAGAAAAGTTTATTCAATTTCAAATTTGTATTAATTTTCTCTGTGTGTCATACACTGATATATTAATGTCACTGATCAATGAGAAACCAGCTTAAATTGTGAAACAATGCCTTTACTCTGTAATATTGAACCAGGACAGCCTGGAGAAAAGAGATGGATTATTTCTACATCAAGCTTAAATAAAGAAATGTGGAGCTCCTTCAGGTTGTCAGTGGCTGCAGTTTAATCAGCTTCACAATGTCTCCACAAACACATGTTCTAACTCTCTGACCTTTGATAGCTAAAATAAGAATGAAAGTACAGCAAGCATTTTTGACTTAGGATTTCACCTAGCTTAACAAATATTTGTGCTAAGGTTAGTCTTGTGCCATAGAATAAGATACAGATATTTTGTAATTGGTTATTTGAAAAAATTACATTGGTAAGGTGGCAATAATTCTAAAATTCCTGTTTTCCAGGAACACTAATATAAATTTGCTATGACACTTTCTCTTTACAACTGCATTGATATGATAAGCTTAAATTTAAATCCTGCAGTCAGATTATAATTTGTGATCCTGGAAACTATTTGATTATTTATTTAGCCTTTTCATTATTTAATTCTTGAATTTAATTGGTACCATTTCCCACTAAAACAAATCCAAAATACTGAGAAGTTATTTCTGTGTATGTGTTAACAAAGAACAGCAAAGTACACCAGCAAAAAGCATCAGAGATAAAAGCCCAAACCAAAAAAAAATTCAACTCCAACATTATAAAAATAAAAAAAGAGCATAAAAGGCCCCAACAACTTCAAGCATCTATGGTTTCAATATTAATCATCAATATTTTATGAGAAACAAAGAATTTTAGCTTTTTCATTTGTAGTTTAGGTCAAGTATGGTAGCATTAAGAAAATGTGTCTTTTCAATGAAATCCTAATAATTAGTGTAATTTTTTATCTGGTTAACACTAAAAAAATGTGCCACAGTATCTCGCTTCAAATCCAAATATTATTAAAAGTTAAATATTGAAACTCTCAAGTACATGAGAAATATTACCTAGTTTATTTATAATAGTGCTCCTAAAATTACTATTTTTTAACAAAAGTCCTAAAAGTACTGTGTTTTCCCCTAATTAGACTAAAGGCGAGTATGCAATAATATTATTGGGGCATTTTTATTATGGGGGCAAATTTCTGGTGTTGCATAATTTTGATTTCTATATCTCAGAACATAATTGTCTTTTGAAACCTAACGTAAAGTGCTTAGGGAATCTAATTGTAATAGTTAACATTCTTTCCAAGAAAAACTGACCTCTGTTATATGAAATGTTTGTAATCTTCTATCCTTGACTTTTCTGTAAGATACTTCTTTTATATATTGCCCAAAGAGATTCAACAAAATCCACTAGGAAACTAGTCACAGAAAACACTTTAAAATACCTTTTATCTTTTTTATCCTTATCTGGATATTCCTCAAAAAAAAAAATAAAAAAAATAAACCCCCCCCTCCCCAAGAAAAAAATGGATTTTAAGAATTCAGATTTTATAGACCTTTATAAATTGCTTAGTTGAAATTGCAAATACAAGAGAAATCTGCCAAAGATCCTATATACAGATTTCTTTTTTCCTTCTCAGTGAAATGACTTAAATGACTTAGCTTTGCTAATGATAGTATCTTTATTTAGACCAATTCTAAACCATGTAAAGCCATGGAGGTGGCTAATTGACTGGACAATAGGAAGAAGATAAAACCGCTAACAATTTTATGAAGTTTTTAAAATTACCTAAGTAAATTGGATAGCTATACAGGAAATGACTGCAGGCTCACAAATGCAAATTTCAGCAATCACTTGCATAGGCATCACATAAGGAACATGGTAAATAGCTTTTCAGTGCAGTTCTCTACCCTCTGCTCTTTATAGACTGCCTCTTCCTGTTGACTTACCAATATTGACAAGGTAGTTTTCAGACTCTACTGGAAGTTGGGTGTTGTTCCCTATCCAGGCAAATGGACTGTGTTAAGAGTAAATTCCAAAATCAGCAAACTTTTAGCCTCTGACAATATACAGAACTATCAATTTCTTTATGTATTTAAGATATCAGGGCTATTTTTAAAAATTTGATTAAGAGAATAAATTGGTAGCATTACTGTAGGCAGCATTTTCTCATTCATTTTGATTGTCCATGAGCTGTAATCCTTTTAGGCTTTTTAGGCCTTTTTCTAAATGCTTTTTGTACACAGATTTGCTTTTTTAAAGTTTTGCATAATAAATAAGACATCAGAATAATTTAAGTAATAATTTTAGTAATAACTTAAAGGAAATAAAATGCATAAGTCTTAAAAAATGAAACTGCACAAGGCTGACATGGTATTTTTGAATGTTAATTCATAGATGTCACAATACCACTGGACATTCCCCAGCAGATTTCTATTTTGGTTCAGTCTGAATTTTATATGAGAGTAATCTGTAAAAGTTTAACAGTAAGAAGATATTTTTCTGTCTTAGAAAATCAAAAATGTATAGTTGTGATTCACAACCCCCATCTCAGAGATGCCCAAACCAGTTCTGAATCCACACAACAATCTCCCCAGCACACTGGCACAGACTCCCAACACCACGTTGCTCTGTGATGTGCTCAGCTCTGATGAGAAGCTATAACAAAGTAAGAAAAGTTTGAAACTGAAAAGTCATCCACTAATAATCTTAATCCCAGACTGCAACTAAGTAAATACTATGATTCTATAGCTGTAATTTGACTTAAGATGTGACATATGACATATAAACAAATCTTTACTTAAAATCACAAGGTGGGTCAGAATTACACCAAGTTTTCATGAAAAGCAAGATTTCGTCTGCTATGCATTGAATTTTTCCAAAATATTCTGGCCAAAGAGCCAGAGGGGAACATAGAAAATAACTTGTACTAACAGTTTTACTGTTGTTGCTCTGTGGGCTTTGTTGTTGCTGTTGTTATTTATCTGTTACTTTGTTAACATTGGTAAAGCAGTAGAAGTGATACACTCAGTTTATAACTGAGGAGCAGCTCTATACAAATACCACAAGACTGGATGATTAAATGCATTCTCTTTGTTAGATTGATTTCCCAAAAGACTGTGCACAAGATTGAATGTAATACCCTCCGTCCATGTATACTTAGTATTTAGAGAGAAATTTTCCACCTTACCCAGTTATCGTTAGATATTGAACACACAAAAAAGTGTGATTATATTGATCAACAGGTATGACAAAAGTTCATATATAAAACGTTATAGATGTAGTAGACTGTCTGCCAAACAATTGTGTGTAACTGATTCATCAGCTTTTCCTTTTTTTTTTTGTTATGCTTTCTAACAAGCAATGCTAAGCCTGCAGAAAAGCAAAAGACAGATGTTTGAGCTTGCACTCTAAAAAATCTAATGGTCCAGGTTAATAGCTTGAGCTATGTTTGTGAGAGAAAATTGAAGCCATTCTTTCCCTTGGTTTTGATACAGACTGCAAAAGGGAAGGTATTACAAACAATGAACAATCCAGTCCCCCAATGCATTGCAATTTCAACTCAGAATTTCAACGTGACCTTAAATAAAGCCCACTATTCACTCGTTGTAGAATACTGTAATGATGTTGGTAAGAAGACATCAAAGACAGTTAAGCCTGCTTTGGTAATAATGAAAGGGAAGTATTGATACAACTTTTCAAAAGCCACATTCTTCCACAGACCTGGCTAAGAACTGACAACAGCTGGAATTTAATCTGTTTCTTCTTTAGTGAAACAATACTTACAGGATGGGAAGTGTCAAGTGGAAGGGGAGAGCTCTCATTTTCTGAGACTGCAAGGTTGCTTTGGCAATTCTTGAAATCCCTGCTCCTTTAGCACAGCATCAATCATTTCATCTTGCTGGAGGTGACACTATTTCCCAGACACTAGGAGTTTGAACTCTTCTGCCTAAAAATAGATCAATTTGTCATTTTTTTAATTGTCTCCTCACTAAGTGACTCTGCCTAGTTAAATATAAAGGCCAAACCTCATTTTAAGTAAAACGTATATGTGTATGTGTGTGTGTGCACATGCTTATAAAGTTCCATTCAACCTATTAGGCAAACAAACAAAAATCCATTAACAAAATATCTCAACAAAACACATTATATAAGAATTTCCATAGCTCTGATTTGGAACAATTAAAAGTTTTTCTTACATTCAGGCTATTTTGCTTTTGAAATGGCAAGCTGATCTCAAACTTATGTAGCATGGTTTAAACCCATTCTTCACTTTAACCTACATTAAACTGTGGCTGTGGAAAACAATTCCTTCCCTCCTTACCGAACCTAGACGCATCTCTCTTGGTGTTTGACATGGTTGTTTATTCTGCACTGGTTTGAAATATGTTTAGAGTTGGCACACAATTATTTATGTTTCCATTAGTGTTAATGAGAGCATTTTGTGTAGATCTCACACGTGCACACAAAATATATTTTTGAATGTGCCTTCTGCAGAAGGGAAAGAAACTCTTCATGGTTTCAGAGAATCTTAGCCTACCTAAAAGAAATTTTAGTTTTACAAAATCCTTTTCCTTATAAAAGGCAAAAAACCCTAGAAAATCAGCTGAATAGTACAATAAAAAATTGTTACATTGTTTTGTTTAGATTTATAGCTACAAAGGAAAATGTTCTACCCTTGAGCTCCAGACACCTTTTTATGTAACTTAAAAAGCAAAATCCTGTTTGTTCTTTGTTTTTATTGCTTTTATAAGATAACAACCCTAAAGCAAAAGAAATAAAATGGCTGCACACAAAGTTTTCCAGCTTGTTCCCTTAATAACAGCCACTCATCTCTGTTAGCCTGAGCTGTGTTCCATAACTCTTGCTAATTTCACACTCGCCAATTGAGTCAGGTTGGAATGGACCACAGTGGGCCATCAACCCCCCTGCTCAGGCAGGGTCATCTCAGAACAAATTGCACAGGATTGTGTCTGGATGATTCTTGAACATCTCCAGTGAGAGAGACTCCACAGCTTCTCTGGGCAATTTGTCTCAGTACAATTACATGCACAATAAAGAAGTTCTTCCTCATATTCAGGTGGAACTACCTATGCATCAGTTTCTGCCTATTTCTTTATACCTGAATCACTACTTAAATATTTATGTTAGTTGGAAGTAATTTAAATAATGTCATGGTTGTTGCAGCTCCATCAACAAAATCTAGAACAAAGCAGAAGTGTGACATGAAAGGGAACTGCATTACTCTGAATTTTTACCTTATCTGTTTACCTTTTCATCTTTTTTCTGACTTTAAATAAATCAGAAAAGTGCTGCCCAGAATGACCTTGAAGCTGTTGTTGCTTCTGGAGAGAGCTTCAGCCCCACTTGCCAAAAGTGGTAGTCTGTGTATGCAAATCTGAGATAGTTCAGGAACTGCAGTCCTCACTTTTGATCACATCCCCCACAGCCACCATGTGGCTGCTGTAGTCAGCTATAAGGGTTGTTTTATCAAGAGAGAAGCTGTTTTTCTGCATGTTTAATAAATTCTGAAGGAAAGAAATCTCATTCTCAAATTTTCATAAGGCTTTTCTGCTTCTTACATCCTTTTCCAGACAATGGTTTTCAAATCCAGGGACATCCCTTACATCTGCTTGATTTTCAGCTCCTTTACTCTTAGCTTGTGTATTGTAATCATTTAAATGCATCCCTAATCATAAACCATTACAAAATACTTGAAACTCATCTCTATACATTTATATATTATCCCATGTATTCAAGGCCAATTTAGATGGACTTCTGTGTAACCTCATCTTGTGAAAGGAGTCCTTGCCAGAGGCAGGAGGCTTGAAATTAGACAGTATCTAAGGTCTCTTCCAATACAGGTCATTCTATGAAAACTGAAAAACAAGGCAAAGAAAAATTAATCTGACACCCAACTACGTGACTTAATCTTCAGCAGATAAGCAGCTCTATCTTGTTATGTAAACTTCCTATTTTTTTTTTCTGTTTACTAGATAGTCATAGCAGGAATATTTGAATATGATGGCTTGATATGCTGAGGAGAATTTCTTAGTCTGGATAGAGTTAAAGTTGTGGTTGAAATCAGTACATTAGTGAAGTGATCTCCCTACCAGTTGACTTCCCTGCTCACTACCACTGTTGTCAATATGAGTGTTGCCCACTCTTTAATCCTGACCCATAAATTCTCGGTCAGTTTATGAACGGTTTTCTGTTCTCTGAAAAAGAAATCAAACATTCTCATCTCAGGCACCTCTGAGTGTTTATAGCATTTGTTAATGCTATTTCATTAACAATTAGTGAAAATCATAAATGAACGATTTTGCATGGCTGTTTCTAGAATGAGGAAGAGAAAATTTAAACATGAGGAATCATCATACAATTCTGTCAGCATTACATGATGAAGAGTTTTTTATTTTATGTGCATTGCCATAAAGTAGGCCATGATCAATAGAATGACTCTTCACTGAAAATGAATGACACCCCGGACTGGAAGACTGAATGTTTTCTGTGGCTGTGAATATCTACATGTCTGTAGATGCCTTACTATATGCAAGTGAAATCATTTGTTATGTTGTTTTAGTGTCTTTTTTTTTCTTTTCTCTATTTTTTTCAACATTAGCACTAACAAAAAATTGCTGTACAAGAGGAGAGAGGGGAAAAAGATTATTGAATTTCAACACTCAAAAGAGTATTTATGTTCATGCAAACGTTTTAATTTTTTTCTATGACTGTTCAGAAAATTACTATTAAAACAATTAGAAATAAATAAAAATATATAGAATAAATAAAATAATAAAATAAATATTATATATATATATTATTTATAAAAATAAAAAAATAAATTTAATAAAATAACTAGTAAAACAGTTAGAAGTTTCAGTTGTTTACAAACAGGATTTTTCATACCAAAGAATCAGATAGTCAAGACTCATCAAGGTTGAAAGAGATCTTCAAGATCATCTAGTCCCACCACCTACCCAGCACCACTCTAATCAGCCCTAATCTATATCCTCAAGTGCCACAAGATGTCTTTTGAACGCTTCCAGAAATACTTATCTCATACTGATGATGAAAATATCTGATAGCCATAACCACTGTATAGTATTTTTATAAAGACCTGGTCACTATTTTAAAATGCAGATAATTTCTAGTATAATGAGACAAAAATTACTAATTGAACTGATTTAGAAGTTTCTTCTTTTTGACATAAACTAATAAAAATTACTGAAAAAGAAAAAATTAGTACATTTTGACTTATTTTTTTTTGTTTTTAAATGGAACAGTACAGATCTACCTGTCAAAGAGGGATTTATTTCTTCTACAATGATGAAGAAGCAAATTGATTGGAATGACAGAATTTTGCATTTTGTCTTTTCCATAAAATAAATATAATAAATTCTTTCCTTTCCTCTCATCTGGCATGCTTCTTTATCTTTTCCATTAAAAAAAAAAAAGCTTACTGTCAGGATAAATTTGTTTTAATTTCAATTCCTGAGTTCAAATTGAGAGAGATGTTCTATTTAAGCTCATGAGTATTTAACTACAACATTAATTTCCCTAGTAAAGCACTTTTATGACTACAAATAACTAAGTGATCTGTAAACTGTATGCTGTATATTTTCTTTCCATTGAAGTCCTAAGACACTTTTTGTACATGAGTGATTAAAAGAGATATTTAATATTTAATGCATTTTGAGACTGTGTGGCATTCACACACTTAGAGTACTAGACAATATTTTATTCATTACACAACTTAGCAAGGAGTACTGAAAAGTGTTAGCATTTATTGAGTGCTTTAAAGCAGACAAACTGGTATTACTTGAGGACTTTCTGGTCTGTTCCTTTTCTTAGTAATGTGTAAATATGACTTTCTGATCAATTGTTGAGGTTTATTAGGATAAATGGAATCACAGATCCCTTAGTCAAATTTCAGTAGTCAAATTCACTTTTCTTTTTTTTTTAACCAGAGGCTGCTTTATTGTTATCCTTATGTAAAAATGGAAAAATCTTTTTCACCGTTCTCTCAAGCCAGACCCTGACAGCCTGTTACCTGATATTATGGGTAACCTTATTAAGCTATTGGAAGTTACAGTTCTCTATCACTTTATTTTAGAAGGTTTAGGAGGTTTAGAATGTCTCCTTTTATTGCCTTGCTCGAAGAGTTTTTTATCATATACAATGTATGAGTTCAAATTTTTGTTCAGTTTTTGCATATTGAACAGAAAAAAGCCCTCTGAAAACAGCTAAATAAGATGTCTGTTCTCAATATTTCTAGTTTCTCAATAAATCCATGTCTCATCTAGTGAATAATCATAATGAAATAAAATTATTCTATTCCATTCTTAAGAAAATTGTACTCTTCTGAATGATTATGGAATGGAATTACACTTTTTTGCTAAGGCCAGCTCAATAGTTTTTTTCAGATGATTTTCAATTTATATAATGATTATAGGAAACATGTACCAGCTGGGTTATGTTCTTGTAAGTGGGGGCAGCATAGAACCAAATCCACTTAAATCCATCTATATTAACATAGTCTATGATGATGTTAGAGGAAGTAGCGTTGAGTGGAACATAAGAGCAAAGTGTTATTGTGGATATTTGTCACATAACAATCCTCGCTATACCTTCAGGAACAGGAAAAAGGTTGTCTAACTTTTTGAGGAATTCTTCCTTGAGTTTTTTGATGAACTAGGATGTAGGACTGGTACAGTCTAACCTAAAGTTCTGCCAGTTGTAACCCCTGTTTGCAGATCCTTGAATGAAATCTGTAATTGCACCATCTTCATATTACCAAACACATTACCCACAGGTCTGGAGTTTTATAATAATCTTAACATCTTCTATCTATACTTTAATCTTCCCAGGAGGAGAGAAGAGATATGGAACACTGAAATGGAAGGCTGAATGTGATGTGCTCCAAAACTATGGAACATCCAGAGATACAAAAGGAGGTACAAAAGAGATGGTAGAAGTGCTCATGTGTAAAAATACACCTATACACATATATGTACATATCAGCTGAAATGTAGATTTTTAGAAGGGAAAGGTATCTTGGTCATTGATGCTTTAAAGAGCATAGTTGGTCATTCAAATGCACGAGAATACCTGAACTTTGACTTTAATGTACCAAAAAGGCTTGCAGGTACAATAAAAGCTGCAAACCTCTACCTCCTAGTTTAATGGCCACATCTTTAATTTTATTCTTATCAAATGAAATTACAATCTCTTTATCTTTTATTTTTAATATAACATAAAATAAATACTGGTACCACAAACATGCCACACACAGTTATATGCCATTCTTTCAAAATAAATTGTACTCATACCTAGTACATACCTAGTATTTATTAGTAAAATAACAGAAACAAAAAATTCTTTCAGAAGTGGCATGACACAAAAAAACACACTTAACCAAAGCCTTTATCCAATTCTATTAAGCTCCAATTACTTCTGTTTTGAATAGCAGATAGGCCAAAATTTCCCAGATGTTGAAAGATGGAGAAGTTCTATTCAGGGTGTGTACAATATATGTGTCTGTCTCCTGGTATGTATGAACTTATTGCATGTTTTTCCAAATTCATTTCTGCCATGATAAATAATTTTGTAATTTCTAGCTAAAGGAAAAAGTAAAGGCCAATAATAACAAAGTGTTGAGCTTGTGAAATTAAAAGCTATTCGGTGAGGTTGCTCCTCAGCCTGTTACAGTCCTTGTTCTTAAATTTAACCAAACATCCTAAATCAATTTTATCAGATTTCTCAATGGACAATGTTCTTAATCCCTCTTGGATGTGCTGATAGATTGCACATCCATTCTCAGTTGTTCCTGATTTGTGGCAACCACTTTTATGGGTGTTTATTGGTTCTAGTGTGTTTTTGTCCCTTTCAGTCAGGTAGAAACTGTCATGAGTAATTTCTACAGGAGGAAGTCAGAAATTAGGGAGATGTTTACAGACATGTTTTGATGCTCATATGTCTATGCACTACAGCAAATATATATATCTTTCTCGTAATGTATATCAAGCTGAGTAATAATATTTGTTAAATGAAAATTTTTGCAAGTGTTTTGTTATTTATTTTGATGCATTTTAGGAATCAGAACAGAAAAAATACAATTGTCCAGAGAACACATACATATAAATACCATACAAGTACAATGATTCATACAGGATTTTTTACATCCCTGGTCCACACAAGAAAGGTATTTATAGTTTATGCAAAATAAAAAAATTAAAATGCACATATCCAGTATTCAAAAGCAGTGATGACTATCTGTCATGTTCTGGTATGCAGAAATGCTTGTGCTTGTGCTGTTTTAGACCAAAAACTTCTAAAACTGACGTCCAATATCTGCCTTTCATAAGTGACTTTAAATTTTCCATTCTTTGTTAGCCATTTTGATAAACATAAGGATTAACTCTTTCCTTATTAATTTTTTTTTTCCATTCCGCATGACTTTGAGACCTTTCTCGGGGGATTTCATTCCCATGAAAAATCATAAAAGACATTCTAAAGCGATTTCTAAGTACAGCATGAAGCCATCAGGCCTCTCTGATCTTTGCTTTTCCATAAACTGCTGCTGTAGCATCAATGTTCTCCACAGTTTCTTGACACTGTTTTTTGATTGTTCTAGGATAAGTCACTGAAACAATTGCATATTTGTTACTGGTATTTATAGTGCTTCTTTAATAATTCCTCTATCTAAAGAAGGTTAGAAATCCAGGAAAGATTAAACTTCTTACCATACAAGAGAAGACAGCTTAATGTCTAGTTTTATTGTCAGTATGGATTTAGTAAAGAAATAGCAATCACTGGAGTAGAAAAACCATTACATTGTAAACAAAGAATCAGAAATAAGAACAAGTAAATAATGAGTATTTTAGGTTAAGTAAAAAAAGAATGCAGGAGAATAATAAAAATAGCTAAATGTAAAAATAAGAGTACTGCTTAATATTTATTTACCTTCAAAGCAGAAGAAAGCAGCCTGTAGTTAGTCATGTGGAAGTCTCATCAAGAAAGAAAGCCAGAAATGGAAATTGTCATGATCACGCTTCTACCTGTATCTTCCTCCTCTGGCCATTTTCATATATGTCCATACAAAATGCAGAAGCAGCAACCTGTACATGGTTCATTTAGCTTAGGTGCACCAAAGTGGCCTAATGTTGGTTTGGACATGTTTTGAATATCTCTGGATTATGACCTGTTACCGCTGAAGATGAATAGATCACACGGACACAGGTCGAGGTGTGGTGAAATGAAGAGCAGAGTTTATTTTTCCTCCCAGGATTTATAGGCTTCTGACCACAGCCAGGGATTGGATGGTCAGGATAACACTTTCTCACCGCACTGGCCATGAGAAATGCCCATCACAAGATGTGTAACAGAAAGAATGTACACATATCTATGTTTACATTTACTGTCCTGGGAAAGTCCTTAGAAAACCATGTTAGCAAGCTCAGAAGCTGAGTTTTCAGGGCAACAATGACCTGCATGAGCTTTTACACTGCATGTAGGTTTCTGTGTGAAGGTGTAGTGGGTTGACCTTGGTTGGTTGCCAGACACCCACCAAAGCTTTTCTGTCACTCCCATACATAGCTGGATAGGGGAGAGAAAGTATAATGAGGGGTTCAGGGGTTGAGATAAGAACAGAGAGCAATCAGTCATCAAATACCATTACAGGCAAAACAGGCTGAACTTAGAGGTAGCAAGTGGATTTATTGCAAGAAAAATCAAAGAAAGATAATGAGAAATAAAATAAACCCCTTAACAACACCTTCCTTACATCCCTCCCTCCTTTCCACCTCTAACTCCTACCCCACAGCACTGCAGGGAGATGGGGAATGGGGGTTATGTTCAGTTTATCACACGTTGTTCCTGCCACTGCTCAGGGAGGTGAGTCCTTTGCCCACTTCAGCAAGGGGTTCCTCCCATGAGAGGCAGTTCTCTATGGTCTTCACCAGTATTAGTCCATCCCATAGGCAACAGTCCACAAACTGCTGCAAACTGAGTCACTCTTTCAGAGGGTACAGTCCTGTTCACACAACCTTCTCCAGCATGGGTCCCCCACTAGGTTACAAGCCCTAAGAGGCAACTTCCTGTAGCATGGGCTCCTCTCTCCACCAGTCTGCAGGTCCCCACCTGGACCACATGGACCCTTTTCCAGCATGGGTCTCCAATGGGTTCACAGCCTCCCCTTAGGCATCCGCCTGGTCTGGTGTGTGTCTCTTCCATGAGCAATAGGTGGATCTTTGCATCCCCCTGGATCTCCATGGGCTGGAGGGGGACAGCCTGCTTGACCATGGTCTTTACCATAGTCTGCAGGGGAATCTCAGCTCTGGTGCCTGGAGCATCTCCTTCACCCCCTTCTCCACTGACCTTGGTGTCTGCAGAGTTGTTCCTCTCACGTTCTCACCCTGCTTCTCTGTGGCTGCCATTGTGTCTGTGCAATCACTTTTTTTTCTTCTTAAATTTGTTCTCATAGAGGCATTATCACATGTCAGATTGGCCCAGCCTTGGCCAGAGACACATTCATTTTGGAGTCAGGTGGCATTAGCTCTACTGGACATGGAGGAAGCCTCTGGAATCTCCTCACCAAATCTACCCCTGTAGCTCTCCTGATAACAAAAGGTGGCTATATAAACCCAATACAGATGGGAACCTTTGTGAAGTTGGACATGGTTCAATATCCCCCTGTATCACAACACAGAAAACCAACCTAATATCAGGATTCTTGCATTCAGGTAAGCTTAAAGGACTTGTTTATGCTCAAGCTTGGCCATAAGCCATAGTTACCTATAGCTCAATCTCGCCTATGCATGGGAATTTTAAAAAAAATCTAAAAAGACATTATATGATTCCAAAATTAATGGAATTAATTAATGGAATTAATTAATCTCTTCATGGGTTACATGTCTGATTTAGTAGAAAAGTCCTTTATCAAGTGACTAGGTTTTTAGTACAGTTCACTGTCACTGTCCAAGTACTGGTGACAACATCAACACAAATTTTGTCCAGGGCTTCTTTGTCTGTATCATACAGGGACTGTGTCCATTACCTGCTTTTTCTGATAGAGGTCGATTTTTCCGATTTCTTTCTCAGCCAGAAGAGTGAAGAACTTTTTTAACCATCACTACAGGTAGCATCCAGAGTGAGAAGATAAGTGGAAAGAGTAGTTTTGCAGAAGGAACATTAAGAGTGAAGTCAAGGGAGATCTTTAATGTGCTCTACCTTGGATTGGTTAATGTGCACTATCTTGCTATTTACTGATGCCACCTTTACATAAAAAAAAAAAATCTGTACATTTTCAGAACATCTAGCTTCACGGACATGTTTTCTTAGCAATAACACACTTTATTTTTCATGTTCTTGAAACCTGACATGAACAGATTTTTGTTATGTTGTAAGGATTTTCATTCAATATCAAGGAAGTTACTAACAGCTTCAACCTGTGACTGGGCATGGATTTACAAACACATTTATTCCATCTCCTCTAGACACAGAAATTTGAGTATGACTTCTGGCTTTGAAAGCTTCTTATTTATAACATATATGTATGTGCAGGTCTAATACCCAAATTTGAAGTACACTGCAATGTACTGTATTGGTGTCTGTCTCTCATAATTTGATTAATATCAAATAGTCAGTTTAGAGCTAATTTTTGTGCTGCTGTTATTCTTTCTACTACCTAAATAAACAACATGGTAATTTGTATGATTTCTCCACTGGATCAGATGCCAGATTGCTTCTGATACTCCCAGTAACTAACGTTTTTCATCCCTAGCACTGAAAAAGAACTGAGAAAACCCTCATACAAATTTTTTTGGTTTTTCTAAGGGATTTCTAAAGCTTCCACTTACTAGACAGATGATATGGGTTAGACACCAGCAGTAAATGGAGTAAAATCCTGACAGAACAGATGTGTCAGCTTTTCCATAGTGATAGCACTACTTGTGTGACACATGACAACATTTAAATGAAAGTCATACCTATCAAAGGACAAAAAAATCTTGCAACAACCACCTGATTAAATGGAACTTCTCGGATGTTTCTTCTTTATTTTACCTGCAAACTAGTACATTTCTATCTTCTTTTTATACAGTTATTAAAATGGGATGATCTTATGATATTTTTTTCTAACAGAAATATTTATTTGTGTTAAACAGGCATCCTTAAGTTAATATTCACCAGATATGACACCTGTTCTTCACTGTTCTCATAAGACTGAGTGTGACCAAATGGTCAGTTATGGACAGCAAAATGTTCTCATGTGCATTCAGGCCACTAGAACTAGGTACAGTATCACTAGATTCAGTATTACTAGATACAAGATCTCCAGAAGTCCAAAGATTTTTCTGCAAGTTTGAGCACCCAGAAACTCGACTTAGTTTTGCTGGCTGCTTTGCCTGGCAGTTTAGCAAAGAATTTTTTATTACAAATTCTTATAAGTTCTTATGAGAATTTGTCAATATTATTTTAATTATATATCTACATATATATTATGAAAATACTCTGCAGTTTTGCAGGTTTCAGAATTTCGGTGGAATGGGGAAAGCATAACATTGAAGAGTCAAATACTTTCTACAAGGATGTTTAGCAAAGATTGCCCACACTACTGAGAAGAATGATTCAGAGTCAGCTCACAGTCATAGTTCTGAGTCATACCTAGGAAGTCCATAACATCCTAAGGAATAAACCTAGAAAATTCAGTCAAAGAAAAAAATAAAAAAGAAAAATAAAAAGATATAAGGTAACGAAGGGAAAAACAAATATAAAGGGACAATTTTTACCTATATACATCATGTTCCAGGTTTGTTGCCAATTCTTTCATCTTTTCTATACTTCTTTGTCTTTTTTCTATTTTCTCCAAACCCACCTTGTCTCTTCTGTCAGCAAGCATTTATTCTAATCTCTTACACTAAAACATGACCCCCATTCTTTTTGAGGGTTTCCTTGCTTTTTCTGCCTTCTTTTGACTTTCCTTTTCTGTTTCCTTTTCTTTCTTTCTTTCTCTGCTTAATCTTTAGCCAACCACCTTACAAGCCACCCAACTGTGTATATTCCTCACTTTGAATTCACTGTAGCTGGAATTCTTCCCAGAAACAGTGGGTGTATAGATGTGTTTATAGAAAGGAAAGGAGTGAATGAGCTTGGTATGTTTTAGAAGAAATGCCAATTCTTTTTCCATTATTTTAGTGTCCTGTATCAGAGACAATAAGAATCAGCTTTCTTTAACAAATGGGAAGCCATAGGGTTACTGAGATGTCCAGCATGAAAATAAAGTGTGTAACTGATCTTTCTTTTACTTTTAGCTAATAATTACTTTGCACACCACAGAAGCTTGTGATCAACTTACCAGGCAATGAGATTATTCATATCTTCCTGCTTGCCTGTTTGTTGCCTGAAACATGCTCATTCACATCTATCAATTTATGTTTTGAAATAGTTAACTCAAAAAGAAAAATAAAAATTGGCCTGTGGGTGTTTAAAAAGAAAAAATCTGTGGATTTTGCCTACCACTCAACTGTGTAATGGCAAACTACCTCCTTAAAAGTTTGCTCTGCTCAAACCTGAACTTCTATTCTCCCTCACCTTTGGTCTGACCATTAACACTGGGAAAGGGGGACTGTGTGCTTTCTGTGACATGATCTAGGGAATAAGGCCAGCCATCAAATACCCTCATTCATCCAAATATTTGAGACATTTGCAATTCTCCCTGTAAATTATGATAAAGTAGATGGTGACAGAGCAACATGGGAAGGGATCTCTTACCGTTTAGGGGGTATTTTAAGTGTAGTATGAAATTTGATCAGAAATTCCAGTTCCATAGTGAATTCCATTTTCAAATAATAATTTTATTTCTTAAAACAGACTCATTTATGCTGGTAGTTGGAAAACAATTAATTCTAAGATAAAAACAGTTAATGAAGGTTTTGCATTTACTGGGAAAACTGCAAATCTAAAAATGCTACCTGCGATTCAGCCATTAAGTTGTGAGTGCTTCTGCATGTGTATGTTTGGCTTTACTTTGCTACTCTTTACATGTTAATGTGTGTAATTTGTTTACATTTTTTAATTTGAAAATTATTGCAATTTAAGATAACTGTAAGAGATAGCTACAGATTTCAAAAGGTTTTTCCCATAAGCATTACATTTGTTGCAAAGTAATAGTATGTGCAACATGAATTATATGAGGTAAATCTATACTCATGAAAAGAAGCAATATAATCACAGAAATACTGTTTTCTTTAAGTTAATTAAGTTATTATTAAACAATCTTTGCTGTTAACACAGTAATACTTTCCATTTATTACCCTTGGAAAACTAGTCTAGGAGCAAGGCTGTTCAAAGTGATGCATATTTAACCTGATGAAATCACCATCTAAGAGGCATAGTCAAAACAAAAAGTTTACCTGAAAAATATTGAACTGACTGTAAACCACATAATTTTCTAATTTCCCAGTGTATACATAAAAGTAATTTACGCATTCATTCACTGAAATTGGTGTTTAATTGCAATACATCCTTAATTATTATTACATACACATACATATTTAGAGGGAAAAGGCAATGAATTTCTGTAACAAGAGTTTAAAAAAGACTGGTTTTTTTGGTTTTTTTTCCTGTTTGCTTGTTTTCTAGGTTAATTCAAGTTCAGGTTTGGCTGTAACTAGAGACTTGCTGGTTCAGACCAAGGACCATTCAATATCAATCTGAGTTCTTCCCCACTATTTTTAAGTGTTTCACACTGACAGAAGGAAATACATTTGTGATATTGGTAACAGCTGAGTTTGTATCAAAAACATTTCTGTAACTAGCACTTACAATGAGAAAATTAAATTCATTCATTTGTATCATTTGATATGAGAAAGTGGTGATAACAGAGAGCAAATATCACAAGTCATATATTTTGAGACTGCTCTATTATCATGAGACTGAAGCTCAAATAAGGGCATGGCCATGTAAGGGATTGGAGTGTATCTTAAATATTAAACAATAACATTTATTAGATAAGGGCATCAGAATTCACACACTGACTATAAAAGAACAAGTGTAAACGACCCATAGAAACCGGAAAAAAAAGGAACATGAATGAATGACCACTCATAGTTCATGTAAGCATGAGATTAAGTTAATTAAATAAAAATATAGGTATCAGGAATTATCAATATTACCCTTTAATGAACACATTTTATGCGGTAGGACTAGAAATGGATGTTTATGGCAGTAGTTTTATATTATTATTTACTAAGCATATTACAAATTTATAAAATTTGTTAGTTTCACTAACATTACATAATTCAAGATTACCTCCTTCATATTGAATCTTTAGAGTGAGAAAACCTGAAAATGCCAATTCAACACTCCCAAAAATTGCTGGCATGGACAAGATAACTGGACCCAATTGGTACAGCTCATGCCTTGTTATTTTTGAATCTTTCAGTGCCTCAGTATAGTTTTTATCTCTCCTCAACAGCAGCCCTTGCAAATGAATATATAAATAGTCCATTTTTCTTAGGGTGGCTGTCAGAAAAAGATGAGTACTATTTTGAACAAGTTTTTTTTGCTGAGAAGATTTTAAATCAGTTTGTTTTCTGTACCAGTAAGAATCATAATAATTTTGTTCTGTACTGTGTCACGGTTGACCATTTTCCATTTGACATTTCACGTTGACAACTTCTCTTCGGTTTGTTAATTTCCGAGAATAGCAGCTAAAGTAAATATCTTGCAGGCTGGTCTTCTAAATTATTTTTCATGATTTTCCACCCTTTCCACTCAAATCCGGTTGACCCTGATGCTGATTTTGAGTATTCCAGATGACAGTTCAGCCCATTTGAAGATCTCTGTAGAAGATCTCTGATACTAAAACATTTTGAAATTGCATATTTGTCAGACTGCAGAGCAGCTGTTGGATCCTGTCAGCTGCCAGAACTTATATCACTTTATATTCAGTCACCTGAAGATCTTTCCATGGTCTTGGCAAGCATCCTACAGTTCTAAACCCTTTTCCAACAGGCTGTAAGTTTAATATAATCTACTAGATCAATCTATCATAGTTTCCTACTATTTATTTCTATCTGCTTCTCACACATATCTAATGTTTCTAACTCAAAGCAAGCCCCTCATTTCTTCATGCTATTTGTTACTAGCTTCAAAGATATCAAGGAGAACTTAAATGAATTCAGAAGGAACATCTTCTGTCTCTTTCAATTATTTCATCATGCCATTTTCTTTTCTATTTTATAGGTCTTTCTGGATTTTCCCTTTCTTTCTGTGGCAAATCAGATGGTCTTTTGGTGATCTTTAGCCTCAGAAGCAAATCACACTCTTTTCACAATGACTTTTCCATTGCTTGTTTTACAGAATACAGCTGAATGTGATGAATATCATCTTATAAAGTTCAACAAATGTTTCAAGCACTTAGACATATGTTATTCCCATTGCAATAGTCTTCAGAATAATTTACCATAAGCAATGAAGTAACTATTTATTTTGAGTATCAATGTATAAGCTGGTCACAGATTTTGCCCTTGAAAAATGATCCTGTTTCTTCTGAGTCCCTTCAGCATCACACCGTGTATGTCAGCTGCAGCTTTAGCAACATGCAGCCAAATTCAGATACCGATTCAGACAGCTTTATGTATCTGTAGTGCTGATATCTGTATCAAACAGGGCATGATCCAAATGCCCATGTTCCTAGAACTAAGGCATTTAGCAGCCCTGCTCTATCCTGGCCTTTAACTGTTAATAAAGGAACTATCCTGTAAAAATCATGAATTTCACTATGATCCAGTGCTTACAATTTTGGAAGCAAAAACTCAGGACATGCTACCAATATGTCCAATGGGGAAAAAAAAGAAGAAATAAGAATCAAGAATACTCTATAACTGGACAATTAAATTGTATTATAGTGCCAGAATCTTTGGCATTAAAAGTTTGGATTTTTTTTAGTTTGGTTTTGCTTGGGGTTTTCTGTTTGTTTTATGAGAGTCTTATTAAGTGTTTTTAATGCTACAATGAAAACAGTTCTCAGAAACTAGAACAGACTGGACATACTCTAATTAGCCTTCTATCACTCTTAGAAAGACAGGGGCCACAGATTTCTTTAAGGCATTCCAGTGCTATTTATAAAAAACTATGAATGCTCAGCCTCATGGGTAGTGACCAGCCTATACAAAAGGAGCTTAAGAACAGATTAAACTATGTATATGTGTCTATCTTATGTTTCTTGATTCCAAGGAATCCTTTGGCTTGAATATGGTGCTCTAAACCCTTTCTGCTTATCCCCTAATCCTGTGCTTCACACTTCTAGAAAGCATAACCATGGCCATGCGTGCTCAATCACTATTTCCTGTGCTCTACAGACCATATCAGGTATTGCCAGCATCAACATTCTAGTTCTCTGGTTTTCCCAGGTTGCCTGAGTACAGGCAACAGGAAAGAGAGATTTAAAAATGTATGGAAACTAAACATGACATGCTTTAAAGAGCAGAAATAGCATTCTGAATGATACACAACAATGTTTGGAGGACAGATGTCAGATGGTTTCTCTGTGAAGTTCCTTCCTGTGTAGACAGACATTGCCAGCATTAGAAAACGTAAATCTCCAAGTCCTCAGAATAAAGTTAAACAGATGTAGGTGCTGCCTATTCTCCATGCCAGACCTTTGTGTGGGAAGGAATTCTACCATGGAGAGGAAAATACTGACTGATGCTTACTTGCAGCCTCATGCTACACTGGGATAACAGAATGCCATCTTTATAATCTGGATGGGAGCTGACAAAACAACAAATGACTGACTGGAAAGTTTTTAATTTTAAAGTCATAGCAAGGCAGCAATATAGACGTTCAATAAAAGAAACCCAACAAACAGTGAACACCAAAAATATATTTACTTAAGACTGAAGACATGATTAAAACAAATGTCAGGTGAAACTGCACAAACAAGGAAGATTTTTAATAATTCCACTTCTTTACAATTGCAATCAAATATATTTGATCATTATTTATTATGTTGCTTCAGGTCTTTTTGAAATTATCCACCCTGTAATTCCTTTAAGTAAAAATCCTAATATTTATCTTAGCAAGTATCTTAATATACCAATTTTACATCCACCTGCAGCTTTCCAGGAACCTCAAGCCACATACCAAATGTAATTCACTTATATTATTTTCCAATACACAGATTTCCCTCCTTCCTTCTATTCTTCATTCACTAGAAATAATTACAAGCTTCTTTAAAGATAAATATTAGCCTTCATTATTTAATTTATTAAATTACTGTAATTTTGTTGTATTTCTTGATACCTGTCCCAGTGCAACCTGCCTGTTTTATTTCCTACTTCCTATTATTTCCCAGTTATCTCTACAGCTCCATAGAGGTACGCAGACCAAATAATATTTTACCAATAATGATTTGAAATTTCAAGTCTTAAAATACTTGCTTTGAAACTATATAATTTCAAGGTAATTTGTTTCAGGTAAAAAATACACCAAAAACAATGGTGAATCTCTCCTATTAAACTCTCATATTGTAATTGTGGCATTAATGTGGCCATTCATGAAGTGGAGGTGTGAGATAGAGCCTGTGGTTTTGAATTTTATTTATGAAATGCAACTTTGCCTTTTGTATATATTTTGGCTTTCTTTAGAAGAGTGATAAATGTTCACTGAAGATTTGTCT
Organism: Parus major; assembly: GCF_001522545.3. Classification (NCBI taxonomy): domain Eukaryota; kingdom Metazoa; phylum Chordata; class Aves; order Passeriformes; family Paridae; genus Parus; species Parus major. Next base: position 36,239,845 of record NC_031768.1, read on the forward strand.
CAGAGTTTTGTGAAGGAAAAAAGAAAGCAGACACAGACAGTGTCAACACTCATGGCTCAAACTTACAAAAAATGGGATTTCTCAATGTAAAGGGATGACTTGCTGAATTTACCCAGAAGATATTTTGGAAGAATTTTCTTTCCTGTATTTTTTTCCTATTCCAAGAAAATTTCTTAGTTCTTTAGGTATTTTTCCCCCCTGATTGTTTCCCATACATACTATGTAGCATTTTATTAGATTTCAGATCTATACATTTGAATTTAGCTTTCCTCTTGCGATTGTTCCAAGAGGGAAATAAATTCCATTTATTGGAAGAATCACTATCTTCTAAACATATGGTGGGTCACACAAAATATAGTGCTCTGGAAGAAATCAAAGCTCCTTATTCAAGAGCAGACATTTTTCCCCAAGGAAAACTAATAACATTACTAGTCAATAGAGTTATTTTTTTTTGTTTTCCGGTTTTATGCAGACTAAAATCTCGTATAGATCCTTTAAAAGCCCAGAAAGATCTAGTACTTCAAATATTTTTGTAACAAATTTCCTATCCATTTTAAAATGAAATATGGTTAAAATAGGGTTTCATGCAACCATGGTGATTCAATGTGTTTTCTAAAGTAGCATTTAAGACTGTGAGGAGAAGCAGAGATTCTGGAAGCAATGTTAAGGAGCACGGAATCATGTTTCAACTCCACAGTAGGCTTGAATAATTGCCTCAAGTTCAGATGAACCCACTTCAAATTCTACTAATTTCTAAGTCTTAGTCCTCTCTCTCTCTCTCTCTCTCTCTCTCTCTCTCGACATTTTCAGACATCTCTGCTCAGAAGAGCTGGACATGAATCAACCCTTTTCACTGTACTTTCATAAAGATTTCTGTGTTGTGGTTTTGGGTGCCAACTCTGAACTAAAATTCATGACATATCATTATTTTAATAACAAGAACACAGCTAGGAGTTGCATGAGATAGGTTATTTATAAGGAGAAGTCAGCACAGTGAAATGCTATCAAGTGGTGATTTATTTCCTTCTTGCTTCTCAAGGGAATGAGACGTGTCTTTAAAATGAGATCTACCTCCAGCCTTAGCTAGAACCAACAAAGCTATAATCAGAAAAATGATGGTCAGCACCTCCTGCTTTAACCCCACAGTCTTTCACCATCTTTGTATTTAGAAATGAAATCATTAAACCAGAATTTAAATTTCAGTATATCAAAATACTGATTGTAGATAAAGAAGCCCTAAAGAACAAGTCGCCACTTGGTTGAGCTGTTGAATTTTTGTTGGAAGAATTTTGAACCAAAGACAACATCTTTAACAAAGTCAAGAAATCTTGAAAATAGTTAAACAAATATTTACTTGTGTCAGTGGGTAAAAATCATTAGTCTGACTGTGAACATGAAAAATCCAATTTCAATCAGGCTTCAGGAAAGTGGTACATGTATTATGAAACAGTTTAAATAACTTATACAGTGCATGTTTAGCTCTTATCAACAAAATATCAGATCAAAATTGCTTGCAGATGTATATATATCCAGGTAATTATAGATTTTTTAATCCAGAATAGGTCACAAGACAGGTACTACTTTTATTTTCCCCTCTGTAGCACTGAGATCCTGATATATATTTTGTAATAAAAATGAGACATGCTGATGCAAAGTATGATATAAATGTATATTATAGTTCAGTTGATGAGCTTTATTAATTATTTCCTCACAAAAATATAATAATGGAAATTAATATTATTATACATAAATTATATATCATTATGCATGAAAAAAATTCTCAGGCCAGTTATTGATAAATCTGAAATTTGGTCTGGTAACATAGCCCTTTGAGAAGAAAACACTTAAAAACTGAAGCAACCTTTGTTTGACCCAGTTACAGAGGGAAAGATGAACATCTCAGCTCTTATACATAAATTTCAGAGCACATATTAGAAGCTAATATTGAAAACTTATACAAGTTCACCAAAAGGCCTGAAAAATCCAGAGGTATGAGATTAAAACGTGTGAGCACTTTACTTTCTACTTAGTGTCTATCAATCTGTGGCTACATGCCTAAAACACTCAGAAGGTGGGATCTAAAAAAGTAGAGCATGCATATTAGTTCTTTAAACTTTTTATGAAATCATTGTTTGATTAATAGCATTATGTATTCCAACTGAATCCTAACATAAAAGTTTCTATTAGTTGACCTAATTCTGCCTGTGAGGGTTTATTTTGTTTTATATTTGGAAGAGACACAGGGATAATTTCTGTATTTAATATTTTCAATTACTTGAATTGTTTAAGTCTGGCTATCAGGACAAAAAATGAGGGAAGGTGAAGTGTGAAAAATTGCCATCTTTCACAGCTTTAAAATGTTGGCTCTGTTGTCTGGCATAATTAAGTCAACAGTCTGCTGGTCTGCTTCCAGGCACTTTGACAACTGTTCTCTCACTGCCATCAGTAAATTAATAGGACTGTGCATTTCCCAAGGGGCACTGTATGCAGAATGAGAATTTCCTTGTCCTTTGGCCTGCTGCTGGTGAAGTGGTGATGGGTGACAATGCTCAGTGGGTAGGAGCTGTCAGGTCATTTGCTCTATTATAGTTGGACCATTCACACTATTCTAGTTAGATGTGATAACACTTACACCCGTTATCATCAGAGGTTTATTGTGTCCCAACTGTTAGCATGGTCTCTAAGGTAATAGACCACAGCTGTGAAGTGAATTCTTTTGTGACAGAGCAAGAAGGGAAAAGAGTCTTTTTAGGCATTTGCAAGTTGTTGGGAGTGTTAGAGCTGCTTAATATTCATTAGGGTTTTATACAGGCTTGTAAGTTTTGATAAAATTATTTATTTGTGCTTTGTCTGATACAGTTTTTCATACCTGGAAGTTTAGGGGTTTCTTTGGTGGGTTTGTTTGTTTGCTTGTGGGGTTTTTCTTTTTTTTTTCTTTTTTTTTTGGTTGGTTGTTGGAGTTTTTGCAGTTGTTGTTTTGGGTTTGGTTTGTTTTGGGTTTGGTTTCTTGTGATTTATTTTTTTTGTATGGTTTTGGAGGGTTTTTTTGTTTTTGCTTTGTTTTTGTGGGGATTTTTTTTTGGTTGGTTCATTGGTTCTCTTTGTTTGGGGGATTTTTGTTGGATTTTTTTTTCCTCAGCTTTAGCTTTACATTAATCCAAGTATTACCAGCTTTCACCTGATTTTATTGAACTCAGTCATACAACACAAACTTTGGAGTGATCAGTTCACTGGAAAACTATAGAAGAGTATAAATTTAGAGGTTTTTCTGCAAATGCAACACTGTCCACAGGAATCCATAAGTCCTGGCTTTTACCCTACACTGGGAAAATAACCTTCTTTAACTAACATGGCTGGAGTCAAGATTAGTACTTTTGATGTCCTAAAGTAAGATTAAGGTTTTATTACACAGAAGCAAGCACATCCTTAGTAGACATGGATCAAGCAGAAGATGAATATTATCTACCTAGAGAGAAACCTGGTAGAGAAATTGCAGGGAGTACAGATTGTACTGGAAGAAGTACCACTGAACTGGAAAAAAGCCTTTCCCCAGCTACATGTAGCAGAATACAAGACATTAAAGAGTTTTGCATTTAGAGCAAACAAACATTGAAAATTGATTTAAAACTCTCATAATACACTTAATCCATGCAGAAGAAATTTTCTTTTAAGAAGAAAATTATTAGGTAAAACCATGACCAATTTTTGTTGCAAGTTTTATTTTAAAATATGTGTACTTCAAAAATTGGGAGCTAATTGCTTTTTATACAGTGGCAACCAGGTCAGAGCTAAGGATGTGAGAGAAATAGCAAAGAAACAAAAGGAAAACAAAAATTAATTTCCTAAATGTTACTGTTAGCAGTGAATGTTAGCAACGTCAGCTGTTCTTTATTGTTTGTGTGTGCAGGACTTCATTCACCACCTGGAATAACACTAATAATGGTACAATTCACTGGTAAGATTTATATTGTTCCAACACTGTATAACAAAGAAAGCAGAAGAAAAAAGAACAGAATTATGTCACTTAGACAAAAATGTTTTCAAATTATCCACAATTTCTCTTAGTAATCTTTTGTTTATTTGCCAGAGCTTACTTCCCAATAATACTTTATAAAAAATTAATAGGGAAAACAAAATACTATATATTTACCAAAATATAATTTGATATATATGCCTAAATAAACATGAAAAATAAAATCAGAAAGCATATTAATTGGTCAAATTGTCACACTTGAGCTTTCATTTAATGGTCTTCCTTTGTTGCATGCAAGTGTGATACTGTGCCACAACAGCCAGCATAATCAAACCCTTTTTTCATTCAAATTGATTAATTTTTGAGCTGCATTTAGAAGTATTATTTCCTTTATAGTTCTTGGTGTTTACTAATTTGTAGAGGAGTTTTGAATATACAGAAATTAAGTTTTGCCTAGAGAAAAAGAAGGGTAAACATGAGCATAGAGATAGTTAAACTTCTGTGTGTACTGCCACATTTCCATTTATTGTTATCATTGATTTCTCTGGGCATTTTCCACTAGCTCCGCACTACCTTAAAATACCATTTTAAAACTAGAAAATAGTGCTGTATCAGCAAACAATCTGGCAAACAAATTTACAATTTCAGCTGAAAATTCTCTCTAGTATACTGATATGCCACTCTTCTAGTTATGTTTCTCTGTTGAGGTTGAAACATTTGTTTCTCCTCAGATTTCTTCAAAGGTATATTATTGCCGGGAAAAAGACATTTGCATTTTCCTTCAAAACACACCTTAGACCTAAAAACCAGTAATAACAACAATGCTTATGAAATAGCAAGTTCAGAATGATTCAACCAATTGTGTCCCAATTTGGCTTATGGGAAGACAGAGACCAGTTTGAGTGAGGCTCAAAAAACTTAAGGTGTGGACTACTAAACTCTAAGTAGAGTCACTTTGATCACTTTGAAGTTTTTTGTTTTCTTTCCTAGTTGTACATTCTCTAAGACTTTAAAAAAGAAGGTCATCTGCTTCCTATAATATTCTCAGAAATGTCAGCTGATCCCTGGTAGTCTTCTGGGGTACCAGATTTGAAACTTGGCCCTTCTTTTGGCTAATCAGAAATAAGGTTTTTGACATATGGGGGAAGGTCTGAGAGGGCAAAACACAGGGAAGGTTGACTGCTCTGCTGTAACTAACACTGACTTTGGACAAAAAAACCAAAACAAAATAAAACAAAACCAAAACAAAAAAAACAAAACAAAACAAAAAAATCAAGCCAAAGTTACAGATTGTCACTATAAATAAAGTAAAAAATAAAGTAAAAAATAAAAGAAAAATACATATAAATAAAAAGAAAATATAAACAAATGGAGAGGATTCTAGAGTAAAATAACAACTATGGAGGATCTCAAATCCATAGTGTACTCACTATTTTTCTAGTCCAGCCAGTCCCAAAAAAATATGAGCATTTGGGCCTGGAGCAGATTAGGTGCTCATGCCAAACCTCTCCATGGCATAAGGGAAACACAGTAAGCAGGGCTGATCAGGTGGTTTGATACCTATACATACACCCATATACACATAACCCCATACATCCAACCCCATATACACATAAGACAGAACCCACAGCCTTGCCTGTACCAGGGGGTCAGATCCAAAGGTGCAAGGGTTGAAACAATAAAGTTTGCTCAGCAGTGGGAACTGTGAGCTGTAAACAAGGATTTATGGCTTTGAGTATTAGTCTAATGAATTCCAAAACTGAGGAACAGTTGTTCCCTTTTAAGAACTCCACTACTTAAGTACTTCTGGAAGTACACATGGTTAATTTAAATTCGAAGACCAAAATGTCCTGGTGATTGCCCTATAAATCTGAAGTTATATGAGAACTGAGAGAGGCTGTGGGGAAGATCTACATTCTTCCTTAAAACTATCCTGTTCTTGATGGATAAGATTTCCCAGAATCATTCTGGGAGCACCATTACACATTTCTAGAAGAGTGTGCATTTCAAATATTTGAGTACACCTGGGATGTTCTCAGATTCACCCCCCCAAGTCCACTTCCAGACATACATGTAAGACTTCAGTTAGATGAAAGATGAAGAATCACTGTACTAGGGTAGGAGTGGAAACAGACAGTGTTTTCAAAGGGTCAAATTTTGTGTCACCAATTTTTTTATTTCCAAATGCAGCACACTGAGGTTTGAAGACTGATGTGGACCTTCAAATATCATATAGAGTATTAGGGACTCATTATATAAAAGTGAAAAACAATGGTCCTTGTTTCAAAGAACTAATGAACTATATACATCAATATCATTTGACTAGATTGTCATTAAGTGGGAAATAACTTTAAGATACTGTATCAATATGGAAGTGAGGTATTTAAAAGTACCAACCATAAGGACAATAAAAGAGAAAATTCTTATATCAAACAACCATATAATCTGGAGTAAGAAAGGGATAAATTCATACCCATATTTTACATGATTTTTATCTCACTGTTGGTTTTTTGTTTAATAGTAGATTAAATTATAGATTTTTTTAAATAAATTGCTTAAATGGAACAAGCTAATACCTTGTGGTTTAAATTTACAGTGGTTAAGGATTTCACTAGAAGTCCATCATATTACTATCCTGTTTCCGAAATACACATTGAAATTTCTCTTTCTGCCCAAAAATATTGGATATGTGTCTGCCTTTTCTTAGTATTCTTATAAATTTCAAAGATTACAGTACACCTTTAGACATGGTCTTTGCAAACATATTAATGAATCTTAATAGCAAACTAATTGAAATGAGAGACCTTCCAAAGAAGTATGAAGTCACCTTTGGAAATTCTTTCTGTTCAGTCAGCACTAACTCTGGTTTTAATCTCTCTTTTAACCTTTTGAATTACTAGTATTATTCTTCTCTGCAAGTTAGTTTCCTTTTTTATGTACATCTTTTTAAGATGAATCTGTTATTGCTGCTGATTTTCATGTAACTTCTCTCTTTTAGACTTTCAGTATACCTAACTATTCAGGCAAAATGCTGAATATTTTGGAGACTCATGGTCATAATATGAAAATAAAATTAAAGATATTTATTCCAGAACAGTATTTTCTAAGAGAGATAAAATGGCATGTTACATGGCATTGCTGCCTTCTTGTTCTTTAAAATGTTGAGATTCAAGAATGTATCTAGGAGTGAGTGTAGACTAAATACTTTCAGCTTTTCAGGAACAGGAAGGAGTCTGTTTTCACTCTGTCTATCCTGAGGCATGATTTTTAAGAGAGAACTAGATCATGAATGCATCTCAAAAGGTTATGTCAAGATAGGGAATCACAGACCAAGAGCAGGCTTAGCAGATAATTCTTGGTACCTGTTTTTCCTCAAAGTTCTATGTCAAGCTGACTGCTATGCAGGTAATTTAAGTGTACAGAGTATCCCAAGACTCAAGACATAGCTATAACTGAATACTGAGCACAGCAGGTCTGTATAATTGTCCTCAGAAATTTACAGATCTCAGACATCCATAGATCAGATCTATAGTATGACCCTGAGAAAATGCAGCATGGCTGATACTATAGCCCAAGGGAATTACACCTGAATTGCCCAAAGACAAAGTTTAATACTTTCCTCTCTTTTGACCTTAGTCTGGATTTCAGGGCTGAGGTGATTTTCCATGCTGGCAGAAAGATAGAGATGGTGGCATTTTTGAAATTTGTCTTCAGACTTAACTCTCCAAAGAGGTCAAGGAACTGAATGACTGTCTCTGACAGGGTCCAATGGTATTCTGCAAGAAAAATTGGTATTTAAGTCATCAAAGAAGAATCATGTCAGGGCTTCTTAATTCTCCTTCAGGCCCTGTGGCATTAACAAACAGCTCACAGCAACTCTAGTTATCGCTAGTTCATGGTGATGTGAAGTTCTATTTATTAGCTGTTCATTTTGAACAATGCAGAGAAACATTTGCTGAATGGATAACTATTTTCATGCAGACACAATTATTTTAGCAGGACGTTAATAATGAAAAATCACAGGAGATTGGAGCCTTACTACTTAAATATACTGACATTATATAATGCTAATCACATTATTTTCCATGCTAATGCTATTATATCAGAGCATATCTAATCTGCGTAATTGGAAAGCTGCTATTTATTTATCATTTACACCAAAACCTTAGGAAAAACTGAAAAACATCTACATGATTAATTCAGATTCACAAGAAACAAACTACACAAGCACATTATCTACTAAATCAAAGGAAGACATTTTTGAGCTTTTCAAGCTTACATATGCAGAAGAACGGTCATAGAGAATTCTACACTTTTTCAGAAAAGGCCTTTACATTATTTCAAAAAACACTAATCAAAATCTTCATGACAGAAAGCCACCAGGTCCATGATGGGTGTCCTCTAAGCTGCTAGGTTCCCTATTTAGTTATGGACAGGTTTCCTGTTTAGCCACGGATTCTTAATTTGCTCTCTCTGTGAGTCTTTCAGGGACAGCTGCCCACATGAAAAGTACCTTATGATTTCCTTGGTACCAGTGGCATTGCCCTTCACTGCAGACACAGAAATCTATGGGCATCAGCCAGGGACACTGACAGAAGCTGGAAGGTTGCACAAGCTGTTTAGAGCTCAGATCACAGCAACTTTCTCCTCTCAGTGTCTGTAACCATCAGGCTTGACCCTGCGTACACTTTTGGAGAGGAACCACCCCAGACTTAATTTGGCCATGCCTGAAGAAATTACACCACAGTTTCCATCAAGCTGTTAAGGCATGTCCAAAAAGACTTTCAAGTCTGGCAAACTCAAATTTGAAACTGGACAGAGAACTAAGAAAAGAGTTATTTTTCTCACTGGATTGTCAGTAAAATACAGAGCAACAGAGTTCCAATAAATCTTAAACATGGAAGTTCTGCTTCCACTGTTCTGGTTTGCATAGCCTTTTAGGCCTCAAAGGCCATGGCAGTGCCTATATTTGAAGATAAGTTCCAGGAAACAAAGTAAAACAAGCAAATATTTTATAATCAACAGGGATATGTTGAATGGAGGAAAATTATTTTCTTCATTTGAGCTTTCTCAAATTAGACCTTTACAACCATATGGTTAGATAAAAAATTGTTATATATCATTAATAGTACCCATACTATATCCGTAACAGCATCATGCTTTTTCTGATACTTTCTGTCCTGTTCCTTATCCTGCTCCTGTTTATTTTTGACTGAGCTTTCAGAATATAGAACAGCTGGTCATGACTAATAATCTTAAAGATGTACACAGAGCTATTTATTTTATGCCCTGTTGGTAATTTAGGAAGATATCAGCTAAAAAAAAAAATGGAGCAATCTGTAAAAAAATTTGGAAAACAAGGAAACACTGTTTTCTAAAATTTTCACAGCTTGCAAAACTTACTAGCAGACAGACAGACAGACAATCATTCCTTCTGAAAACAAATAGCTTTAATCTGAATTTAAATGCTCAACTAAATGTTGATTTAATTGCATGTACATAATATAATTGAAGTATGTTCCACAGTCTTTTGTTATTCATTACCATAATAAGCAAAAGTGTTTTAACTATGCAAATTAAATGTAGTTAAATATAATCAATTTAAAATAAAACAAAGAAGTCAGTGTGGCTCACTTTTTCATAGCAAGTGCCCTTTCTTTACATTGCAAAATACAAAATACAAAGCACATGTATTTATACTGCTTCATAAAATTACTTAGCAACATTCTAAAACTTGTAAGTAAATAAAAATGTATTTTTACATTATGACTGTAATCAATAAAAGATTGCATGAGATTTGGTCTTAATTCTGTTAAATCTTTAACAGCAGAAGTCTCTTCCATTCAGAGACAGGTAACCTAAGGTACTGGTGTATAAATTTCAGATTTATGTTGGTTCATAAATTAATGAAAAAAAATCATTTTCCCAAATTACACCATTTAAAATTTATAACTATATAAAATATAAAGTATGTATGATGTTGACTTTACTGTAACTGTTTAATTTAAACCTTAATGTTTTTATTGCAATCTCACATTTTTTCATTGTTCCTAACTGTAAGAAATGAAAGCTGCTGCCCCCCACAAACAAATAAACAGACAAACTCCTCCACCCATCAGCAATGAGAACCCAACATCAAAGCCGTAAACCAGATTCCAGGAATGGGGAACTAAGCATTCATACAGTTAATTGAAGGTTTGTGGGGAAATATTTTCATTTTCAAGTGAATGGAATGGTGAATATAGTAGGTTTACATGGCTGGACACCAGATACCCACAAAAGCTATTATATCACTCCCCTCCTAAACTGGCCACGGAAGACAAAATCTAACAAAAGACTTGTGGGTTGGGATAAGGATAGGGAGAGATCACTAACCAGTCACTGTAACAGACAAAACAGACTGAAATTGAATAAATTATTTAATTTATAATCATTCAAATTAGAGCAGGATTATGAGAAGTAAACCCAAGTCTTGAAAGCACCTTATGCCTGCCTTTTCTTTTTTCCCAGCTTAGCTTTATTCCTGATTCTCAACATCCTCCCTTCATCAGAAAAAGAGAGGGGCACATGTTGTCTCTGTCCCTCCTTCCTCCTCAGGAAGAGAACCCCTTACTCCCGTCCCCTGCCCTGGTATGAGGTCTGTCCCACAGGAGAGAGTCCTCTACAGACTTCTCCAATGTGGGTCCTTCCCCTGGGTTATAGCTTTTCATGAGCTGTCCCAGTGTGGGTCCCTTCCATGGGAAACAGTCCTTCAGACTGCTCCAGTGTGGGTTCCCCACATAACTATAAGTCCTGCCAGCAAAACCTCCTTAGGAGTAGGCTTCTCTCTCCACATTCCACTGGTCCTTCCAGGACCTTGCCCTAGCATGGGCTTCCCACAGGGTCACAGCCTCCTTCAGGCATTCACCTGCACCAGTGTGGGTGCAACCTTCAGAGGCTGCAAGTGGCTATTGGTTCTCCTGAGGATCTACAAGGGCACGTCCTGTCTCCCCATGGGCTGCACCATGGGCTGCAGGGGAATTTTAGCTCCAGCCAGGAGAACCTCCTTCCTGACCTTCTCCTACACTGACCTTGGTGTCTGCAGTCCTGCTTCTGTCATGCATTCTCACTCATCTCTTCTCACACTGTACTTGCTTTTGCACAATGAGAATTTTCCCTTTTTAAATCTTCTGTCCTAGAGGCACTATCACCACTGCTGCTGGGATTAGTCTTGGCTCGTGGCAGATCCAGCTGGGAGCTATGTGGCATTGCCTCTGCTGGACATCAAGGAAGTTTCTAGCAGTTTCTCACAGAAACCCCACTGTGGCTCTCCTGCTGCCAAAACCTTGACACCTAAACCTGATAAACAATTCTTCATTATCTCAGAAAGTAATGATTTGTTTTAATAGGATGTTGTTCTTTGTTTTCTTATATATCATGCAGGGATCATTTATTAAACTATGCTCTTTAAGACTCCAGTTTAATGGAAAAAATATAACAAGTAATTTCTTTAATGTAATTCCTTTTTCTCTGTTGTTATCCACCATGTCTCTGTTTATTTTCTCACCTTTCTCATTTCTTTTAATCTACCTTCAAAGTTATACTTTATTCCTTCAACTTGTCTGAGGAAGGGGAGAAATCAACAGCACTGTCAGTTTCTTAGATAAAATTGCCTGACTCCATTGAAAAATCATATTCATATTTTAAATACTTTGGAACTCAATGGATTGATTTTATTGTTATAATTTACACAGGTCATTAAGCAGAAAGGGCTTCCTGTAGCCAACCAGTCATACCCCATTGGGGTTTTGTCTCCACAGTGACACTTGCAGGGTGGTCCTGACTTTATGTCACTCTCCTTGCTAGAGTTGTACTTACTACATTACTCTAGCTGTTATTTATTTAACCACTCTGGATTCTTGCTCTCACCCAATGATTCCTCAGATAATAACATGAAAACAGTAAGTGTTAAATCCAGGAAAGTAAGCATGCATATTTCTGAATTCTTTGTTTGGGCAAAAGAAGAGCGTTTTACCGATTTGTAGTGCTTCCTGTCACATTTTGGCTAGAATATGGCAAAAGGCAGCCAAGATTTTTCATATGGGATATTATAATTAGATGCTAATTACATTCCACTAATTAAATTTGAGTAGGCACCCAAGGATGAGTCATGTTTAATGATTCTGTGGGCAACCTCACTGTGACGTGTTTTTCCAGATTCTTTTAAAACATTGTCATTGTCATGAATATGCATAACTGTGTCCAACATGGGCCTTTATAATTAATTGACAGACTGGAATCATAGGCAAGTTGATAAAAACTGTCACAATTTAGCCTTTGCTTTAGATACATATGACATATATATGATATATATATGACAACACATGCTAGAAGCAGAGATAGTCCATTCAGACACCAGAAACAACAGGTCTGGGGTGTATGAGGCAATACCTAAAATTCATCAGGCAAAACAATTCCTGCTGCATTATAAAAGTTTCAATTTTGTCTACTCAGTTAAAGGCTTATATGTTCATATATTTGATTTGTTTTTCCTTTCATTCTATTGTTTATTTTCAAAATTTCTCTATCAGCATATCTCTGATATATCAAAATATCTCTGTCTTAATATATCTGTTTAAGGAGAAAAATTTACTTTTTGAAGCCTCTACTGAGATGAAATCAGTAGACTGCAGAAGAGCTGGATGCCTTTCCTGGGTTGCCTGCAACTCTGAGGAGAAATCAAAGGTTGTGTAGGCTGCTGGTGGTCACCTCTGCAATCCTGGGAACAGTTGTGATGGGTCAGTCCTTGAACTGTAGCAAATGCAACTGCTGCCTCCAAAGAAAATGCTCTCATTATCTTGGTTTGTTAAGCTCATGCTTACGTTATTTCTGTCTCTGTCACTTCTTCAAATTATTCTCTCATTTCTCTCTACTGAGTAGAACAGCACTAACAGCCCTCTAATTTGCCTTTCACCCTGACCACTACACCCCAAAAAACACATACGGAGCAAATTAACTCATTCTTTCATGACATAGAAGAGATGAATGAGAAAATTTTCAGAATAAGAAGGGAATTGACCTCCCACTACTTTCCAGCTAAAGTGGTCAGACTGAGAAACAAAAGACTACTTTTTCAGCTGTTTCCTGCCAACAAAACCAACAAGCTTCTTTTTTTTTCACTTCAGTTTCCCCTCTGGGGATGTCTTGTTCACCTCACGCTTGACAGGAAATATTTAGTTGGCTGACTGCTGTGGCTGGAGCCAGTGCCTCTCAACACCTCAGAGCAAGCACCTAGAGACTACAGCTGCACATCACCATTTCCTCTGGGAAACTGCACCTCATCCTTGAATAGTTTCTTAGACCTATGCTCTTTCTTCTGTATCATTTTCACAGGTTTATTGGAAAGAATAACCCATCCTCCTTCTTTGTACAGATAGTGAAAGTAGAATTTTGTTCAATGTTGGTATCAAATTCAGATCTGAACTTACTCTTTGAAAGTGTGAGCAAAGAAGAAACTATTAAGGTTATTAAGGCTATTAAATGTGCAGTGAGGTACTGTATTTTTCCTTTACATTTAGAAAATTTGTGTGAGCTAGATAAAATGATAGCCACTTGCAATAAATCTACATATACAAAATAGAAAAAGGTAAAGGTAACATTTAGTTTCACTATGCAGTAGATTGGTCATGTTCACATGCAATTGATCATGTTGCTTCAGAGTGGAAACCTTTATAAAAATATTGATTAAAAAAAAAATGCAAGTCAACCAAAAAACCAACAAATAAACTACAAAAACCCAACTCAAACATTTTTATAAATTCAGATGACTGGCACAGTATATAATAATATACTAATAATATATAATAATACTAATATATATATATTAGTATTAATATTTGCTTTAATTTTTAAATTTTGAGAACCTTGAGACATAAAAAGTAAGTTTAGACAAAGATACCATAGCATATATAACTCCAGTTAAAAGCCATTAAAGAAGACAGATATCACTGAGGAAGAACTCTGAGATATATATATTATTCTGAGGTGATCCCATGATCACCAATGATCTTCTACAACTATGCATGAAAAAGAAATTTACTAGACCAGAACTAGGTACTCCATTTTTTCAGCTGTCTCCAGCCTATGAGAGATACAAAGGACGGCAAACCAAGGAGATAATTTTAAATCTTGATACTGATTCAATAGGGTTTAAAATAATCTGGAATACTTTATATGAGTACTACTTATAGAAAAATGTTTGATAATTACCACAGGTAGCCATTTGTTTCATCTACACCCCCTTATTGTAATGTTGCATCCAGCTCTATATTAGCAGCACAGTACACAACATACATTCTCATCAGGTTTTATTAAAATTTATTAAGTATAAACAATATTTTTTTAATGTTTTCTTTTGTTGTTTTTTTCCTTTCCCTCTCTGCCTTACTCCCTTCCAGGTGGATAAAGCTATTACATTTATTCCAACAGATTTGAATTCCCCTCAAGGCTTTTAGTGACTAAAAATTGTTACAGTATTCTGGCTGTGTTCAAGTCAGATTAATAGCTTCTAGTCTCTGGGAAGAAGACCAAAAATATAAATTGTAATCAATTAACATTTATTACAGACAGCTTGTGGCTGCATAAATTTCCACTACATATTAGACGAGTTAATATTTTTTCCTCTTTTTACACTGCTTTATCATAATCTTGATAGAATCAGCTTAAAACCTGACTTTTTTTACAAAGATGTGGTACTAATTTTACCATGATATAACTATTTTATTAATTATGTGAAATAAAACATAATGTACAAGGTAGATGTGTGAGGAAAGTGCATATACTGGGCTTCTCAAATCTCATGAGGGTTTATTATCTCTTGTAATAGACATAGTAAAAATATGAACCCATGCAATATTGTACCAGACAAAGATGAAAGAGTCTGCTTTCTTTAAAGTTCATTCTCAATTAATTACATATTGACCCAAGTAATGCCTGTGTTTAGCTGTCATTTGGTGTGCAATGATGAATCAAATTTTTGATCAGCTCCTAATGTAAATGAACAAGTAACATATATATATATAATTATAACTAAGTGTAACAGGGATCTTGCTACCACACTGAGCTTAAATAAGATCTTATTCTGAATGCCTACATTGGAGGAATTCCTTTGAGCTCAATATTTACTTAACTTTCACAGTAAATATTTCATTGACTAATTGCTTTCAGATATGACGTTACACGAAATTTAAAAAAAGGAAGGAAAAAGAGCATGTCTGTTATTTGGAACAAAACTTCAACAAAATACTTCCTAGGTCTCTAAATCATAATGCATAAAATGTGTTTTAGTTACTAGAAAACAGTAATCTTATATTTGGTTAGAATATACACTTCACTCCTTTGATTACAATTCAGTAGGGAAGATATATGCTTGTTTTAAAGTACATTTAATACATAAATTTTTTGTTAAATTAGCTATCAAACATGCTGTAAAAGTGCCTTGTACTAAAAGAAATAATAAGTTGTTTTTTGTTGCTTTTATTGAGGTTTTTTTAATCAATTATTTGCAGATTTCTCTTTTGTGAGAAGAGGAAGGGTGAAGGCTTGGAGGGTTCATTTTTTCAAGGAAATGAAGAAACAAACTGGATGAAATCCCATACTTGTAAAATACACTGAAGATCCATTGACTTTAGCTGAGTTACTACAACTTACACAAGTGGAAGACACGACCTTTTCTGATTTATTTTGGCAAAGAAAACTCTTTCCTTTTTTGGCACTGGAGATGTTCTGCTATCACCAGTTACTAAATCTCTAGTAGGATTCATGTGAATACAAGTGAACGTGCACTTGTAACTGACAGCACAAATAATTCAATAGTGACTTCTGCAGAAATTTCTAGCTTTCAAACCTTCATGTAAGTAAAAGTTTAGCAGCGATATTTGGAGATGGATCTATAGTGATTCAGAGCAATAGTGAATTCTTTCTTATAATTTATTTATTTTTAAACATGGTCCAAAAAACATAAGTGTATTTCACAAGAAATTTAAGGAAATACACTCCTCTGTTTACACTTCTAGCTGCAATGTATTTTATTTTGCCACAGAATAAAATTTGTCATTCTCACCTTTTGTCCAGAAAAGAGAAAAACAAAGAGAACAAATGTTCAGTTTGTTTTTCTTAGGATGAGACTTCTCATATATATTTGAGCTGCAGAGAAGTGATGAACACACCCATACTTCTGCTTGGGTAGTGAGACTTGAAGTCCCTCAGGAGCAGGTGCTCCCTGATGTACATCTCAAAGCTCTTGAGCACACGTGACAGCAATAGCTCAGGCAGCCCCCAGCAGATTTTTGTGTAGTTTGAATAGGAGACAGGTCACAGCCAGGAAATCTTCTGGAAGTATTCCCAGCACACTCTCTATGATTAGTTGTTTCTACACAGCTCAGCCCTGAGCCCGTTACCCAAGAATTAAAAAGAGGAAGAGAAGTTCGCACTATATTTTCTACCTGGTTTGAGGTGTTTTTGCTTACTACCTCTTACATAAAAGCAGTACTCAATTTAAAATATAACAACAGTAAATTAGAAGCTCTTATGTATTTAATGTGCTAAATAAATATGACTGAAATGTTTTCTTGACATGTCACAGACTTGTTTTGTTAGAAGATAATCAGAAAATATAACATGAAAGATCTATTTTCCTAAGTGTCTGAAGTCACCTGGCACAAAAGAAACTACCACAGCTTTCTTAATAAACTAAGAGACAAGAATTGAAATTTCCCATCATACTTGCTGGAAGTTTTATTCTAGGCCAGCTAGCAATTTGTCAGACAGCATCAGTGTACAGACTGGGAAAGAGACTAGACCAGAAATTATTTTGGGGAGAGTTGCCTGTTAATTTCTGTGCATCTAAGGAGCTCAGCAGAGATGCTGAAGATCTTTACTTCAAATTAAGGGTCCAAAGAGCAATTGAGTAAATAGACTGAATTTATCTTTATCAGTTTACAAATACAAATACAAAATTTACAAACACTGAACAGTAAATAATGTGTCTCATAATACATCTCTGGATTTTCATTTATATCTTCATTTCTAGTCTTCAGCTTTCTATTTAACGTGTAATGGTATACAACCCTAAACACTGCCAGAGAATATGAGGAATTCAGTTACAAATCAGGACAAGCTTTGGAAACAAAAATGGTCATTCTAACCAAGTAAGCTGTCAAAGGCTGTTTCATTGTTTACACTGTGTAGTCAAAGTGGAGCCCAGAGCTGTCATCTTTGACATGACATTGACTATAGAAACTATTATGCTTTAAGTACATGAAGATTGTCTGAACTTGAATGTGTTAGAGACATCTTTATCCTTCCAAACCACTTTGTCATCTTCTATTTGTTAATAGAATATTAATTCACCAATATTCTATTTCACTTTAGGTTACATTAACAGAATCCAAGGTAACATTATGTGCCACAAACGAACTGTATTAAGTATCATGAAAATAATAAAATTTTAGTTTGAAATTGAGTATGGGTCGTTTAAAAGGTTTTTTTGGTATGAACAACTTGCATAGAGACAATGCAAGCCAACAGTTAGGACATTTGAAACATATTTAGATTAAAGTCAATATTTATTTCTCCTACTGAGAGAAAACCTTGTACTTTGGAAAATGTTAAAAAAAGGTCATGAAGGCTTTTGCTTAATGCAGTTGCTGTTTTCAATAGAAATTTTTTGACTATTTTTTCCTTTCCTAAATGTGTGTTTAATACACTTGAAAGGTGATAGATTGACAGCAGTAGAAATTGCCCAGTATCTACTAGGGACATAGGAATGATGTTTTTAATGAGCAAAGTGACCTCTTTTTCCTCATGTTTACACTTGCCAATACTACCTTCGGTACATGTATTTTCATGCAAGATTTTTGTGAGATGGAACAACCCCACTGGCACCAGTTAAAGGCATGAATTAGTGTAAGAAATTGCAAGATGTGTGTTTAGTTTACTTTAATTTTTCTTCCTTAAATAGGTTTGTAATGAAAAAACTTGACTTTGATAAGGAAGAATTCAGCCCACATATTCCATTCTTCTAGACAGATAAACTCTTGGTTAGAAATCATATTAAATGAATAAAAGAAATTACTCCAAATAAGAAGACATAGATATTTTTATCTGATTATCTGAGAATTTTGTTTCATTGTTTGGTTATTTCTGTTCAAATGCAATGCAATATGGGCAAGGGATGGAAGGAAAGACAAGAGCAAGTTGCAGAACAGGTATTTTCTAAATGAGAACATAAACATAAATGAGTACCCAAAAACATAAAATAAATCAAACTTCCTTTATTGTTTACAAGAATAACTGTTTCATTAACTACATTCTACAATCTACTGACAATTCTTTTATCTTTTTATCTTAAAAATATGCACTGTCTGAGCAGGAATATCTGTTCTGTGGGTGAAGAGTGCATACACCTCACACAAGTTTGTAATGTCAAAGAAGCTTCCTAAAATATTTTAAAGGAAGTTTCCTCTTTTTATTTTTTTTTCACACTTAAAATAATCCTGTTATAGTGAAAGTTAAAATAGCTTGACTGTGTATTTTTACCTGTCCCTGAATCTAAGACAAATTTCCTTAATTGGTTTTTAAGAAGAGACATTTGTTTGAGAGCACAATTTTTTAGTCAGTAACTTTGTCATTGCTATCTCATAATATCTTTTGATATTTAATTTTTATTTATACAGCAGAATTTTTGATAGTTACCTTGAATAACAAAAAAAAATAAAATAAAAAAAAAAATAAGGCAAGCCTGGAGGGTTGAGGCTTATTGAAGTTTTTGAAAAGAAAAAAAGCCTTCCTTCTGAAAAGAAAATACAACCAAACAAAAAATAACCCCCCAAAACAACAACAAATGATTTCTAGACTAGGATAAGAAAAATCAAAACCCAAAAAGAAGGAAAAAGGGAAAAAAATATGTTAAAAGTAATGACAAGAGTTTCCACTGTTCAAGTCCTTTGGTTTAGTACCTGTCCATCTCTCAGGCTTGCTAGAGTCCTCCACCTACAAAGTCCAGGAATCTGTCTACAAAAGGCAACTGAATACACACAGAGGATTGTATCTTTTAGATAAGATCTTTGTGCAAGAAGACTAGGAGAAGCATTGTTTCATTGACCCACAGATGCTTTTAAAAATATATGGAGTTTCTTTGTGTGTTTGGGTTATTTATAATAAAAATATTTTTCTGCATTTTATCTTTTGATAACTGAGACAGCTAACTTCAAGGCAGTCCATAATAGTCCAGACATATGTCACTCCTAATGAGTAAACTGTTTTCCTCAAAACTGGGTTTCCTCAAAAAAAATCAACCATTCCTCAGAAAAATGCAGAGACATCAAGGAAGTGTCAGATTTTATTTTGTTGGCAGAGGAGAATGTTTCACATGGTTAGGGACAGCAAGGAAAGCTTCTTTGAATCTTTGATGGGGGAACGTGTCTCTGTCTGAGGAGACTAGAGGTTATTAGTAAGATCTATGTTTGATACTTCTGCCAGCATTCAGAACATCATTACAGCTCTCCAAAAGCCAGACAAGGCATTGCCTCACCTAAGATGCTTTTAGGCTCACTACCCTGGAGGTGATGAAATGAGGGGGAAACTAGAAAGTTGTGTGGGAGCTGTAGAAGGAAAAATGGCAGTAACATCAATAAGATTATGCCACATGATGTAGTAAAGAAGAGGGTGTTTTTATGACTAAATGCGTGTGTGACTTACATGTTTTATAACTCTTAATTACTCAATAAATTACCATATGCTTTATTTATACAGAAAGGAAGCAGAAGAATAAATAGCAGGAGATCCAAAACCAAGCAGTCAAGATTACATAAAAAACACATTCAGGATTTTGACTATAGTCTGGCCAGAAAATGTCAGGACATGGAAATATTTGGGTATAATGATATAGTTAAAAAATCAAAGTATTATATTTTTTTAGGCAGACCTAAATTAGGTGAGGTTGCAATTAAGGTTATATATGTGCACTTGTGGGCTAGCAAGATCCAGGCACATTTTTTAAACTTGATTTTGACCTCAGTGAAATTATTATCTTTTTCAAATTATTATACTGTCACTGGCTAGTGTTGAAATTAAAGGTCTGTCAACCTTGCCATTATAAATGCTGATATTTAGGAGTTTATAACTCAGCTGTAAAAATTTCCTTCAGGCTCAAAGTTGGCAGCAAAGGCTATAAACCAGAGCTGATTTTCCTCCCACAAAAACCATTAAAGAGAGTGTTTGGACTAAATCTGAGGATATTGGAGAAAACAAAATATAGGTATTAAGTACTTTTTTGATACTTTTTATGTCCTACATAAAATTCAAGAACACTTTTTATCACTTTGTTTTATTTACTGGTTCTGTTTTTCTTTTTAGTTGAGTTTAATGCTCATAAGAAATGCCTAATTAACATACCTGAAAGGTGAAATCTTTAAAATTTACTCGCAAAGAAATTATTTTACAGGCAATTCTAATTTTAACATCTAACATTCTAATTTTAACATCTCTACAAATGTATCTTTATCTTCTAGTGGCCTCTAGGATCATGAATTTTTAGTGATAAAAAAGTGGACTACCAGCGGATTATTTGTAGCAGTAATAATAATAATAATAATAATAATAATAATAATAATGCAGATTACATCAAATTAACAGAAGAAAATACTTGCCAGCTTTAACCATTTATGAGACTGTGATATAGAATGATGTAGAATAGTTTTACTCCACTACTATAGGAACCATATCACGTTTTACCTTTCAAAATCATATTGATTTTTTTAAAAGGTGTTAGTTTTGTTTGTTTGTTTGTTTGTTTGTTATTTGTGTCTGCACATGTTGGAAGATCATTTCAAAGAGCTTTTGTGGCATGAAAACTTCTCATTTATTTCCAGCTATTCATGTTCATAGTCCATATTCATTTTTTATGTAGCAAATTTATCTTTGTCTGGCATTAAAATCTTTAGTACAGTTGTAGAGATTGATTGTACTTCTTTCAGACTGAAGTTTGAGTGGGCTAATCATGTCAGGATCTTTATCCTGATAAAGTTTTCATAGTTTCATTGTTTCACTTGCCTATGATCATCACTGCAGAAAAGGATAAGCAAAAAGGCTTTAAATTCGGAACAGGAAATGGCACAACAAACAGAATAAATAATGGGGTTCTTTGCTGTAATTTGTGTGTGCTGAAAGTAAGATGGCACATGTTGTCCATTCAAAAGCAAGAAAAAACAAATTCAATAACAACAAGGCAGTTTCAGAATGATTAAAATAAGCCCTAGTAGTTGTTGGAGTTACTGCTAGAGAAAACTTCATGCTTAAAATGTATATGAAATGAAAAGTAACAGGAAAGTTACTAAAAATAATCCACTGAGGCCTCTTGCATAAAAGAATACAGTATTTTCACAAATTCAGAGGATATTCTGAGTTGGAAGGGAGCCATCAAGTCCAGGTTTTAGGTAAATGGCCCATTTAGCAATCATGGGATTGAACACACAACCTTGGTGTTGTAAGCACCATGTTCTCACCAGCTGAGCCAGTCTCAGGGTCAAAACAGAAAATTCCTAACCCAACATTTGTGAGAGGCTGGGAAATAATTTATGGTGCTACTACATAACTGTCCTAGAAAACTGTCTTATACTCTGTCCTAGAAAACCTTAAGAAACTGGAAGAGAGTGTGTGTGAGAGAAAGAAGATAGGGAAGTGACTCAAGTTTTGTGCAGAGGTATGCAGTGCCCAGCAATGCTCCTACTTCTTGAAACAGAATTTTGAATTGTCATTTCCATATTTGGAGCAGCTCTGCTTGTAGTTCATGTTGCACTGATTTTCAGGATATTTACTTTATTTCATCTGTATTTACAGAAAAACACATTTTCCTCAAATCGACAGCATAAAATGTTTGTGCCAGAAAATGATATTTTCATGCTTTCTTACATACTGATAATACTCCACAGGGCATTTAAGAGCTAAAATATTATTATTGACTACCCAGAAAAATAGTATATGCTAGCTTTGTATTTCTATTTCAGGCACTATTTATTTAAACATGTAAATAAATTTTTTAAAAAATATTAAAATTATACATTATGAACTTGAGTATCAGTGCAGAAGTAAGAAAACCAAATAATAATGCTAAAGGTATACACATATTTCACCTCATAACAGCAAGATCTTCTCTTGCATACAAACAAATATAATGGGACTAGTTAAAAATAATCCTTGTATCTTTCAAATTTGTCTTCATTCCAAGCAAAAATTTGTTCACATGCATTTTGTGAAGGTTAATGCAAGACTCGATGTTGTGGTCCATTATTTGCCTTTAATTTCATTGCAAATTGCTGTTCAGCTGCAGAAGTCAGGGTTAGTCAGAAACAAGATTTCTTCTTTTATGATATTAAGTATTATGGAAAATTATTGAGAAATCTAAACACTTTCACATTCAGGTTAGGACTTCCAGGACAGACTGGCTTCTGGTGGAACAGCAGCTTCATAATCCTTAGAAGAGTAGATTTATCCAGGATTTTCAAAGTATCAATGTTTCCAGTGAAACAACAAGAAGGCCTGAGTTCAGTGGCACCCTGAAAGTGTCACCAGTATCAGAGCAGTCAGGCCAGCAGGAAAATCTGCAGATTTACAAAGTTTCTGCTCAAGCAACATTAGTATCTATCATGCTTCTCAAACACCCTCCGGTTTTAATCAGCTACCATCTTAATAGAAAGTTGTTAATGCTGGACCTTACACAAGAGCTGCGAATGGAACCAACAAAGTCAGCAGCTTCCGTGGTTTCTTTATTTTTTTGTGTTTTGTCTTTTTTTTTTTGTTTTTTTGTTTTTTTTTAAATGAAGATAAAAGCTTTCATAGGAATTAATGAAAAACAAACAAACAAACAAAAGACTCCCCCAAAAACCAAACCAAACCAAAACAAACCACCAACCCCAAAACATTGTTGAAAGATCATTTTCTTTCCCTCACTTGTAGCAGGAAACAAATCCTCACAGTTTTACTTACCCTACCTGTTTTTCTTATTCTTTTCTTCTGATGTCTCTGGTTAGGTCTGTCAGAGACTCACTCTGTTATTCCCCAGGAGTAAGAAACCATTGTGTTTCAATAGTCATCAGAATCAACACTAAAAATGTTTCTATTCTATTGAAGCACTATTCTTTGAAATACATTCTGTTTAAGTTTCCAGCCAACAGCAATAGTGAACATCAACCTCATAGGATAGATTTTATGTTAGCACTTTACATGAGGGGTTATACAGCTATAACTTAAGTATTATATGATGGAATTTAATTAGGTCAGATATGAAGTGATAATATTAAAATAGTAAGTTGTACTCATCATGAAGAAAAGTTCCTTGCTTTATAGCTGAAAAATTTATGGGTGCTCTTGGAAACTTTAATGTTGGCAAGCATTTCCTAAAGAACACTCTATAATTCAAAGTATGTAAAAGAAGAACTTATGTACCTTGGCTGTGAATTTCAGCTGACTCTTCTCAGAATAAAATAAAATAAAAAAAAAAAAAAAAAAACTTAGAAGAAATCTGATACATTAGGTGTTAGAGACAAAAAAGTTGATTTAGAGGTTTATTTTATAAGAAATACTATGATTTTCAGTAGAATCTTTTACAAAATATAATAACTATGTGACAATGTCCCTTCATTCTCAAAAGACTGCACATCTGAGCCATCTGAACCTCTTGAGCTAATTTTACCTTTCTGAAAGTCACTTATATAGTGTCATCTGTTTGCTTAGTGAGACCTTTAAGATTTTGAAGAATATTGAGTTATTGCAAGGTGTCCAGGTAGTATCAGTCAGTGATTAACAAGGAAGGGCTTTCTTGCCTTTGCTGTGAAGTAGCAGCTGGTCAAATACAAACAGTGGATACAAATTCTGGAACTGATGAAGAGGGACTTGAAATACTCTACCCATCTTATTTATTCTGAGACCTCACTCTCTGGAAGTGTTAGTGAAAATGTTTTCTTTTTTTCCAAAAGATTATAGTTCTCATATTCCTTCACAGTTATAAAAATTACTTCTTGGTCAAAAGTCTGCTAAATCAAATTTTTTTTCAAAAATGTAAATTTCTGCTTATATTTTCATTTAAATCGATTTCTTTGTACCAGTGTCTTGTGTATGCACAAGACACATAACACACACACAGACACACACACACACACATATATATATAATTTTCCAGACTTCAAAAGAAAGGTTGTATTTTCTTTCTTTAAAATAAAGCCTAAAAGTTGGGCTATCTAGTGTCAAAGAACTTAATTTTAATAATATTCTTAATTTATAACATGGTTTCACTCATTCAAACTTCAGATTTTTTTCATCCTTAATTTTTTCTCTGTAGTAGTAAGTATACTACTGACAACTAAAACTATATTTTGAAAGCTGAACACCAAAATATTTACAAGTACTCCAGATTTTAGGTTGGAAAATCCATCAGCACCAGGCTTTCAAAACGTACATAATTAGTGCAATTTGATAAGGAATATGGAGCCTAAGTGTAGATCACATCCCAATTTTGAAACTGTTTGCTGAGATGACTCAAGGTACCAGAAATAATTATTTCTTTTATCTTTTGTCTTTTTCAAAATTTAATTTAAGATTTATTCAAAAATTATTCCTTAAAACAGAATTTATAGACATATTTTCCTTCTAATGAAACAGTTATTTTTCCTCAAGAAACAGTGAAGGAATTCTTCCACTCATTAAATCACCCAAAAAAGCACACAGAGTCTGCAGAGGTCTAACAGGTAGTATCAAAAGCACTGCATAATATTTGCATTAGTAAGGTAAGTATGGAACATCTCAATAAAAAAATTGATTTAAAATTCCTAAGTATCTTTCCAGTGACTTAGGCTGCAGATGCCCAAGAAGGCTGCAGGACAATTCCTCGGGCACTGTGACACTAAAAAAATCTGTGGTACCCATCTTCACTGAGTTGTCTGGATCCTGCAATGAAAAGCCAGTCCCACAGTCCTGCTCTTCAGCCAGGCAGTTTCCCTGGGACTTGAGGGACATACCCACACCTACTCAGGCAAAAGAATCACATCTCAGTAGGGAGGGTGAAGCTAAAAATACAAATGAAGGAACAAAGTCAGCCTTGAGCTCCATCTGTCTCCTTACTGTTTGTCCTGGGTACCTTGTCAGCTGCCTTGCCTTTCCCTTTGAGGATAAAAAGTGAATGTAGAAAGGAATGACTACCAGTGTCATGAGCCTGGAAATCTGCTCAGGTCTGCTCACTGAACAAGCTATAAATATAGCCACAGCCGTTTCTCTGGGACCTTTCTTTTACACTTAAGGCACAGAATTTGTTATTCATCATGCCTGTGCTGTTCTAGGCTGCTCATTTTTTCTCCTTCTTCGCCTTCTCTTTGTTGCTGCTGCTGCTGTTGCTATTTGTTTTACAAGTGTGAAGGCTGGCCTGGCTTTAAAACCATCATATGGTCACTTTATCTCTTTCAAACTAAGATTTGTGCAAAATCTATCAGAATTGTTGCTTCTGAAAATAAAACACTGATTTACAGCAAATTCTACTAGAAATATATAAAAGCTAGTGAAACTAGAACTTCTTACTTGCCACAGCTGTTAGAACAGGTACATGAAACAAATAAAACTTAGCAAATATGGCTTTTGCCTTAAAAGTTTCAGAACTCAGAAGCACAGTTTAATTTAATTTGCTCTTACAATAAAAGCTGAATGTATTTTTCCTTTTGACTAAAAAGTCATGGCTTTGTAGCACGAAATTTGTGTATATTTTTTATTTCAATTATTCTAATGGCTTTCATAGTACTGTTACCTTTATATTTTTCTCTTTTTTTTATTTTTTTTATTTAGATACCTCTTTCCTATTACATTTTAAAAAGACCTTCTAATTATATGTGCAAAGAATCCATTACAGAGAATCTGGAGAAGAGCTGAATAGGACACAATTTTAAAAATGTGTTAAACATAATGGTTTGGCTTGAAGTATAATTATATGTGTTTGTTTGTTTATTTATTTATTTATTGACTCTTGGCAATGTTCTCCTTTGACATCTGTTTTTTATTGCCAGCCCCTTGTTACTGCTCTCTCTGTGGCCTTATGATTTCATTATATCTTTATTTTTTAATTCCCACATTTGTCTGACTTATTCACCAAAAAAAAAAATAAAAAGAACGCTCTGTTGGGAATGCTCCTTCAGAACTTGAACCATGATCTTTAACCTGGGGAACTCATAGAACTTCAGCTGTTTTGTCCACATCAGGACACATCCTGCAGTTGTTCTCAGCTGAGAAGCAGCAGGCTCATAGCATGACCACATACTCAGTGCAGATCCACCACAAAATGAATGTTTACTGAGGCAACTATCCTGAAAATTAATCATTGTCCACAAAAAACCCAACACACCCCTGCCCCCAAAAACCCCAACAAAACAAACCAAAACCCAAACAACAAACCCCAAAACAACAAGCCAACACCAAGCAACACCTCATTCCTGCCATTTCTTCCCTAATAGAGTTGCTTAAGTGGGGGGACTTGTAAAGAATCTTAGCTTTACAGCTATCTTTCCTTCTCTGAGATACCTCAGCAGGAGTACAAGCATGAGAAAAGCTTGGGAAAGAAAAAAAGGAAACTTTGGTTGTGCTTCACAGAGCAAACAAGAAAAACACCTGCCACAAACACATCCTGGCTCTGGGTTTCCACAGCTGGGTTTTGGCAGTGGGGGCACTGCAGGAGTGGTTTCTGTTAGAAGGCAATAAAAAACTACCCAGTGTCAGACCAGTTTCCACCACAGGATGGTCCTGTCTCTGGCCAAAGCTGGGCCAGTCAGCCCCATTGCTACCAACTCTGGAATATCATATTTCAGAAAAGGTAAAAATTGCCACAGAGCAACCAGCCAGGAGAGGGAAGTGAGAAAATAAACAAGCAGCCCTGAAGACACCAAGGTCAGTGAAGGGAGGAAGTGCCCCAGGTGCTGGAGCTGAGATTCCCCACAGCCCCTGCTGCAGACCATGATGAGGCACCTGTGTCCCTGCAGCCTGTGGAGGTGCAGGGTGGAGCAGAGATCCACCTGCAGCCCACAGAGGACCCCATGCCAGAACAGGATGATGCCTGAAGGAGGCTGTGACCCAATGAAAAGCCCACACTGGAGGCTCCTGGCAGGACCTGTGGGCCTGTGGACACAGGAGCCCACTCTGGAGCAGGTTTGCTGCCAGAACTTGTGACTCCATGGTCCCACGCTGGAGAAGCCTGTTCCTGAGGGACTGCAAGCCTGTGGGAAGGACCCATGTTGGAGAAAGTCATGAAAGACTGTATCCCATGGGAGGGATCCCATGCTGCAGCAAGAAAAAAGTGGGAGGAGGAAGAAGCAGCAGACAAAAAACTGATTCCATTCATTCTCCATTTCCCTGTGCCACTTGGAGAGAGGAGGTCAAACAGTTATGAGTGCAATTGAGCCCAGGATGATGGGCATGCAGGGGGAGGTGTTTTTACATCTGTTCTTGTTTCTCACTATCTCCATATGCTATTGATTGTCAATAAATTGAAATAATTTCTCCAAGCTGAGTCTCTTTTGCCTGTGATGGTAGTTAGTAAGTGATCTCTTCCTGTCTTTACCTCAACCCATGAGATTTCCATCATATTTTCTCCCCTGCTTTATTGAAGTGGGTGAGAGACTGAGCTGCTTGGTGGGTATCTGGTGACCAGCCAAGGTCAACACACCACACCATTACCCAGATGGAAAAAGGGAATATACTTAAGGCATAGGCAAATTATATTGAAATTATGCTTTCTATAGACTCGAAATAGAAATAATTTCCCCTCTATTTTTCTGCCTTGTAGTTGTGTGGTTTGTTAGCATTTTTCAGTGGGAAGCTGGTGGGTCTTAATTTATTGAAGCAAAGCACCTTGTTTGATAGGAACAAGAAAAATAGAAATTACAAAGGTTTATATTTTCAAAAAAACTAAAGCAAATACAAAATTTATTAGGGGATTTTTTTAAAGTAGAAACTTCAAAATGTAAGCATGTCACATAAAGTGAGCATTAAATGTGGCAAAAAAAAATATCTTCTTTTCTGCATCTTAATCTGAAGTACTCAGATATGATGGAATTTGGGTTTCTCAAAAAACAGGTTTTTAAAGGGAAATACTGACAATGACCTAAGTATCAGGGAAACTGTTACTTCCCTTTTAAAATAAATAGTATAGTAAAAATGTCAGGGATTTTTTCTTTTCTGTCAGAATAAACTTACTTGCTCAATAAAAGGAAATATTCATGATCATGTTAGAACATATTATTTGTTGATTAATCTATCCCCATGGAGATTTTATTGACTTAATTAAGGTGCAGATTATTTATTTAGGTCCTTGTATTGGAATATTTCCTGCAAGTGAAAACAGGTGTACTTAAAATTGTAGGATATATATTTCATGCAGTTACATGTGAAAGTATCTGAACATTATCTAGATTTGTTATTAAAGCAGTCACAACAGTAGTAGCTTTAACAAATCAAGGCTACAGAAAAATCACATTTTTTTATTATTCACACATGCTAAAAGGAACCTTCTGGAAAACTTGTTGTTTTGCTGATTTTTTTTTTTTTAAAATAGGGATGTATTCCCATAAAACACATTTTACCTCATGAAATAAAGTGACTGGATAGTTTGATCATTTTATAAGAAATAATGGATTAGGATCATTTGCAAAGGGACTTGAAGGCTGAGGTATATAATGTTTAGGTGCCTGGTATGATCTGTGAAATGCAGCCTTCAGGTAGCCTAGGAATGTCATGCCAAGTTTACTTGCTGAAGGTACTGGAAGCAGGTTAGCTGTACCACCTGCAAAGCACAAAATACATATGGGAAAGAAAACACTTAAATCCATGTTTCAGAGCAGCCAATAAGCTGGCTAGACTATAATGCTAATAACTTTTTCTTCCTCTGAAGTTCAGACCAGAATAGTTAGTAGGTTTTGAAACTGTATGCTTCTAACACAGATGATGAAACAAAATGGAAAGGAAAGGGGAAAGGAAAGGGGAAAGGAAAGGGGAAAGGAAAGGGGAAAGGAAAGGGGAAAGG